>NC_060122.1:309927863-310238113 GCF_021461395.2 Schistocerca americana | reverse complement strand
TTAATAATGCTTTGTAATTAGAAGAAGGCTAATGATTCTTAATTATGCTTTGTAACTGGAAAGGAATGCGATTATTTAATAATGCTTTGTAACTAGGAAAAGAAGGTTACTGATTCTATGTAAAACAATTAATGAACATTTTTCTATAATACTACATACTTGGTACAGAAATGTTCAATAACTGGGCTATGAATGCCGCAAACTACTAATGAAGACTGTAATTGTCAATATTATGCGACTTAATGTCCTTCACCTCATGAGCTAACTACCCTGAATTACTGCAATGTCGATTTGTCCTGTCCATCCTCATGATCATGGAGCACTATATTTGGTTTTGCACTAATTCTGCGTTGGTGTGCCTTGTAAGAGCGTGGTGTTGACACGACATGCTGTCCACCACCGTGAGCGATGAAGACGTTATTATGGTCCCACTGTTTGGTGTACCTAGTGTACTGCCAAAATGAGAACATGGAACATTACTACGACAGTTCAGTGTCTTGGCTACACTGATAAATTCTGATGGGAAAAGAACTTCAAATTGTGTCACTTGGTGTTGTACTTCTGTGGAAAGATATGGACTTTCAGAGCAGCTATGTGCAATCTAAAGTGCTACAACCATGATGCAATCCTTCCCTTTCCTATCCTAATTCTTGTCACATAATGAAAATCATTTTTTTGCAAACATCATTTATGTTCATGGGTTATACATTTTTTTTCGATTCGCTGAACTCCAGTGCGAGTATACTTATGTCACTGGTCGACATGATTTTTTTGCCATTATGTTTATTTGTTGTGAAAATGCTAAAGACATTTTTTTCGATTTGTTCTGAAGTACAGTATATGTGCACTCTTGTCTTTTATATTGTATATACATTTTTATTTTAATGATATGTTCTGAACTACAGTGCATGTGCACTTATGTTAGGTGTTAATATGTTTTCTACTGAACTTCAGTGCCTGTGCACTTTTCTCATTTTTCAATATGATTTGTACTCATTCTGCATATTCAATACTTCAGTGCGTATGCACTTATGTCATTCGCTACTCATTGTATATACATTTCGTCATTTGCTAATATGTTCTCAACTCCAGTGCAAGTACACTCATGTCACTTATCAACACGATTTTCTGCCATTCTGTTTATTTGTTCTGAAAATGCTAAAGAATTTTTTCAGTGCATGTGCACTTTGTTTTCTGTCAAATAATTTGTATATACAGTTTTCTGATTTACTACTATGTTTTGTACTCACATCCTGTCTTTGTCTGATATATTTTGTACTCGGTGCGTGTGCACCACATTTAATTTATGTACTACATTTGAATATTCTGTAAATTGTAAAAATTGATTAATTAAAAAACAAAAAAATTTCTTGCGATGGCAAGTCCAAATGACTCACCATCGCTGCCAAATTTTTGCCCCCCCAGTGGAGGATTATGAAACACGTATGTAACGTAGCAGCGATGTTGAGGCATGATAAAATCTTTGACCAGAGAGCCTTTTATCGTGGTTAGTCTGCGCTTGACCGCGCGAGTGTTGCGAGCTGTACGCTAGTAGTCGTCATGCAGAGCAGTCGGTCAGTAGTAGTCGTGCAGTACAGTTGCGAGCAGTCTGTGGGCAGTCTGTGAGCAGGGCAGTATGTCCGTAGTAGCAGCACAGTGCAGTTGTGTGTGAGGAGTCGGCGAGCGTCGACATGGCATTCTGGTCAAGATGCTGAATGAGGTATATTGTTAATTAAGGTAATCATCAGATAATGTAAAGTTTATTTATTGTAATTAATTTCCAACAAATGCCCCAATAATAATTTTGATTTCAAAGCAATTTTTAACAAAAAAATCATTTTTATTACGATTTCCTTTATTTCCCTTAAAGAAAAGTTTCAGTTAAATTTAAAAAAAAAAAATATTATTTGCAATGCAGTTCCTCCAAGCCGTGGCTAACAATAAGAGCAGAAGTTTGACAAGCAGTTTCAATGAGGTAAGAAATTAATTCCGATTTTTGCACAAGGGCCAAAGACCGATATTTCGGTTTAATTGAATTTTCATTGTCACTGAAGTTTCATTAGCACTGAATTGTTTTTCATTATTTTTGTGAGGAACTTATACTTTCAGTCAGATTGCGATTCTCACTTTTATTGTCATTAAATTTAATTGCTAGGGAGGTTACGCTTTGGCTCCATTTCTATTAAATAATGTCTTTTAAATTTTTGTGGGGAGGTTACAATGGATAAACTTATCTTGGGATAGTTGGTTGTCCGGGTCAATGCAAAAATTTTAAGTATGAAATTACATTTGAGGCCGGTATAACAAACAAGAACTCTGCGGAATGTTTGTTGATTTAGAAACAACGAGTGTCATCCACTGAACCATCTCGCTGCATCACTGTCGCCACCTACACACAAGGCATAACAGTTCAGCGCCATCTCGGAGTATGTGCATCTGCAGCTGTCGAAGCTTCGGCTTGTTGTTCTCGTCCATATAACGCCAAGAACTGTCCACAACTGCCGGCCCTCAGATCAGGCTTCTTCTTTTAAGCTGGTGGCTTGTCATTACCCCAGTGTCAACGTATGCCCTACTTCAGAATTACGACGTGTCTTATGAATCAAATTAAGTTCCATACAGTTCTTAGTTATGTCGATAGCCGATTATATAGATAATTAATTGCATCTAAATTACATTCGGAGCGCCTCGCAGATTGCTGCTTCTATCCCCATGGAAATCGTGTTTATGATATACTGACTGAAGCGGGTTGAAAAGATGCTGGAAAGGCTAAGACATACAAAAACAAAAATTACAAAAAAAAATGTTGTTGTTGTTGTTGTTGTTGTGGTCTTCAGTCCTGATACTGGTTTGATGCAGCTCTCCATGCTACTCTATCCTGTGCAAGCTTCTTCATCTCCCAGTACCTACTGCAACCTACATCCTTCTGAATCTGCTTAGTGTATTCATCTCTTGGTCTCCCTCTACCATTTTTACCCTCCACGCTGCCATCCAATGCTAAATTTGTGATCCCTTGATGCCTCAAAACATGTCCTACCAACCGATCCCTTCTTCTAGTCAAGTTGTGCCACAAACTCCTCTTCTCCCCAATCCTATTCAACACCACCTCATTAGTTTTGTGATCTACCCATCTAATCTTCAGCATTCTTCTGTAGCACCACATTTCGAAAGCTTCTACTCGCTTCTTGTCCAAGCTAGTTATCGTCCATGTTTCACTTCCATACGTGGCTGCACTCCATACAAATACTTTCAGAAACGACTTCCTGACACTTAAGTCTATACTCGACGTTAACAAATTTCTCTTCTTCAGAAACGATTTCCTTGCCATTGCCAGTCTACATTTGATATCCTCTCTACTTCTACCTTCATCAGTTATTTTACTCCCTAAATAGCAAAACTCCTTTACTACTTTAAGTGTCTCATTTCCTAATCTAATTCCCTCAGCATCACCCGATTTAATTTGACTACATTCCATTATCTTCATTTTGCTTTTGTTGATGTTCATCTTATATCCTCCTTTCAAGACACTGTCCATTCCGTTCAACTGCTCTTCCAAGTCCTTTGCTGTCTCTGACAGAATTACAATGTCATTGGCGAACCTCAAAGTTTTTACTGCTTCTCCATGAATTTTAATACCTACTCCGAATTTTTCTTTTGCTTCCTTTACTGCTTGCTCAATATACAGATTGAATAACATCGGGGAGAGGCTACAACCCTGTCTCACTCCTTTCCCAACCACTGCTTCCCTTTCATGCCCCTCGACTCTTATAACTGCCATCTGGTTTCTGTACAAATTGTAAATAGCCTTTCGCTCCCTGTATTTTACCCCTACCACCTTCAGAATTTGAAAGAGAGTATTCCAGTTAACAGTGTCAAAAGCTTTCTCTAAGTCTACAAATGCTAGAAACGTAGGTTTGCCTTTCCTTAACCTTTCTTCTAAGATAAGTCGTAAGGTTAGTATTGCCTCACGTGTTCCAACATTTCTACGGAATCCAAACTGATCTTCCCCGAGGTCGGCTTCTACCAGTTTTTCCATTCGTCTGTAAAGAATTCGCGTTAGTATTTTGCAGCTGTGACTTATTAAACTGATAGTTCGGTAATTTTCACATCTGTCAACACCTGCTTTCTTTGGGATTGGAATTATTATATTCTTCTTGAAGTCTGAGGGTATTTCGCCTGTCTCATACATCTTGCTCACCAGATGGTAGAGTTTTGTCATGACTGGCTCTCCCAAGGCCATCAGTAGTTCTAATGGAATGTTGTCTACTCCCGGGGCCTTGTTTCGACTCAGGTCTTTCAGTGCTCTGTCAAACTCTTCACGCAGTATCTTATCTCCCATTTCGTCTTCATCTACATCCTTTTCCATTTCCATAATATTGTCCTCAAGCACATCGCCCTTGTATAAACCCTCTATATACTCCTTCCACCTTTCTGCTTGCCCTTCTTTGCTTAGAACTGGGTTTCCATCTGAGCTCTTGATATTCATACAAGTGGTTCTCTTCTCTCCAAAGGTCTCTTTAATTTTCCTGTAGGCAGTATCTATCTTACCCCTAGTGAGACAAGCCACTACATCCTTACATTTGTCCTCTAGCCATCCATGCTTAGCCATTTTGCACTTCCTGTCGATCTCATTTTTGAGACGTTTGTATTCCTTTTTGCCTACTTCATTTACTGCATTTTTATATTTTCTCCTTTCATCAATTAAATTCAATATTTCTTCTGTTACCCAAGGATTTCTATTAGCCCTCGTCTTTTTACCTACTTGATCCTCTGCTGCCTTCACTACTTCATCCCTCAGAGCTACCCATTCTTCTTCTACTGTATTTCTTTCCCCCATTCCTGTCAATTGTTCCCTTATGCTCTGCCTGAAACTCTCTACAACCTCTGGTTCTTTCAGTTTATCCAGGTCCCAACTCCTTAAATTCCCACCTTTTTGCAGTTTCTTCAGTTTCAATCTGCAGTTCATAACCGATAGATTGTGGTCAGAATCCACATCTGCCCTTGGAAATGTCTTACAATTTAAAACCTGGTTCCTAAATCTCTGTCTTACCATTATATAATCTATCTGATACCTTTTAGTATCTCCAGGATTCTTCCAGGTATACAACCTTCTTTTATGATTCTTGAACCAAGTGTTAGCTATGATTAAGTCATGCTCTGTGCAAAATTCTACAAGGCGGCTTCCTCTTTCATTTCTTCCCCCCAATCCATACTCTCCTACTAAGTTTCCTTCTCTCCCATTTCCTACAGACGAATTCCAGTCACCCATGACTATTAAATTTTCGTCTCCCTTCACTACCTGAATAATTTCCTTTATCTCGTCATACATTTCATCAATTTCTTCATCATCTGCAGAGCTAGTTGGCATATAAACTTGTACTACTGTAGTAGGCATGGGCTTTGTGTCTATCTTGGCCACAATAATGCGTTCACTATGCTGTTTGAGGTAGCTAACCCGCACTCCTATCTTTTTATTCGTTATTAAACCTACTCCTGCATTACCCCTATTTGATTTTGTATTTATAACACTGTATTCACCTGACCAAAAGTCTTGTTCCTCCTGCCACCGAACTTCACTAATTCCCACTATATCTAACTTTAACCTATCCATTTCCCTTTTTAAATTTTCTAACCTACCTGCCCGATTAAGGGATCTGACATTCCACGCTCCGATCCGTAGAACGCCAGTTTTCTTTCTCCTGATAACGACGTCCTCTTGAGTAGTCCCCGCCCGGAGATCCGAATGGGGGACTATTTTACTTCCGGAATATTTTACCCAAGAGGACGCCATCATCATTTAATCATACAGTAAAGCTGCATTTCCTCGGGAAAAATTACGGCTGTAGTTTCCCCTTGCTTTCAGCCGTTCGCAGTACCAGCACAGCAAGGCCGTTTTGGTTATTGTTACAAGGCCAGATCGGTCAATCATCCAGACTGTTGCCCTTGCAACTACTGAAAAGGCTGCTGCCGCTCTTCAGGAACCACACGTTTGCCTGGCCTCTCAACAGATACCCCTCCGTTGTGGTTGCACCTACGTTACGGCTATCTGTATCGCTGAGGCACGCAAGCCTCCCCACCAACGGCAAGGTCCATGGTTCATGGGGGGTTGATGGAAGTAACTCCCGCCAAACCCATTTTGTCACTCCGTATAAGAAGTGGTTCCGACTTGTAAGTAAATCTGGGAATAATGCAAGGAAATAAAAAGTGTAAACTCGAATTCCACGAATAAAGCTGATAAAGTACAGGGTGGCTAAAATTAAACTTTCGCTACCTGAGAGGGCTCTCATAAAAAAAGGGTGATCGTAGGACAATGACAATTTGTGGAAACATTTGTAGGGGCATGCGGAAGTGAAGCAACGAATAAACCATTGAAAGACAAATTTTTCAATTTCCACATTAGAGGATAACTTTTGTTAATTGCGTACGATGTTTACGTTCGAGGCTACAAACGTTTGTTCAATGTGACGATCACCTGTACCGACGACCTGGAACCACTAGAGATCGCTCTACTGCTGGACGAAATAAAGTTGGAACACGGAATGCTCAGCTGTCATGACAATTCGTTCACTGGTTGGAGACGGCACCTTGCGACCAGCAGTCTCAACCATGGCAACAGTAGCTTCTTCAACAATTTGCGGCGCAATTAGCCGTCGGGCTGTCCCAGGAGAAATTCCTAAATCGCTAGTAAATTCGAACTTCCGAATCGTGTTCGTCAACTGCGGTGCGGAAAGAGGACCTCTCCATATTCCTTTAACACGTCGATACTCGCAAAGAGCAGCAGCACCATTGCTATTGTTTAGGTAAAACAGCTTCACGACTAAAGCCCTGCTCACCTTGTCCACATCCATAACGACTGACTGGTATTCTAATGCACACTGGATGCTGGTGTTTCAAACATACGTCGCCGTACCTGTACCGGCGCCTAACGGAAAGCAATGAGACTAACACTACTACTTTCTTTTGTCATCTGTTTCTTGACTGGTTTGATGCGGCCGGCCACGAGTTCCTCTCCTGTGCAAACACCATCTCAGAATAGCACTTACAACCTACGTCCTCAATTATTTGCTGGATGTATTCCAATCTCTGTCTTCCTCTACAGTTTTTCCCCTCTACAACTCCCTTTAGTACAATGGAAGTCTTTCCATGATGTCTGATCACATCTCATATCATCCTGTCCGTTCTCCTTGTCAGTGTTCTCCACATACTGCTTTCCTCTGCAATTTTGCGCAGAACCTCGTCATTCCTTAAGTTATCCGTCCACTTAAATTTCAACATTCGTCTGTAGCACCGTATCTCAAATGCTTCTATTCTCTTCTGTTCCGGTTTTTCCACAGCCCATGTTTCGTTACCATACAATGCTGTGCTCCAAACGTACATTCTCAGAACTTTCTTTCTCAAATTAAGGCCATGTTGGATACTAGTAGAGTTCTCTTGGCCAGGAATGGCATTTTCTACCAGTTCTAGTCTGCTTTTGATATCCTCCTTGCTCCGTCCGTCACTGGTTACTTTGCTGCCTAGGTAGTACAATACCTAAACTTCATATACTACGTTTCAATGAATCCTGATGTTAAGTTTCTTGGCGTTCTCATTCTGCTGCTTCTCATTACTCTCGTCTTTCTTCGATTTACTCTCAATCCATATTCTGCCCTTACTAGACTGTTCATTCCAATCAGTAGATCATGTAATTCTTCTTCACTTTCATTCAGGACAGCAATGTCATCAGTGAATCGTAACAGTGATATCCTTTCACCTTGAATTTTAATTCCACCCCTGAACATTCCTTTTATTTCAATCACTGCTTCTTCGATGTGCAGATTGAACAGTAGGGGGCGAAAGACTTCATTCTTGTCTTACACCCTTCTTAATCCGAGCATTTCGTTCTTGGTCGTCCACTCTTATTGTTCCCCCTTGATCCTTGTACATATTGTACATTACCTGTCTCTCCCTATAGCTTAACGCTATTTCTCTCAAAATATCGAACTTCTTCTACTACTTTACTCTAACACTACCAACAACGCAAATCCTACAGCGCTCAGTCGGAACAATGTTCCTATAAAGTTGGGTACCTACAAGTATACGTTAAATAGTTTTCTGCCTACATTGGATTTAATAGCAGCAGTTTCATTACAACTGTAAATACAAGTCAAAAGACCAATACTGAAAGCGACGGATAATTTCAAGGAATTCATGTTGTGGCTGAAAGTGCCTGTTACGTGACATCAGAAACAACCTTCATTATGTAAAATTTTATATTGTATTTTACAAGGGATTTATGAAAAGAGAGGCGAGCTCAGTAAATTTACAGGATGGGTAAAATAAACTGTTCCGTCAGGTTACCCTCCATTCGTAGGCTGTTGCACGCAGCGACAGTTATTTTGATTTGTAAATAATAGATTTCAGCTATCAGTCGCTCTTTGGAATATTTATTGGCAGATCTAGATTTCGGCTAGCAACTAGCCATTCTCAATGCTAAAAATACAACAGGTACTTAGTTAGATGAAGCCATAAAAAATTGCAATTAATGGCTTGACTCATATGGTTTGTATATTACATACCACTATCCTTTTTTTGGTCAATGCATGTAATGCCTGTTGGTCTGGCTTTGTACACAGTTCATGGAATACTAACTTTTGCGGAAGGCGGGCTGTGTGGAGAACACATCGGTTGGTTATATGGCGCCATCTATGTGAACTACAAACCTCAATGGAAGTAAACCACTTCAAATTTAATTACATGAAATGGAACATAACTAAAATTTTTACATTGCCGTCCGTAATATATAAACCATATGATTTAAGCCATTAATTGCAACTTCTTTTATGACATCTAACTATGTACCTGTTGTATTCTTAGCATTGAGAATGGCTAGTTGCTAGCCGAAATCTAGAACTGCCAATAAATATTCCGAAGGACGACTGATAGCTGAAATCTGTTATTTACTAAACTGTTCCGGACATTATTTAAAATAAGACTGATGCCGGACTGACCCTCGTTAATTGACTTCAAAGAAGATGCTGGAAAATGACACCACTGCTGTCGAGGTAGCGCTGTGCTTGATTCATCAAACTGCGAGACACGTGTAATAACTCTGCCTGAGGGACAGTGGCAACAGCGTTTCCAGCGTTCTGCCGTAGCTCTTCCAAAGTGTGACGATTACTTCAGCATCCTGAACTTTTAATTTGTTCTACAGTAAAAAAATCACAGGGAGGGAGAGCAGGCGACCAGTGTGGCCAACAGACTGCGCTGTCATTGCCTATTATCCTCTTTTCAAAAAACACCCGTGACAAGGTTGTGTAGGCAGTGTGTGCTGTTGTGAGTTGATCAACATACGGATTAAACAGAGTCTCTGGACATATTGGTCAGCACTAAAGGTTTGTGTAAAAATTGCTTGTTTTGATCGCAGTGCATTTCTTCAAAAGGATTGTGCGTTTCGGCTAGAATCAATGTATATGAGCCGTATCAGCTTTCTCGCAATGTTTCGATACCACTATTCTTGTGACCTTCGACTAACTTGTTGCCATTGGAGCGAAGCGCCCTCTGGTGTGGCGGCTCCGGGCGTGGTGTCCGGCTTGGTGGGCAGTATGAGCTGAGGAACGAAGCTGTAACGAGCTTTGCGTGGGGCCTCTTCGCCATGGTGGTAGCTGTTAGCGGGCCACCAAAATTGGGGCCATGTTAGCCCGTGCATGTTATTGAGTACCGACGTGACTTGTGCTGTGATTTTTCAGAAGGGCGCAGACCTATCACGGCAGCGTTCACTGCCATTTTCGTGTGTCTACCTTCTGTCTGTTGGGTATAGACGTCCGTGTCTCCATGGTATTCGAAGGGCAATGTGATTCTGATAGGCACTTTAGGCTGATTCATTGACTGATACCGTATTACAATTTCTTTTAGGTGTTAACCTTATGCATCGGTGGTTCAAAAATGGCTCTGAGCACTATAGGATTTAACTTCTGAGGTCATCAGTCCCCTAGAACTTAGAACTACTTAAACCTAACTAACCTAGGGACATCACACACATCCATGCCCCAGGCAGGATTCGAACCTGCGACCGTAGCGGTCGCGCGGTTCCAGACTGTAGCGCCTAGAACCGCTGCATCGATGGTGCTTGAGAATCTTCAGCCAGTGTAAAGCGCTGTGTTCCAGAAGAAAGCTTATTTGGAAGGTTGGCGGTGTGCTTTGGTGTATACGTTACCTGTTCTGGTCCGCCTCCCATGAATTCGTCTGATTTTTAAATAAAATGATTGGTCACATAATTGCCAATTGGAGTCGCAGTGAAATGTTTAATATTACTATTTACCACGGATGTTTAATTGTTCATTTCAGAATGTGTGTCAGTTTTGCTATTTTACTGGCCTATTTATATTACGCTTTTACGATCTGGTTTCCTTGAAGTTGATACTAAAGGTCTATGGTGTCTAAGACTTTACATAGTGCCGATGTTCGATTTAAGTGGCTCAGATAAATTTTAGTCTGTTCCAGGATGCATTTGTTCTCTCCGGAACGCTATGGACCGAAGTTTGTACGGATGAGCTTCGAATTTCATGCGGCTGCTGTAATGGTATATTGTTCAAATGTGTGTGAAATCTTATGGGACTTAGCTGCTAAGGTCATCAGTCCCTAACTTTACACACTACTTAACCTAAATTACCCTAAGGACACACACACACACACACACACACACACACACACACACACACACACACATGCCCGAGGGAGGACTCGAACCTCCGCCGAGACCAGCCGCGCAGTCTATGACTGCAGCGCCCCAGACCGCTCGGCTAATCCCGCGCGGCTAATGGTATACTAAAAAGGTAAAAAACCTCTGATATTACCACTTTACTGCTGAATTTTTTTTTATATTTGTAGATCGTTTCTTAAATCTTCTTTTTCTTTATTAAAAAGCAGTTAATTTATCATGATTTTGGTAAGAGCTCAGATTAATTAATTTTAGCCTAAAATTTATCTATCTGATGCATAGCTATGTGTTGGAATTCTGTCTAGTTAAAATTATTTGTGCTGCAGAAAACTGCCGTTAGTAATCTCTAGTAATCTATTGCTGGTACGTGTTACCCAGAATTGGGTACCATTCACTCACGCCCCGTCGGCTTGCTTAGCCGGCTGTTTACGCCATTTGGAGTGCTTACACTCGGCAGCTCCCGCCGCTGTCTGCTCTCGTGCAGTTTCCTCCAACCGAGTCGCACCACTTAATGTTCCTGTTCAAGTTTAGTTTATACTTGGAACAATTTGTATCCGTTAGTTTGTAGCCTTCACCCGAACCACAAACGTGTGGTGTAATGACTGGCAGATATCTTTCAATATTTGTAAGTGTAACCTACTGAGTGAAATAGGCGAAAATCCCCATTAATGTAAGAGTACAAAATAAATGTCCAGTCTTTGGAAGCGGCAACATCCGTCAAGTACCTGGGTGTGACTATTCGAAATGGTCTCAAATGGAATGATCAGATTACACAAGTAACGGGTAAGGCGAACTCTAGATTGCGGTTTATTGGTAGAATCCTGGAGCGATGCAGTCCTTCAACAAAGGAAATAGCTTACAATACGTTAGTTCGTCCAGAGTATTGTTCGTCTGTATGGGACCCTTATCAGGTTGGTCTGATTCAAGGAATTGAGAAGGTCCAAAGAAGAGGGGCAAGATTCGTGAGTGGTACATTTAGCCATTACAAATCATATAGAAAGTTTGAGGTGGGACACGTAGATGTAGAATTTTGATGTGCGTTGGAATCTCAACATATATCTTAATTTGTTGTAACTTAATTACTCTTGTGTTATTGGAAAATGTGTTAAATCTTCAATTGATGTTTGTTTCTGGGCTTAAAATTATAGTGCCTAGATATTGGTCTTAAACTGTTTTTCATTGTTAGTAAGTATGGTTTTAGGTTTATTTAATCAGTGAAGTTTAAATCATTTTATTCTCACCACTTCTTAATTAACCCCTTCTGATTTGTTCTAGTACGTAAGGCTTGTATGGGAAAAATAACAAAGGACGGGCGGTAGCCATCATCAGCACTCGGGCAGTGGAAACGTGGAGCGCCTCCTCTAATGGGACACAACTATTCGACACCTCGTTACTCAGCGCGCTACCTGCTACCAGGCGGTTCCCAGCTCGCCGCAAGCACGCACTCGTCTCACAGACAGCCGGTTATTCTTCGCGTGCGGATCGTGCAAGGTGTTGCAGTATTATTAAAACAATCTAAGAGAAACTGTAAGTGCTAAGGCTTTTACGGCCAGCGTCAGTAACCAGGCTGCATCAGAAATACATTTAGAAACATCATTTTACGTATCTTCCGCCGTTCGTTCGCTAACTTGATTGTCATTGCCTTTATCTGCTATCTCTATTTTCGAACTGTCTAGCCGACCAAATGAAACGCCTTTTCACTGAGGTGACTGGAGTCCTGCAATAGCAAATTGCTCATATACAGATGATGGTAGTATCGCGTACACGAGGTACGAGGCGTGTTTTTTAAGTAAGTACCGTTTTGAAATTAAAAAAAAAGACTTGCTAAGATATCTCAATAATTTTATTTTTACATGAAAGCCTGTACCTTAATCTACTTTTCTACATAATTTCCGTCAATATTGGGACACTTGTCACAACGTTGTACCAGTTTTTGAATACCCTCCTCATAGAAGTCTGTCGCCTGACTTGTTAGCCACTGCATCACCACTGTTTTGACTTCGTCATCGTCTTGAAGACGCTGACCGCCCAGGTGTTTCTTCAAGTTCAAGAACAGATGGAAGGCACTGGGCCCAAGATCGGGGCTGTACGGAGGATGATCTAGAGTTTTCCATCGAAAAGATGTGGTCGCCGGCCGCGGTAGCCGAGCGGTTCTAGGCGCTCAGTCCGGAACCGCGCGACTGCTACGGTCGCAGGTTCGAATCCTGCCTCGGGCATGGATGTGTGTGATGTCCTTAGGTTAGTTAGGTTTAAGTAGTTCTAAGTTCTAGGGGACTGATGACCTCCGCAGTTAAGTCCCATAGCGCTTAGAGCCATTTTTTTGAAAAGATGTGATGAGATCTTTGGTCTGATTCGCCACATGCGGACGGGCATTGTCTTGCAGCAAAACGATGCCCTTGCTCGACTTCCATGAACTGTTGCTTTGATTCTGGTGTGACGTAGGCCACCCATGTTTCATCGCCCGTAACAATTTGGCTTAAGAAATCATCATCGTCGTTGTGGTACCGCTCAAGGAAAGTCAATGCACTGTCTAAACGTTCCGTTTTGTGCACATCCGTCAACATTTTCGGTACCCAACGTGCGCACAATTTTCGGTAATTCAAGTGCTCGGTCACAATGCCATACAAAACATACGAAAAACTTTAGGAAAGTCATCCCGCAAGGAGGAAATCGTAAAGCGTCTGTTTTCTTTCACCTTATTGACCACTCCCTGCACCAAACTTTCTTTAACGACCGAAGGACGCCCATTCCGTTGTTCATCATGCACATTTGTGCGGCCATCTTTAAATGCTCTCACCCACTTTCTTACCATTCCATCACTCATAATGTTTTCTCCGTAAACTGCACAGATATCACGATGAATATCGATCGCTTTTAGGCCTTTAGCACTAAGAAATCTTATAACAGCCCGTACTTCACAGTCGGCGGGACTCATGATTATCGGAGGCATCTTAAACACTCAGTACACAACGCAAACAGGGAATAATCAGACTGTAATGGCGTCAGTGTGTAGATTAAGGTACAGGCTTTCATGTAAAAATAAAATTATTGAGATATTTTAGCAGGTCTTTTTTAATTCCAAAACGGTACTTACTTAAAAAAACCACGCCTCCTATGTAAAGGCAGTGCATTGGCGGAGATGTCATTTGAACTCTGGTGATTCATGTGGAAAGGTTTCCGACGCGATTATGGCCGCAAGACGGAATTAACAGACTTCGAAAGCGGAATGGTAGGTGGAGCTAGACGCATGACACATTCTATTTCGGAAATCGTTAGGGAATTCAATATTCCAGATCCGCAGTGTTAACAGGGTGCCGCGCGTAGCAGATTTCAGACATTACCTCTCACCGTGGAAGACGCAGTGGCCGACGGCCTTCACTTAACGACCGACAGCAGCGGCGTTTACGTAGATTTATCAGTGTTAACTGACAAGCAGCAGCACTGCATGATATAACCTCAGAAATCAATGTGGAACGTACGACGAACGTATCCATTAGGACATTGGGGCGAAATGTGCCGTTAATGGGCCATGGCAGCAGGCGACCGAAGCTAGTGCCTTTGGTAAAGCACTACGTCGCCTGCAGCGTCTCTCGTGGGCTCGTGACCATATCGGCTGGACGCTACACTCATGGGAAACCGTGACCTGGTCAGATGACTCCCGATTTCAATTGGTAAGCGCTGCGGTCCCCAGAAGCCATCGACTCAAGTTGTCCACAAGAAATTGTGCAAGCTGGTGGTCGCTCTATTATGGTATGAGTTGTATTTGTATGGAAATGACTGGGAGCTCTGGATGTTCGGCTTCTTGGAAACCATTTTCAGCCACTCACTGACGTCATATTCCCAAAAAAAACAATGGAGATCATATGCACGACAATGTACCATGTCACCAGGCCACAATTGTTCGCGATTGGTTTGAAGAACATTCTGGACAATTCGAGTGAATGATTTGGCCTCCCGTACTGCCCGACATGAGTCCCATCGAACATTCATGGGGCCTAATCGAGAGGTCAGTCCTTGCACGAAATTCTGCAGCGATAATACTTCCGCAGTTACGGGTAGCTGTAGACGTGTCGTGGTACAATATTTCGGAAGGGACTTCCAACGACTTGCCGAGTACATGCTACGTCGTGTTGCTGCGGGAGAAGGAGGTACGACAGGAATTCAGCAGGTATCCCATGACTTGTCACCTCAGTGTTTGCTTTTTTAACGGAATTCGAAAGCACTTGCAAGCATGATTACAGATATATAACATTCGTTAATGTCGGCTTTCAGATTTTTCCCAAAAACATAAGTGTGTGTGTGTGTGTGTGTGTGTGTGTGTGTGTGTGTGTGAGAGAGAGAGAGAGAGAGAGAGAGAGAGAGAGTGTTCTGTGTGTGTTCCCCTAGTGCAGCATTTGACGTTAGTCACCTAATGTTGCCCCAAGAACAATTTTTTTGGCGCTCACGTTCCTCAAAGTATTAAGAGTTCATGGTTCCACTGAAACTATGGAACCGTATTTAGCAATGGCGTACAGTCAAGGACTCCAATTGTACACACTTCACGTACCCACAAGTGTTATTCTAGCGTCTGTTTACCGTCTGCGTATTCCCAGCCGCAGCTGTACCTCCTCGCGCCGTGTATTGTTTGTGTTAAATGGTTCGTCTCACCGCCAGGAGGGCGACTCTGCTGGCGTACTTATTTGCGCGCGAATGTTCTAGAACAGATATCAGACCCGTCGGCGATGTCCCTGGTAGTCACGCCATAGGGCGATGCTAATGCTGATCAGACCTCTGGATGCGCTACATTCCGAACATCTGGTTCTACTTTAGAGACGAATGTTCATTGCTGGTCGTAAGTTTCACGTTCTCGCTGTCTTTTTGTAGCATTACGTCAACTTAGATTTTGTTATTTACGTGTACTCACGTTAGTAATTAACAATTTTCGATTAGGAATTGAAAAATTACACATGCGAATAGGGAGACACCAGTCATAACCCCCCCCCTCCGCCTCCACTACAGTCCTTACTGAGTAAATTAAGTCACTTAATATACGTTACCAAGACGAAAATAAAGTAACACCACTGATAAACGGGAAATTTCAACAGAGGTAAGATGTCACGAAACGTGTTCCAGAGTCTCCGCAATGACAGACCAGAAATTGACGTTAATGTGTAACTTGGATATTCTTAATTTTTTATCAGTTCAGTAATAGAACTAACTGACATGTTGACCAATGAGAGAAACTACTGTATCCATACGAGAATGCAGCTGGGTCGCCTCCAAGTGTGTTGGGGGTGGGGCGGTCAGGGTGACTCGTGTCACCGCCCAGCCACGCAGGTTTTTGGGGGGCGGCAAAATCTTAAATTTTAATATTTTCCAAAAGCGTGTATTAAAAATGACAGTGAAAGTTTAGTATAAATGAAGAGTGAGAATAAGTTGCAAACGTAAATCATTCATAAAATCTAGCGTATTACTGGAAATTGTCTACTTTATGGTGAAATAGATGAAGAAAAAAGCGTCGGAGTTTGGTCACATTCGCTGCATCTTTCAAAATAGCAAAGATTGCTACTGGCAGTGTTGGCAACTACATTCCTACCATGCGAGCTGTAGAACAACTGAAATGACCCTACCTTAGCTTGAAAGCTCTTACAGAAGCAAACAAATGTTATAATAAAGAGACAAAATTAAACGTTCCCTTATGAAGGCCTGACAATTCCTAAAATACCTACAGAAAAATCGCTGAGAAATATATTGTAATAAATAAAATAATAAATAAAATAAGCACTTCCCCCTCTTGTGCCATCGTCTCTTGAATCCAGACGTTGTGATTAAGGGACATTTAAACGTGAAAAGCTCTATGGCATCCTTCCCCCCACCACTACCTCTTCTTCAGATCTGCCGGTTACGCCATTTATATTGCTCTTCTTCTTGTCACAGTCCTGTAGATTATTTTTTCCTGTTTTGTCTGTAGCTTCTTTTAAGTTTCCCTCCATTCCCTTTTTTATCGCTGTGCTGAAATCAGAATCAATTTAAGATGTTACGAAAAAACCAGTCAACCCTTGTTTTGGGGCTGAAGAAATGGCTCTGAGCACTATGGGACTTAACTTCCGAGGTCATCAGTCCCCTAGAACTTAGAACTACTTAAACCTAACTAACCTAAGGACATCACACACATTCATGCCCCTGGCAGGATTCGAATCTGCGACCGTAGCGGTCGCGCGGTTCCAGACTGTAGCGCCTAGAACCGCTCGGCCACACCGGCCGTCGTGGCTGAAGAAAATAAAATGCATTGCACTAACTGTTGCCGCATTTCACACTTTATTTAGCATATAATGATTACTTCTCGCTACAATAAATGAAAGTGCTGTCAAACCGGTTTGTTTTGGGCCATAAATCATCGTCGTGGCATGTCGGAAAGCACGCCTTCTCGATATTCGATCACAACCGTCTTTCCCTCATGTACGAATGACAGGCACACTGGACTCGCATTCGGGAGGACGACGGTTCAATCCCGCGTCCGGCCATCCTGATTTAGGTTTTCCGTGATTTCCCTAAATCGCTCCAGGCAAATACTGGGATGGTTCCCTTGAAAGGGCACGGCCGACTTCCTTCCCCATCCTTCCCTTTTCCGATGAGACCGATGACCTCGCTGTTTGGTCTCTTCCCCCAAACAACCCAACCAACCCAAACACTGTAGGCACTGTAGGTTTATACCTTTTTTCCAACAAATAAAGCATTTATGTGTAAGTTATTCGCTGTCCTATGACCTTCCACTTTTGTACAACAGAAGTGACGACGATGATGTCGACAGTGCGATGCTAAGCTGTGGTGGTTGCTACACGTCTCACACTGCATGCTCCATTCTGTTCAGGGAACGAGAAGAAGTGAACAGATTTTAGCTATATATCACGCGAGTGACATAAAAATTTTGGTTGTATAATTAATTTTGAAGTTATAATTCAAAATTTAATAACTGTAAAACTCTGTAAACGTTTCTTCTGTTTCACTGGCTGGTGCCCCACAACTGCCTCAGGTCTTAAAGATGTACTCACATAAAAAAAACGTATGAGGAAATGCGATGTGAAAAAATAAGATGTAATGGATGAGTGACATTGTGAAAAAAATGTCAGTATCAGAACTTTTAAGGAGGGTTAACGCTGGGCGGGTGGAGAGGGAGGGAGGGGGGGGGGGCGGAGAGATGGGCTTGAAAATTCCGTACGGGGCGGCAAAACTCCCTGAAGCCGGACTTTGCGATTACACACGTAACTGCAAGCTTGGAATGCACGCATGCGCGCACACATGATATGCACTGGGTACAAGCATGCCTGCACACCTGTAAGGCAATTTTGCGGAATCGTCGGAACTGTTTCAAGATGGATCAGATTACGTGAGCGTACGGACGAAGACATGCTTGAACGCGTGTACCGATTTTCTGCGTACCTGTGCGAGTTTAGTCGAGCATATAGAAACCAACACTGTCTCTGGAGCATTATATCGAATGTTTACCTTAACACCGAGAGCTATTTCCTTATAATAAATTATGTAGCAATTGATCCTTCTGCAAAAATTATAAAAAAGATAATTTACTTGATAACCTGCTACAGAAGAGAAAAGTGGATTTGTATGTTATAAATCTGTAACGACGACGATGATGTAATTAATATAACCTACTACTGTACATACGTGTTTAGATACATACTGTGGTCGCAATAATATATGACAGTTACAAGAACTCGCAATATTTCTGTTTGTTTCTCTTTTAACTACTTCAGCTTTTTACTCTAAAAAAAATGTGTGTCTTCGTTCATCCTGAAACACTTCTCCACATTTTGAGGAACGGATCCAAGGCATTTTTATACGGTCATGTTCCCTTGTGGCTGTCTAGATTTCGTCACGTGTTATTGCAGTTTCAGCATTAATGGAATTTTCAAGAAGAAACCGTTTCGCCACTGCACGATACCAATTCAAGATATAAAGGATGGAAAATATACGACCATAGTTTCCATCATTATACTCTGATTTTTTACCGTCTAATACCCCTAACTGACAGTGAAAACGACATGAATTCCAATAGTACATAGTAAAATATAGACAACCACAAGTGGAACATAACAGCGTTTAGAAACAGAGTTGCCGACAGTTAACGTATCTTCGTGGACACCATAATAAAGTGCTTTCGGGACATGAGCTGCATCGTTTCCACATTCATTACAATTTACACTAAAGTAGGTGCCAAGTTGGCAGAAGCCAAAGCTATCATTTAAAAATAAACAGCTGTCATCTACAGTACCCTGTCATAGTTTAATGAAAATGACTGTAAAATCCTATGCCCGACATCTGTGATGGATAATTCTAAACCTCGTTCCATTGTCTTGTGCGCAACATCTGATTCATTGTGCCTAAATGCTGACTCACCTGTTTCAGACGGGCCAAGGATACAACACGAAGGATTCTACAGAACGGCGGAAGTACCGTCAAGGTCCTGATGCCAGCTAAAAAGAGACTGAATCTGAGTGTGTGTAAAAGAACTCTTTTGGTTAACTGTGAACTTGTTTGCAAAGCGTACACAACACATCAAAATTAATAACATGTTAAACTACACATATATTTCATAGTACAAGCTAATTTGTGCAGATTTCAGGGATTTTATCTGTTGTTGCTTTATTTAATCTGGTTTTGTCTTTCTGGAACTATAACAAGACAGCAAACAATCAAGCACGTTCTTCAGTCGCAATACTAAGAGGTTCTTGTTATTCACAGATCGGAATGAGCATGAGGCACGGAAGCAAACCGCTGCGCTAAGCAGCGCGAAATCCGTGCCTCTGTCTAGCGCCACCACATTTCGCAACGGCGTGCTTCATTAGCAGTCGGTCGCTAAACGATCAGGAGGCTATGATATTTGGCGCCGTCTGAACACCTGTCTAGGCCACTTTTAAGCTACAAACCTCAGTCGTAAGGTAGGTCTGCTCCCAGCTCGCGGAGCTGAGGATATTGCGAAACTATTACACCACTGTGCCGCAATACTTGGCCGACAAGAAGCGAAAAAGCTGCTCCAGCGTTTGGCGGAAAAACCCAACCGCCAAGTTTTGGTACTGAGAAACAGGTGCACTTATTATCGTTGCATGTATCATAAAGGATGATTTTTTTAAGTAAATCATAAATTTCCGTTTCCGTTGACAGATTTATCCGAAGGCAATTGTATGACTAGAGTCGTATTCCAGGAAAATTTGTATCGCTGCGCCCCCGAGTAACATCTATTACAGTATTGCTAACACAATTACAACAAAGGATCTACCACCCCAACAATCGACATTCCGCGTTCGCAGAAATACTTTTGAAAGATGCGAGCTTCGTCACTTTATGATGGTGTGTGTAAGACAAATGTTTACCATATGGTAAAAAGTAGTCTAAGGGAATGTGCAGCATCCAAACTTCAATTGCAATCAGATAGAAGAATATATAAGAGTATTAGAAATCTCATGTCTGATCCTATTGTGTCGTGTCCTTTATGAACGCCGCATACAGTTATGCACAATATTACGAAGAACAAAATTTTCCACAGCATTTCGAAAGTAGATCATGCTGCCATAGCAGACATGATTTATGCGAAACGCCATGCCTCGCGGGTAAGTGCTGGTGCGAAAGACATTGCCACATATTAGGAGCCTTTACCATTTACGATGAGATTCACTACCTATTCGGCATTTCAGACTCATTTTTCCGAATCAGGTTGCTGGGAACAGGGAGCGAAATTAAGTATCTTTCTTGATTGAAAATGTGAAAGAAAAACATTTTCACGTCATATTTATAGTTAGAAATTACGTATTCAATAAGTTATAATACACTGCGGAACAAACATTTGCCTACGAATTTACCACACGTTCTTTTAGCCTAGGCCTGCTTCCCCAAAGCTTACGATTTTCGTTTGGAGAGCTCCAGTATTTGTATCAGAAGACTGTGGGATAATTATTGAAATACCATATGATTACAAGGATAATTTCTATATTTAGCAACATTAAGTATTTCGGTGGTGTTAGAGAAACGTTATGCCTCGCATTACATTCTTTACGCCTTGCCTGTCACTCGTCGATACACTCTTACACATTGCTAGCTGTGACGTATAAGACAACCACGAGTTAGTTCACTGTGAACTACGTCAGAAACATCATTTGATAGTACCTCAGAATCTGTTTTAGTGCCCAGTGACTAAATTCCGTTATACATATTTTTAGCGTAGTTTACATTATTATTAGTATTTTTTTTTTTTTTTTTACAATCATATTGACCAACTAGGATCACGTTAACAACTTCAGTTCCTCTTCTTCCTTCGTTGTTGTTTCCTATTTTTCCAGTATTCCCTCATTTTCTCCCCATGAAGTCTCTTCCTTTCTTCTGTCCATGTTGTTCCCGATTTTTTATTTCTTCTGCTTTGAAAGCCTTCCAAATTTAGTATTTTGTTTTTAAAACCGTTTCTTTCTGCTATTTCTGATTCTTTGATGTTGTTTCTTTCAAGATCTTTTCTTACTTCCGTAATCCATGCTATAGTCGATTTCTTCCAGAAATATAGGAGTATTTGTTTTGTTAGTCTATTTCCATCCATTCGGTAGAGATGTACAAAAAAGGTTAATCTTCGTTTGGCCATTACTTCAGATATTTTCTCTATATTTTTGTAGATCTCATTACTTCTTATTTTCCAACCATCTGTAGTTTTCATTGCACCCATTATTTTTCTAATAATCCTTCTTTCCAGTGCCTCTAGTTTGTCCATCTTATAATTCATCGTTAGGTATTCAGATCCAAATAAACATTCTGGTCGTACCACTGTCGTGTAGTGTTTTAGTTTTGTTTTTCTAGATATAAATTTCTTGTTGTAAATATTTTTGGTCAAACCACATGCTCTTTCCATTTTGTTGTTCTTACTAACGTATCGATAGTGCTCTATACTTCTAAAATCAAGAAAACCTACATACAGTTGCATGTGGAGTCAAAAAAGTTAGACTCTGGACACTCAGGGTTATATGCAGAGTGTACGTAAATTTTCGCCCACTACATACAGTGCAGGTGACCATGTATGTAGCAATCTAAGCTGAGGTAGGCACATCTAATAGAGCTATCCACTGGATGAGAAAGGATCAATATTGAAACACACTGAGTAACAACATTCTGTACTTAGTGCGACAAACCTGTGTGAACGAACGAATTTAATGAAATTTTCTTGATATTTTTAATCAGTTGATAGAGAAGCAAGTACTTTCAAACATCGTTCCCGGCAATAGCTGGTCTAACTTGACATAGGCCTTAGAACTAGAAGATATGATATTGGGCCAAAGTGGCTGCAAGAAAGTAAGTAATCTCTTAGTCACATTTCCGAGCTTGCTAGTTGAAATAAATGCTTTCTTTTAGTATCGATAACTATTTACACACAGAATTTTCTGTAACGTAGATAATTCAAACAAATCTTCCAAAAATAAAAAGACTGTAAATGAACTGTTACTGTTTCTGCATGTTTGTTTGCTAGAAGATGCCCAGTCGACGAAGAAACTAGGCCAGGAATAACACATCATAAAACAGCAAAGCGCAGTGGTTTTTGCTGCTGTATGTTATTAAAGTGTCTCAAGGCTACAATTAGCAGCGTTGATCTTGCAGCAAATCTGTGCTTCGTCAAATAAATTTTGCACATAGGCGCTGCTGTCTGAGAGAATCCGACGACAATTTCTACGGAGTCACTCGGAACGTAACACACCCTAACTAAATATCAGACAGCTACGATGAAACATTTTAGGGCACAAAACAACTCTGTTTGACATAAGTGCACTTTCACCAGTGGGAAAGAAGAATTATTTCAGCTTCACGATTGGTTATTTCGATTTCTGAAAAAAACCTTTCGATCACTAGGCGAATAGATATCACTTGTGCCCTTCGAAGACTTCTGTGTACATATTTCAATGAGATTCGCAATCACAAGAAGAATTTGTCAAATGTTATTTATTTGTACTGCAGTGATAGCTGAATTTTGCAGCACTGCTGGACCTCGTATGCTGGTCTTCCGTATATCACGCCAGTGGCCTCAAAATGCCAGTAGCTCGCCGTTGCATTGGGAAGCATGTGATCAACTGACACCCTATCTTAAAAACAAAAAAAAAGTTGGAGATGAAAAATAATTGCATCAGTCAAAGAACTTGTATTTGTTTTCCTTTCCTGGAGAAAAGCTGAAGGAAACCTCAAGTGCTGATCTATAACGCACTTTTTTTTCAGAATAAAGAAGCTGTTTCTCACTTTTTTTATTTCTTCCAGACCAGTTTCGAGTAACTACGTCATACCTGCGCCTAACATTTATCTTTTTATTTACACATGTTGAAAACGATGTTTCTGTAGCCATCAGCTTTATTTTGAGAGCTTCAGTAATTTTAATTATGTGCAACGAAATGCGGCAAGCTTCGTTATGAAAATTTGACTCAGGTTTGTCACGGTATAATTTGTCTCAAGAATGACGAAAAATGTAAGTGCAAACAACAAGTTGTAATTACTATGTCATGAATATCTCTTTGAGAACCGAAACTAAATTCATTAATTTTCAAGCGAATAGTTTTAATGTTATTTTATAAATTCTTAATACAATAGACTAACATTGGGTATCGATTGTTTACACTAAATCTTTTCAAAAAACCTTATACTTCGATAATATTTTTACAATGCATATATCCATGGACTTCTTTACAGGTAGCAACCTTTACCCTTCCTCACGAACAATGCGAAGACTTCATATGGAGCCAGATACACGTACACACTTATCTTAATAACATGTCGGAGCACATTTTTTGGAGCACACCAAATGCTATGGTTGCCTGACATGATCATTCAATGCAGGAGGACCTATAATTCTGCACTGTAGTCTCTTTTTTTTTTTTTTTTTTTTTGAAAACGTATTTATTTTCCGAGTCACTATGTTAAGACAATTACGGTGTCACTAGTTTCGGAAATTTGTACTTCAATTCCAAAATCGATAAAACCGGGCAGTGGTAGTTATACGATACAAACGCATGAGGGTTATACAATAGGCAATTCGTACTCCACGTTAAACATACATTCTCATAGCACATCTGGCATGTCACTGTATTGCCTCGACTTTTTTATACGCATCCTCGTGTGACAGAGTGGAGTGAGCACTGAATGGTGTAATTATGGATCTGATGATGGGAATACATATTGCCGAAACTAGTAATCCATTAGGTATGCTAACATAGCGATTTTGGCACATAAATTGATTTTCGAAAGAAGATTACAATACGAACCAAATGTTGTATGGGCAATAGAGAGATACTAAATTAAAGAAACTCCAGATGCATTCCTTCTTCTACGCAAGTGGGTAATATCTCCACGAAACTCTCGGAATTACTATATTAGGTTTTAATACAATTAATATTAGCAAAATGAAATTATACTATTTCAAAATAATCTAGTCATTCTATTGCATTTCACTTAAATAAAATGTGCATCATCGACTCCTTTGTATATCCCAGAGACCCGATTCCGCGGGATCTAAATAAAACGATACACGCAATAAGACACATACGAGCTGTATCGTAACTCGCGGTGCAAATCATAAGACAGTCGTAGCTGGACATGAAATGCGCCTGGAAAATAGGAGATAGTTTTAACAAACGAAGCTTATACACTATGAATTTATTTAGAAAACTCTGTATATGGAACAAAATAATAACTGAACACTGCAACCAGTCACTATCATACGTGTTTCCTTTCATGAGTTAGTTTTGAAGTAACCTCAGGCTTGTATGTAGATGAAATATTCATACATAGAACACGAAAGCGACTTCAAAATAATGAAGCAAACAGCGAACAGTGTAACTCTGTAACGGCCAGGAAATGGTTATCAAAGCTCAAAGCTACATGTATGATTTTAACACCAATGGTGTCCACTTTGCCACATTGAAAAAGTAAACTCAATTTGGCCTACAACTATTGCATATGGCAATATATTTGTTTTCAATCTTCTTGTTACAGTGATGGATCTCCAGTGTACAAATCATGTTCCGCTCGAAAACTAGTTCATGTAAACGGAGTAACAGTACATAAGGATTGGTCACAACTGTCTGTAGTTATGAGAATGAAAACATGGTTCAAGTACGCTGTATTCTTTTTATTATCCGCGCAATTTGACAATTTCAACCGAGAGTCTTTTTCAAGCGCATAATCTTAGCTTTCAGCATATCTTAAGCCTAAGCTGGCAGCTTAAGATACGTGCTTGAACACGACCCACCGTTGAAATTGGCCAATTCCAGGGATAGTATAAAGAATATGTCCTACTTGAATCTTGTTTTCATTCTCAAAAAACGTTGAGATTGTGGAGAACGTAAACAAACTTTTAAAATATCTGTAGTTATGCTGCTACAGAAGCGATTGTGGAGTGTCTTTCTAGGCGTACGTGAAAGAAACACACGCTCGCGCAATTTCATGTGCTGTGCCTGCTAAGTACTTGTTGCAACAACAGCGTTGTGGCAAATCTGTTTTGGTACGTACCGCCTTGGCCTTGGTTCCCGTATTCTTGGACTTCACCATGGCTGGTGGCGGCCGTCCCGTCAGCTGATTGGAACGGTGGGGAGCTGTTATTCCAGGTGAAGGCCGGGCAGAGCACACTTCCTTTGTCTCGGCGCTCCCGGAGTTGCAATGCAGCTGGGCTCTTCTCGCAATCCACACTCGCTACTCGTCGCACGATTAACAATCACCACAACACTAACACCGCACTCGCACTCCATAACTAGCAGCAGGCCCGGAAGACGCTAGCGGTGCACGCGGCGCCGTTTTCCGAGTCACCAGGCGGCAAGATAAGAACACGCAGCTGCGGTTGGGATAGTCTCTGCTGGCGGCAACGTGACGAAGCGGTACCGCTAGCCACGCAGGCTACGGCGCGTGCCAACGAGTCGGCAACCTGGTGGGAATAGGCTCCTCGCTCGGTCACTACGCGGGGTCGTCCTTGCTGCCAAGTTTCTGTTCGGCGCGCCCGCCACTCGAGGCTGCGCCACCTACGCCGGAGGCGTCCCACAGGCGTTTTACGTTCCCTACTGCGGCTATAGCGCGTGGCTCCTAGCACTCCACTGCGCAGTTGTCGCCGACTTCCGCCGATATCGAGATTACGCAATGTACCGCCGCGCGGCTGTCAAGTCGCGCGGAACTTGTAAGCGAAAAACACTTACATCGCAAAAGTGACGCCAGCAAGTTGCGAGAGAGAAACTACGGCAGTGTTAGAAAGGAAAGGGCGTCATCGACGGAAATAACTGGTGTCACGGCGCAAGAGAGGGAACGGCTGCAGAAGGAAGTGAGGTTATTTGTGGGGGCAGGTGGTGTTTTATTCCGTAGACCGGCAGGTGACGTCCCAGGTTCGTACGCGAAGCGACGGCGGCACGTGAGCGGACGCACGTGCCCCACGGGGAAGACGCGGAGCGCAGCGCCAGCGTGGGACGGCCGGACAACACAGCACCGTCGACCTCTCCGCGCGGCTGTCGGCAGCGCACTGGCGGCCGCGTGCGACAGGCAGCTGTTGCCCCGACCGGCATTTGTTGCGCCGCCTTCTCGATGAGTGCACGCGGCGCGCACGGCGTGCGCTAGCGTGGCCGGCCTCCGCGTGGCTATGCACGACGCGGCGGCGGCGGGTACCTCGACCTTGCTTCACACGTACTACTTTCTCGTAAAAATCGACCAATCGTGGCGCCTGTCCGTCATGTGCCTGAACATAAACCAGGCCCAACCACGTCCCGAGGGAGTCAGTAAAGCCTCTAATACCAACACCGACTCAAAGGAAGGCCTCGGCGCTTGCTCGTGACGTCACGTCAGCTAGGCGCGGCGAACGCCAGGTCTGTTGCACGCATACTCATAATGGTGGTGTCTCCCTCCCTGACACAGGAAAATGTGAAACTATTGGCGGCAGTTGACCAGCACACATTGTTCTGAGAGATTTCTGCAATCAATCAATTAATTGTGCAATTCATTAGACGGCCGGAGTGGCCGTGCGGTTCTAGGCGCTACAGTCTGGAACCGCGCTACCGCTACGGTCGCAGGTTCGAATCCTGCCTCGGGCATGGATGTTTGTGATGTCCTTGGTTAGTTAGGTTTAAGTAGTTCTAAGTTCTAGGGGGACTGATGACCTCAGAAGTTAAGTCCCATAGTGCTCAGAGCAATTTGAATTTTTGCAATTCGTTACACTTCTTAACAAATAGTGTACTCCTCAACTTCAATTTCCACCTGTTTTAAGGATTGACATACAAAAACAACTTCATGGTCCAGCAGCAACAGAATTCGTGCTTCTTTACCTTATTTGTAAATCTGAGGAAGTTACGTTTGTACTGGGTTGCTTTTACAAGAAACTGTGAACATATTGGTGCTCTTCTTTAGGTATCTTGGTTGACTATGGGGTGAGGAGCACTGAATGTCAATGAAATATCTTGAGATTGTACACGTTGGGGGAGGGGGTGGGGGACAGAAGAAGAGGCAAAAGAGACATACTTGTTTTATCAAATAAAATTTTTTTATCTCATAAAGTTTCTCCTTTCAGTTGCAAGAGGGAAATATTTATCTTTTCTAATGTGCATGTTTAGAAAAGTTTAAGTTCAGCAGTATTTTCGATGTATGAAGCTATTTTGTCTCCTGTTTAGAATTCCTTTCGTTGAAAATGACTGTAATCTAATGACTGGCAACAGTTGGACATTTACACATGTAAATTAGTTCACATTTCCAGTGACGATATCAAACGAAAATAAATAAATAAATAAAAGAAACGATTTCATTGTAAGGTGGTTGGAGAAAATTTCGATAACAAAATGGATCAAGTAAATAGTTACTTGAATGTAAAATTTCCGAAGGATTCAGTAATACAGAGATATGATCTTCATTTGTAGCTCTACGATAGTAAGAAAATCTTTCATCTAAATAAAACTGCAGAATCCAAAACAATACTAAACATTTTGTCCAAAAATAACAGATTTATAGAGATAAGCACGCCCAGGCGTTTCTGCCTGCAACAGACCTGGCGTTCGCCGTGCCTAGCTGACGTGACGTCACCAACAGGCGCCGAGGCCTTCCTTTGAGTCGATGTTGCTAATACACGACACGTCTTTAATACACAGTTCTATAGTATACAATTGTCGCCAAGCGTACAAGTCTGAAGCTGCCAACTTTTCGTTAGCCCCATTGCACGGCACACCTAACACGTTATGGCCAATTCACACTGGCTGCCTCGTCACCTCACGTTCTACATCTACATTTATACTCCGCAAGCCACCCAACGGTGTGTGGCGGAGGGCACTTTACGTGCCACTGTCATTACTTCCCTATCCTGTTCCAGTAGCGTATGGTTCGCGGGAAGAACGGCTGCCGGAAAGCCTCCGTGCGCGCTCGAATCTCTCTAATTTTACATTCGTGATCTCCTCGGGAGGTATAAGTAGGAGGAAGCAATATATTCGATACCTCATCCAGAAACGCACCCTCTCGAAACCTGGACAGCAAGCTACACCGCGATGTAGAGCGCCTCTCTTGCAGAGTCTGCCACTTGAGTTTGCTAAACATCTCCGTAACGCTGTCACGCTTACCAAATAATCCTGTGACGAAACGCGTCGCTCTTCTTTGGATCTACTCTATCTCCTCTGTCAACCCGGCCTGGTACGGATCCCACACTGATGAGCAACACTCAAGTATAGGTCGAACGAGTGGTTTGCAAGCCACCTCCTTTGTTGATGGGCTACATTTTCTAAGGACTTTCCCAATGAATCTCAACCTGGCACCTGCCTTACCAACAATTAATTTTATATGATCATTCCACTTCAAATCGTTCCGTACGCATACTCCCAGATATTTTACAGAAGTAACTGCTACTAGTGTTTGTTCCACTATCATATAATCAAACAGTAAAGGGTCCTTCCCTCTATGTATTCGCAATACATTACATTTGTCCATGTTGTCTGTTGCCACTCCCTGCACCAAGTGCCTATCCGCTGCAGATCTTCCTGCATTTCGCTGCAACTTTTAAAACTGCAACCTCTCTGTATACTACAGCATCATCCGCGAAAAGCCGCGTGGAACTTCCGACACTATCTACTAGGTTATTTAAATATATATTGTGAAAAGCAACGGTCCCAAAACACTCCCCTGTGGCACGCCAGAGGTTACTTTAACGTCTGTAGGCGTCTCTCCATTGAGAACAACATGCTGTGTTCTGTTTGCTAAAAACTCTTCAATCCAGCCACACGGCTGGTCTGATATTCCGTAGGCTCTTACTTTATCAGGCGACAGTGCGGAACTGTATCGAACGCCTTCCGGAAGTCAAGGAAAATGGCATCTACCTGGGAGCCTGTATCTAATATTTTCTGGGTCTCATGAACAAATAAAGCGAGTTGGGCCTCACACGATCGCTGCTTCCGGAATCCGTCAAAACATTCTGTAATGTATTCCAGATATCGGAATCCACAATGGCTGTCCCTTCAAGTCACGTCAGGTCACCGTTAAGGTTTCTCGGGAAGAAATCTTTGGCGCCTGACGTCATCCGTCTGTTGATCATTTGTCCCCCAAACTCATTTCCTCCCGATACACTGCCTTGCGCGGATCGGCATGTTTCATTTCGTCGTGGTTTTTGTGATTGATATTAGTTGTTTGTTGTTCGCTATTTTTATTATTTGTTATAAATTGTTTTGTTTCGTTATTTATTTTGTTAAAATATATAATTTTATGATAAATGACGAAATATTAACTGAAGCAGTGAGGCAGCAGTAGAAACTATGACATGAGCGAGCAAAAATGTTCAAATGCGTGTGAATTTCTAAGGGACCAAACTGATTAGGTCACCGGTCCCTAGACTTACACACTACTTTAACTTATGTTAAGAACAGCACACACAAAACCATGCCCGAGGAAGGACTCGAACCTTCGGCGGGAGGGGTAGCGCAGTCCGTGAAAGGACGCCTCAAACCGCGCGGCCACTCTGCTGGGCGAGCAAAATTACTTTTCCTCTACAACAATCAAAATGGTTCAAATGCCTCTGAGCACTATGGGACTTAAATTCTGAGGTCATCAGTCCCCTAGAACTTAGAACTACTTAAACCTAACTAACGTAAGGACATCACACACATCCACGCCCGAGGCAGGATTGGAACCTGCGACCGTAGCGGTTGCGCGGTTCCAGACTGTAGCGTCTAGAACGGCTCGGCCACCCGGCCGGCATACAACATTTATGAAGTGGAGTTTTATGCATACCGGTACCTATTTAACATTTTACATTGAAATGGATTGCATATCTTTCCAACTTGAAGTGAAAAAGACCTGTGGGTAGAATCAGATTCATTAGTAAGTGGATTTATTTCATTTCGTCAGGAATTTGTGATTTCTCATAAGGAAATGGACTGAAACATTCAGGCACTGCAACAATGGAAAAAGCTTTTTTTGTTTTTTTTTTTGAAGTATATGTCAAGTAATTTAGGCCGATTAAAATTGTTTGTTCAAATATGTGTTTGTGGCAGGTTTATTTATTGTTAAGTTATTCCATGATTTTGTGTGAAACAGTTTAGCAAGCATCAGTCGTCAATATTTGTGTGGTTTCACTAGGTAGCCCCAGTACAAATACGGCACTTTGAACTATTAAAAATCAAATACAAGATGTAAAGAAAACCTATAACTCGTGAAGAGAAAGATATTGAGGGAGATATGAGTATTGCACAAAAATTTGCACTATACTGACAACTAAACTAAACCTTAAATAAAACAGTTTTTAGCTTTACGTGTCGACAGCTCGTAACAATGCATTCCTTTAAGTAATTCTGGGTGCAATTGGACGTAAGAAATGAAAAACCTGGTGTTTCGGCCTTCTGAAAGATTTATAAAATCCAGAACCCTCTTATTCTAGTTCCTTGCGCAGTGTGTGACATTCTCATTCTGTAACACGTAATGCCTTTTTTCGGAACCACCCACTGTTTTGCACTTCAGTCTTTCTACTCTCCTAACTCTGAGTCCAAAACAATGTCAGTTTCATAGAAATGTGGACTGCAGCATCCACTTAACCTACCGCATTGCGTGTGTGCATTTCGAACTTAAAAACAGATGAAAATAAATTTGGTAATATCGCAATTCCCGCGAAAAGCAGCTGAGGACAGCCATCCGAGTTGAGTACACCTTGACGTGATGGTGCCGTGGCAACCAATCTGAATTGGCCTTTTGTCCGCACCTGCGCCGTAAGAGTGTAAATTCGGAGCTGCAGCCTTGTTTACGTCATTTTGTGGGAAATTCGATATTTTCGTAAAGCTGCTGTTACTCATACTGAAACTTCTGAGGGGTCTAGCTTCAAATTTATCAAGAAGTTATCGATATGTTGTGCAACTAGAAAGAAATTACGGTATGATTATACAGGGTGCTGCATTGATCGTGACCAGGGCCAAGTATCTCACGAAATAAACATCAAACGAAAAAACTACAAAGAACGAAACTCATCTAGCTTGAAGGGGGAACCAGATGGCGCTATGGTTGTACCGCTAGATGGCGCTGCCATAGGTCAAACGGATATCAACGGCGATTTTTTAATAGAAACCCCAATTTTTTATTACATATTCGTGTAGTACGTAAAGAAGTATGAATGTTTTAGTTGGACCACTTTTATCGCTTTGTGATAGATGGCGCTGTAATAGTCACAAACATATGGCTCACATTTTAGAAGAACAGTTGGTAACAGGTAGGTTTTTTTAAATTAAAATACAGGACGTATGTACGTTTGAACATTTTATTTCGGTTGTTCCAATGTGATACATGCACCTTTGTGAAATTATCATTTCTGAGAACGCATTCTGTTACAACGTGATTACCTGTAAGTACCACATTAATGCAATAAATGCTCAAAATTATGTCCGTCAACCTCAATGCATTTGGCAATACATGTAACGACATTCCTCTCAACAACGAGTAGTTCGCCTTCCGTAATGTTCGCACTTGCATTGACAGTGCGCTGACGCATGTTGTCAGGCGTTGTCTGTGGATCACGATAGCAAATATCCTTCAACTTTCCCCACAGAAAGAAATCCGGGGACGTCAGATCCGGTGAACGTTCGGGCCATGGTATGGTGCTTCGACGACCAATACACCTGTCATGAAATATGCTATTCAATACCGCATGCGTCCTATGTGCCGATCATCCATCATGTTGGAAGTACATCGCCATTCTGTCATCCACTGAAACATCTTGTAGTAACATCGGTAGAACATTACGTAGGAAATCAGCATACATTGCACTATTTAGATTGCCATCGATAAAATGGGGGCCAATTATCCTTCCTCCCACAATGCCACACCATACATTAACCCGCCAAGGTTGCTGATGTTTCACCTGTTGCAACCATCGTGGATTTTCCGTTGCCCAATACCGCACGCATATTATGCCGGTTTTCGTTACCGCTGTTGGTGAATGACGCTTCGTCGTTAAATAGAACGCGTGCAAAAAATCTGTCATCGTCCCGTAATTTCTCTTGTGTCCAGTGGCAGAAATGTAGACGACGTTAAAAGTCGTCGCCATGCAATTCCTGGTGCATAGAAATATGGTACGGGTGCAATCGATGTTGATGTAGCATCCTCAACACCGACGTTTTTGAGATTTCCGTTTCTCGCGCAATTTGTCTGCTACTGATGTGCGGATTAGCCGCGACAGCAGCTGAAACACCTACTTCGGCATCAGCATTTGTTGCAGGTCGTGGTTGACGCTTCACATGTGGCTGAACACTTCCTGTTTCCTTAAATAACGTAACTATCCGGCGAACGGTCCGGACACTTGGATGATGTGGTCCAGGATACCGGGCAGCATACATAGCACACACCCGTCGGGCATTTTGATCACAATAGCCATACATCAACACGATATCAACTTTTTCCGCAATTGGTAAACGGTCCATTTTAACACGGGTAGTGTATCACGAAGCAAATACCGTCCGCACTGGCGGGATCTTACGTGATACCACTTACTTATACGTTTGTGACTATTACAGCGCCATCTATCACAAAGCGAAAAAAGTGCTCCAACTAAAACATTCATACTTCTATACGTACTACACGAATATGTAATAAAAATTGGGGTTCCTATTTAAAAAACGCAGTTGATATCCGTTTGACCTATGGCAGCGGCATCTAGCGGGCCAACCATAGCGTCATCTGGTTTCCCCCTTCAAACTAGACAAGTGTAGTTCCTTTTAGTTTTTTCGTTTGATGCTTATTTCGTGAGATATTTGGCCCGGTCACTATCAATGGACCACCCTGTATACAAAAAAAAAAGTGCAATAGCTGTTTCAAGATCTCATTTTACATAAGAATTAAAAGCATTAACAACAAAACAGTTTACTTGCCCGTAAGTGCTCTGTCATTTGCCGAAAACATCGTTATAATACTTTACCCCGTTCACGAAATAAAAGAGTACAGTCATTTTCGTCAATGATTGATTCTCATTATTACCTTGACATTTCCCTAGTTTCTTTCTTTGAACTTATCTCCACAAACGCGTCGTATACTGATTGCTTCAATTTTCATTTGCTCTGAATGTCCAACAAGGTATATTGTTTTGTCACTAAAATGCAATGAGGCACAGCGTTGTCCTCACTCCTAGACGTACTCTTAGCTCTGACAAACTGTGGTGATATACGTTAGTCTACTGAGCCCAGCTCATTCCTTCCATATAGATAGAAGCCGATTACAGGAAATGTCTCTGACCGGTTGCTGGCTAACCGAAGGTGCATTCCCGCCAAAGGCAGATAGGCGACGCCGCTCGGCAGTACATGGACGTGCGCAGCATACTAGGGGATCTTGTCTTGCGGCGGAACTGTGCGCGGTTCAGGTTACGCTGCTGTTGTGGGTGTGTTGACATCCCTGTGGGCTGAACGTCGCGAGATGTCGGCAGCCTGGCTTGCGGTGTGTTTTGGTAGTGCTGAGGTGCCGAATTGAATTCGAACTCTTAGACATTCAGCCATTTGGAGACGCAACCTTGGCTTGGCAATGGTCTCACCTCAGGACTGCCTTTTTTATGGTGAATGCCCATTTCCTGCAACGGACAGTAATTATGAATATAATAATCAAGTGTTGTGGCCCTAGACATCCTGCTTATCTTCCCAGTTTGTGAGTGATTTTCCTGTCGCCGCCCTGGCTCATTATGCGTTCGTTTGTTTCTGTACTGGACTATCTCCAGTCGTTTTAAGCACGTTTCGCTACTTGTGGCGAACGTGGGCTAGTCATTAAATGTACCATTGGTAATTTTGGCCACTGTGCCTGCTCAGAGAGCCTTGATGTCTCCACGTCCCGCCTCATAGCCGGCCGCGGTGGCCGAGCGGTTCTAGGCGCTTCATTCCGGAACCGCGCGACTGCTACGGCAGCAGGTTCGAATCCTGCCTCGAGCATGGATGTGTATGATGTCCTTAGGTTAGTTGGGTTTAAGTACTTCTAAGTTCTAGGGGAATGATGACCTAAGATGTTAAGTCCCATAGTGCTCAGAGCCATTTGAGCCATTTTGAACCTGTCTCATAGCGCTGACACATTCGGAATATTGTGTAGGGTGCGAGACACTACTCTTCATACACATCTTCCATCCTGCGATAAATTTGTGAAGCATTCTCCCCTTCTGTGCTAAGAAACTGGATAACCGCTATTTCTGCTGACCTGGAGAAATTCAACGTGCAAAGAACTGCGGAAACAATCTCCAGAAATGAAGATATTACAACGGAGAATATCACCACGGTTTTCATCGGTAAACACATTCACCCACTGGGATTAGATACAACGCCGGTACAGTGAAGGTCTCCTTTTCAATTGGGCATACGTTATACATTCAATCTCCAGTTTACAATGACTGTTGCCCTGTTTACGATCTTTTATTCTGCATAGGAACCCAGGATCCCTTGTTATGTGGAAGAGGGCTGGGTGTAGAAAACAAAGAACACTTTCTCACCAAATAAATCATTAAATAGTAATCACCGACATACAGTATACTTTACTAAGAGAATATGTAGTTTGTATTACATTTGTGATGGAATTTGTGACAAATGATGAAGCGACTGAAGAAATGTATCATGCGATAAAAGAAATTATTCAGATAGTTAAGAGAGATGAAAATTTAAAAGTCATGAGGGACTGGAATTCGATAGTAGGAAAAAGGAGAGAAGGAAAGTCGTGCGTGAATATGAACTGAGGGTAAGGAATAGAAGAGGAGGCTGCCTGGTAGATTTTGCACAGAGCATAGCTTAATCATTGCTAACACTTGGTTTAAGAATCATGAAAGAAGGTTGTAACGTGGAAGAGGTCTGGAGACACTGGTAGTTTTCATATAGATTATATAATGGTAAAAACAGAGGTTTAGGAACCAGGTTTTAAATTGTAAGACTTTTCCAAGGGCAGATGTCGAATTTGACCGCAATTTATTGGTGATGAACTGTATATTAAAACTGAAGAAACTGCAAAAAGGTAGGAATTTAAGGAGATGGGGAGGTTGTATGCAGTTTTAGAGAGAACGTTAGGGAACTAATGACAAGAACGGGGGAAAGTAATACAGTAGAAGAAGAATGGGTAACTTTGAGAAATGAAATAGTAAAGGCAGCAGAGTATGAAGTAGGTAAAAAGACGAGGACTAGTAGAAACCATTGGGTAACAGAAGAGATATTGAATTTAATTCATGAAAGGAGAAAATATAAAGATGCAGTAAATGAAGAAGGCGAATGGGAATACAAACGTCTCAAAAATGAGAACGACAAGAAGTGCAAAATTGCTAAGCAGGGATGGCTAGAGGACTAATGTAAAGATGTAGAAGCATATACCACTAGGGATAAGACAGATACTGTCTACAGGAAAACTGAAGAGACCTTCGGAGAAAAGAGAAACCACCTGTATGAATATCAAGAGCTCAGATGGAAAACAAGTTCGAAGCAAAGAAGGAAAAGTAGAAAGGTGGAAAGGTGGAAAGAATATACAGAGGGTCTAGACAAGGGCGATGTACTCGAGGGCAATATTGAGGAAATGGAAGAGGACGTAAATGAAAATGAAATGGGAGATATTATACTGCGTGAAGAATTTGGCAGAGCACTTAAAGACCTAAGTCGAAACAAGGCCCCGGGAGTAGACAACATTCCAATAGAACTACTGATAGCCTTGAGAGAGCTAGCCATGACAAAACACTTCAATCTGGCGAGCAGGATGTATGACACAGGCGAAATACCCTCAGACTTCAAGAAGAATACAATAATTCCAATCCTAAAGAATGCAAGTGTTGACAGGTGTGAAAATTACCGGACTATCAATTTAATAAGCCATGGTTGCAAAATACTAACACGAATTCCTTACAGACGAATGGAAAAACTGGTAGAAGCCGACCTCGCAGAAGATCAGTCTGGATTCCGTAGAAATGTTAGAAAACGCGAGGTAATACTAACAGTACAACTTTTCTTATAATATAGGTTAAGGAAAGGCAAACCTACGATTCTAGCATTTGTAGACTTAGAGAAAACTTTTGACAATGTTGACTGGAATACTCTCTCTCAAATTCTGAATGTGGCAGGGATAATATACAGGGACCGAAAGGCTATTTACAACTTGTACAGATAAAAGAGGGCAGGTATAAGAGACGAGGGACACGAAAGCGGGGCAGTGATTGAGAAGGGAGTGAAACAGGGTTGTAGCCTACCCCTAATGTTATTCAATCTGTTTATTGAGCAAGCAGCAGGGGAAATTAAAGAAAAAATTGAATTAAAACCCAAGCAGAAGAAATAAAAACTTTAAGGTTTGCCGACGACTTTGTACGAGGGTCAGTCAAAAAGTAATGCCTCCTATTTTTTTTCTACGTTTAATTGTCAGGAAATTTAAATGCAATTACATAGGTTGAAAACCACAACATTGAGGATCATTTTGTCATTTTTCAATGTAATCTCCGCCCATCTCTACAGTTTTGGTCCATCTTTGAACAAGGGCATGTATCCCAGCACGGTAAAAATCACAGCTCTGCTTCCTAAGCCATTGACGCACGGATGTTTTGACGGCCTCCTCATCTTCAAAATGAATCCCACGATGAGCTTCTTTTAGTGGCCCGAACAGATGGAAGTCTGATGGTGCCAGGTCAGGGCTGTATGGGGGATGAGGCAAAACTTCCCATCCAATTTTGACAATCTCGTCAGAGGTGTGACGACTGGTGTGTGGTCTTGCATTGTCATGCAAAAGAAGAACATCTGCCATTGATTTTGTTGGGCGAACTCGCTGAAGACGTGCTTTAAGTTTGTTGAGGGTTGTGACGTATTGAACAGAATTTATTGTGCATCCCTGCTCCAAAAAATCAACCAGAATCACACCCTCTGTATCCCAGAAAACTGTTGCCATAACTTTCCCTGCCGATCGCACAGTTTTGAATTTTTTCTTCCTCGGCGAGCTTGTGTGACGCCACTCCATTGACTGCCTCTTTGATTCGGGTTCAAAAAAATGCACCCATGTTTCGTCCCCGGTCACAATTTTTTTCAGAAACTCATCTCCCTCCAAACGGAAGCGCTGCAAGTGTTGGGAGGCTATTGTTTTCCTTGCCTCTTTATTCTGATCGGTTAACATTCTTGGAACCCACCGTGCACAAACTTTTGAGTACCCCAATTGTTTAATAATCGTGATCACACTGCCTTTACTAAGAGAAATAATGCGACACACTTCATCTGCAGTCACCCGACGGTCACCACGAATGATGTCATCAACTTGCTGAATGTTGTGTGGAGTCACTGCACTCACCGGCCTGCCGCTCCGCTTTTCGTCAGTCAACGGTGTTTGCCCTTCAGCTTCCTTACAACGACGAACCCATCGTCTAACAGTGCTGACATCCACTGTCACAACACCATACACCTTCTTCAGTCTTTCATGAATGCGTATGGGCGTTTCACCTTCTGCATTCAAGAATTCAATCACACAACGCTGTCTCAAACGAACATCGATGTCGGCCATCTCACAAACTTCTGCTGTGCTGCCACCTGTTGATACAGAAAGTTACTACTGCAGTGGATTGCAGAAGAAGGTTTGAGGAATGGCGCCAAATTCAAATTTTTCACTTAACTTAATTTCTTTAAGTAGAAAAAAAATGGGAGGCATTACTTTTTGACCGACCCTCGTAATTCTGTCAGAGACAGCAAAGGAACTTGAAGAGCAGTTGAACGGAATGGACAGTGTCTTGAAAGGAAAATATAGGATGAACATCAACAAAAGCAAAACGAGGATATGAAACTTCCTGGCAGATTAAAACTGTGTGCCCGACCGAGACTCGAACTCGGGACCTTTGCCTTTCGCGGGCAAGTGCTCTACCATCTGAGCTACCGAAGCACGACTCACGCCCGGTACTCACAGCTTTACATCTGCGTGGAGGGTAAAAATCGTAGAGGGAGACCAAAAGGTGAATACACTAAGCAGATTCAGAAGGATGTAGAGTGCAGTAGTTACTCGGAGATGAAGAGACTTGCACAGGATGGAGTAGCATGGATAGCTGCATCAAACCAGTCTCCGGACTGAAGACCACAACAACGACATTAAATTTGTATGTGTTACTTTGTTTTTAATCACACAATATTCAGATACACTTCGTCTACATTCTTTTAAATAGTTTTTAATATAGCCGATCCGGAAACAAAACGATAATCCATGGAATGGCACCACACTATCTTCCTCCAAAGAAAAAGTTCAGTATCGCACCCTCTGCCCGTTAAATCATGGTGACAATCTTCTGGCACTCTGAGGAAAACAGTCTTTAAAACAGGCATGTCACAAATATCTACACAATGTGTTCGACTAAAATACAACAAATGGTTCAGTTTTAACGAATAAGGAGTTCATTGAAACGAAACAAAAACAATTAAAGCTCCGTGATATGAAACCACCTCACGTCGCACAATGTGGTCCAGATGGACGGACCCGAGATTGTTTAGGGCAGGCCCGATACGTTGCTGAAGCAACCACAAGTCGCACAATGTGGGTCCGGACGAACGGACCCAAAATTACTTAGGGCAGGCCCAACACGTTGCTCCCCACACTCCTTTCCTAAATAACTAGTGGCAACGCGCTCCGAGGCACAAACATACAATGACAGCCTAATGAACAGAGAACTATTTTTTAAGTAAAACAAGCAAAAACTTTAGTCTTCAGATTACATGCTGATAGCGTACACAAAACGCGTATGAGAAGTCGCTAAAAGAGCCAAGGAAACAACCCCCACTTACACCAGATAGTGAAGAAGTTCAGCAGCCAACCGACGTTCATCTTCAAATTACGCCACAAGACGGAAACAGTGAATAATCATCGCGCGGAAAGGAAGATTTGCCCTCGTAAGGCGCATAAGCATGCTGGCTTCAAATAATTAAAGAAAGCAACTTGGCGATTTAGAGCACAACGTACCAGACAAAAAAAAAAAAAAAATTTTTTTTCAACATCCTAAATAATGACACATTAAAAATTAAAGCAATTTACTAAACCCCGATAACCTAAAACACACGATCAAATCACAAGTCTACGACAGCTACCAAATGGAAGGACGCGCAGAATGGCCGCGCGGTTTGAGGCACCATGTCACGGATTTCGCGGCCCCTCCTGCACAATTACTGCCGGCAGGTGTGGCCGTGCGGTTCTAGGCGCTTCAGTCTGGAACCGCGTGACCGCTACGGTCGCAGGTTCTGATCCTGCCTCGAGCATGGATGTGTGTGATGTCCTTAGGTTAGTTAGGTTTAAGTAGTTCTAAGTTCTAGGGGACTGGTGACCTCAGATGTTAAGTCCCATAGTGCTCAGAGCCATTTGAACTTCCCGCCGGAGGATCAAGTCCTCCCTCGGGCGTGGGTGTTTGCGTTGTTCTTAGCACAAGTTAGTTTAAGTAGTGTGTAAGTATAGGGACCGATGACCTCAGCAGTTTGGTCCTTTAGGATTTCACACACACACCATTATGTTTTGATACGAGCGACACGCTCCTCAAATCGTTTGTCAAGACACAGGAACGGAGAACAACAGCAACAGAAGGCTGAACCGAATCCGATATATAAGCAGCAGGGCGCAAACAGGTGCAAGAATTCAGCCAGTCACAATTATCATCCTCACAGCGAAGAGCGAGATCAGTCTTCACGAACGCCGCGTGGTCTCGTCACCGAAGCAACGGACTCAAAGTAGCCCACCGAGCGTCCAAAGCCGCTGTGCAGCGACGAACGGTGGAAAAACTTGGAGCTACCAGAAGATGTGTAGATAACGACGACCTACCGCTCACCTCCAGACATGGTCAGCCAAAGGAACGGTGCGTCCACTCCCGTTTCCTGTGCAGGTCCATTGTGTCCGGAAGATGCTCAGCCGGACCGACTTGGAAGTCGCCAAGGTGGTAGAACAAATAGCCGGCCAATCGCCCCGCAGACCTGCGCTGTCCGTGCTGCTACGTCCACTGCCTCTGCCGGAATCACGGCACTCGTGGCAAGCGTGCCACGCCCCTTTCCCGCCAAGGATTGTGTTGCAGGAAGCGTGGCGAGTGCTATCGATCGCGAAATGGTTCGTAACACAGCAGTAGAAATCAGTATACAAGCATGAATATTTGTAGGTTCAAATGGCTCTGAGCACTATGGGACTCAACTGCTGTGGTCCCCTAGAACTTAGAACTACTTAAACCTAACTAACCTAAGGACAGCACACAACACCCAGCCATCACGAGGCAGAGAAAATCCCTGACCCCGCCGGGAATCGAACCCGGGAACCCGGGCGTGGGAAGCGAGAACGTTACCGCACGACCACGAGATGCGGGCAGGATATTTGTAGAAAAATTCACATTGTCGGTTGGAATTGTCGTGCACAGTGGATGTGCAGTAGTATGAGATCCAATATACTGACAAGTACAATCAAATGTTATCGCATTTGATGTCAGTAGTGCAATATTTCAGAAGATATCAATGATTCAAGTGGTGGATGGTGAGACTGTGCTGTTTTAGTATGTGCGTGCGTGCCATTACTGCAGACAGGAAACAGACGCCATTAGTGACAGTCCGTACATAAACCACGATTGTGACAATCCACGTGGAAAACAGTTCTCATGTGATGAAACAGCAAAAATCGGTGCGTCCAAGTAAATGGGTAGGGTAATTGTCAAATCCGTTCAAGTGCAACTACTGATAACTTCGTTAGAATGGGCACACGATATGGACAGAACGGAAAATATAGGCAATGTAGAAAATTATCTGAGGTATCGAAACGGTTACTTCTGCTCAAAGTAAGGACCAAAAAACCATTGTTTTTCTCAACTTGTTGTTGATTTACAATTGCTAGTAACTTCCAGACGTGCACGACAGATTTTGTCAGATTACAAAAATCTCGCATTCAAGAAACGACTTTAGAAACCTGCTCTAACACCCAGATATAATTACGCTACATTGAAGTTTACCGAAAAACATATGTCATGGACTTAAGAATGGGATAAAGTGATAGTGATGAGAAGAAAAAATGGTTCAAATGGCCCTAGGCACTATGGGACTAATATCTGAGGTCATCAGTCCCCTAGACTTAGAACTACTTAAACCTAACTAACCTAAGGACGTCACACACATCCATGCCCGAGGCAGGATTCGAACCTGCGGCCGTAGCAGCAGCGCGGTTCCGGACTGAAGCGCCTAGAACCGCTCGGCCACAGCGGCCGGAAAGAAGTTCAGTTTAGATGGGCCCGATGGATTTTAATATTATTGGCGTGATACGTGAACCGATCAGCAGCTAAGAATGCGCAGAAATTGTGGTAATGATATCGACGTCTTGCTCTGGCCTGTACTTGGTTCGGATTTGAGTCCCGTGGAAAACCTTTGAGGAGCACTTGCAAGGCGTGTATATTGCCACTGAAGGCATTTCGAGGCCGTATGTGAGCTGAAAAAAGAGTGGGCGACAATTTCACTACAACTAATACAAACCCGGACGAAATTAACGCACAAGGGAATTTCTAAGGCAAATGGGAAGAATGCAGGCTGGAAAAAGTACAAATAAAGCAATAACACAACAGGACAGTGAGTGCCTTTATATCAACTGCCATACACAAAATGCAAACATATTATTTTGTTACTCGTCTTATGAAAGAAACTATGTAATTGCGTCGTGATTGCCTTTATACTGACTTCATTACTGCATTACATGTCATAACTGTCAATTTATGTTTTACGTGCAGTGAAAAATAATTTGACAGTTACAAAATGTAATACAAAATAGTACACATCTGCTTGAAAAATGACAATTCGTCAAAATTAGCTAATCATACAATACTAAAACACATCGTCTACATTACAGCCTACTGCAGACCATGTTTTCTTTTATTTAGCATTAAATTTGAGTTTTTTTACATACAAATGGTAAGCTATGATTTCTGTTTCACATGGGGATAGTGAAAGACATTACCTAACTTTTGTTCCTACAAGGTATTGCCAAATTTTGTCACCCATGAAGAGCAAAAGCAAACGAAAACTGAAATGAATAATAAAATTTGTGTGGTCCTTCAGTAATAATACTGTGCCACTTTTCCCATCTCTCATTTCCTACACATGTGGAGTGGGCGGACTGTTGTGGAACTGTTTCATCATAGACATTCCTCAGCAAGCTGGGAGCGAAAAGAGAAAGACCTGATCGATAAGTATCTCTGTAAGTAGTGGCAAGCTTACAGCTCCACTGGCAATGTATTATTTATCAATCACATTCAGTGTGCTTGCTTTCTCGTAGCCAGCTGCATTTTTACGCAATACACCACGAATAACAGACGATAGCCGCACTTGAAAATCGGAATCATTTCCCGGAAAGCGTCACGCATGTAATAAATAACTCAAGTTTTAGATCTGTCAGGACAGATACTTCACTGCTGCTACAGGTCGTGCCAGCTTATTACCAACAGCGTAGCGGCACTGCAGCACATTTCCACGTACACTGTTATTTGTCCAGCGCTATATCAGTAAGGTCTCCGAGATACGGTGTTTGCAGTACATAACAGGCCGAGAAAACACCACGAAAAGTAGCACTTGAAAATCGGAAGTGGGACTACAACCCATTTCCACACACAATGAGGTGATAAAACTCATAGAACACCTCATAATATCGCAATGGAACTCCTTCTTACCGGCATAGTGAATTAATTCGACCAGGCGTGGACTCAAGAAGTCGCTGAAAGCCTACTGCAGAAATACTGAGCCAAGATGACTCTATAGCTGTCCATAATTGCGCAAGTGTTGCCGGTGCATTATTTTGTGAACGAATTGACCTCTAAAGTACATCCCATAAATGTTAGATGGGATTCATACCGGGCGATCGCGGTGGCCATATTATACACTCTAATTGTCCAGAATGTTCTTCAAACCAATCGCGATCAATTCCGGGCCGGTGACACGGCCCATTGTCATCTACAAAAATTCCATTGTTGTTTGGGAATATGAAGTCCATGACTGGCTGAAAAGCGTCTCCAAATAGCCTAACGTTAGCATTTCCATTCAATGATCTGTTCAGACGGACCAGAAGACCGACTGTATTCCATGTAAATGCAGCCCACACCACTATGGAGCCAAATCCAGCTTGCAAGAGCCCTGTTAACCTGGGGCCCACAGCTTCGTGGAGTCTCCTTAACATTCGAACCCTACCATCAGCTCTTACCAACTGAAATCGAGACTCGTCTGACCAGGCCATGGTTTTCCAGTCGCCAAGGGTTCAACAGATATGGTCACGAGACCAGGAGAGGCGCTGCAGGCGATGTCGTGCTTTAGCAAAGGCACTCGCTTCGATTGTCAGCTGCTACAGCCCATTAATCACAAATTTCGCCGTACTGCCCTAATGGATACGTTCGCTGTAAGTCTCCCACTGATTTCTGCCGTTATTTCATCCAGTGCTGCTTGTTTGTTAACACTAACAATTCTACGCAAACGCTACTGCTCTAGTTCGCTAAGTGAAGACCGTAGACCACTGCGTTGTCCTTCGTGAGAAGAAATGTGGTATTCTCGGCACACTCTTGACATTGTGGTCCTCGGGATATTTAATACCCTAACGATTTCCGAAATGGGATGTCTCATGAGTCTCGCCCCGACTACAGTTCCACGTTCAAAGTCTGTTAATTACCACAGTGCGGCAGTACTCACGTCAGAAGCCTTTTCACAAGAGTCATTTGAGTACGTATGACAGTTCCACTAACGCACTGCTCTTTTATACATTGTTCTAATCAGAATCGACAGCCGACCAACACCGACAACGATAGTTCAGGTATACATGCCGACGTCGCAAGCTGAAGATGAACAGATACAGAAAGTGTACGAGGATATTGAAAGGGTAATGCAGTATGTAAAGGGGGACGAAAATCTAATAGTCATGGGCGACTGGAATGCAGTTGTAGGGGAAGGAGTAGAAGAAAAGGTTACAGGAGAATATGGCCTTGGGACATGGAATGAAAGAGGAGAAAGACTAATTGAGTTCTGTAACAAGTTTCAGCTAGTAATAGCGAATACCCTGTTCAAGAATCACAAGAGGAGGAGGTATACTTGGAAAAGGCCGGGAGATACGGGAAGATTTCAATTAGATTACATCATGGTCAGACAGAGATTCCGAAATCAGATACTGGATTGTAAGGCGTACCCAGGAGCAGATATAGACTCAGATCACAATATAGTAGTGATGAAGAGTAGGCTGAAGTTCAAGACATTAGTCAGGAAGAATCAATACTCAAAGAAGTGGGATACGGAAGTACTAACTTCTCTAACGCTATAGATACAGCAATAAGGAATAGCGCAGTAGGCAGTACAGTTGAAGAGGAATGGACATCTCTAAAAAGGGCCATCACAGAAGTTGGGAAGGAAAACATAGGTACAAAGAAGGTAGCTGCGAAGAAACCATGGGTAACAGAAGAAATACTTCAGTTGATTGATGAAAGGAGGAAGTACAAACATGTTCCGGGAAAATCAGGAATACAGAAATACAAGTCGCTGAGGAATGAAATAAATAGGAAGTGCAGGGAAGCTAACACGAAATGGCTGCAGGAAAAATGTGAAGACATCGAAAAAGATATGACTGTCGGAAGGACAGACTCAGCATACAGGAAAGTCAAAACAACCTTTGGTGACATTAAAAGCAACGGTGGCAACATTAAGAGTGCAACGGTAATTCCACTGTTAAATGCAGAGCAGAGAGCAGATAGGTGGAAAGAATACATTGAAAGCCTCTATGAGGGTGAAATTTTGTCTGATGTGATAGAAGAAGAAACAGGAGTCGATTTAGAAGAGATAGGGGATCCAGTATTAGAATCGGAATTTAAAAGAGCTTTGGAGGACTTACGGTCAAATAAGGCAGAAGGGATGGATAACATTCCATCAGAATTTCTAAAATCATTGGGGGAAGTGGCAACAAAACGCCTATTCACGTTGGTGTGTAGAATATATGAGTCTGGCGATATACCATCTGACTTTCGGAAAAGCATCATCCACACAATTCCGAAGACGGCAAGAGCTGACAAGTGCGAGAATTATCGCACAATCAGCTTAACAGCTCATGCATCGAAGCTGCTTACAAGAATAATATACAGAAGAATGGAAAAGAAAATTGAGAATGCGCTAGGTGACGATCAGTTTGGCTTTAGGAAAAGTAAAGGGACGAGAGAGGCAATTCTGACGTTTCGGCTAATAATGGAAGCAAGGCTAAAGATAAATCAAGACACTTTCATAGGATTTGTTGACCTGGAAATAGCGTTCGACAACATAAAATGGTGCAAGCTTTTCGAGATTCTGAAAAAAGTAGGGGTAAGCTATAGGGAGAGACGGGTCATATACAATATGTACAACAACCAAGAGGGAATAATAAGAGTGGACGATCAAGAACGAAGTGCTCGTATTAAGAAGGGTGTAAGACAAGGCTGTAGCCTTTCGCCCCCACTCTTCAATCTGTACATCGAGGAAGCAATGATGGAAATAAAAGAAAGGTTCAGGAGTGGAATTAAAATACAAGGTGAAAGGATATCAATGATACGATTCGCTGATGACATTGCTATCCTGAGTGAAAGTGAAGAAGAATTAAATGATCTGCTGAACGGAATGGTCTAATGAGTACACAGTATGGTTTGAGAGTAAATCGGAGAAAGACGAAGGTAATGAGAAGTAGTAGAAATGAGAACAGCGAGAAACTTAACATCAGGATTGATGGTCACGAAGTCAATGAAGTTAAGGAATTCTGCTACCTAGGCAGTAAAATAACCAATGACGGACGGAGCAAGGAGGACATCAAAAGCAGACTCGCTATGGCAAAAAAGGCATTTCTGGCCAAGAGAAGTCTACTAATATCAAACACCGGCCTTAATTTGAGGAAGAAATTTCTGAGGATGTACGTCTGGAGTACTGCACTGTATAGTAGTGAAACATGGACTGTGGGAAAACCGGAACAGAAGAGAATCGAAGCATTTGAGATGTGGTGCTATAGACGAATGTTGAAAATTAGGTGGACTGATAAGGTAAGGAATGAGGAGGTTCTACGCAGAATCGGAGAGGAAAGGAATGTGTGCAAAACACTCATAAGGAGAAGGGACAGGATGATAGGACATCTTCTAAGACATGAGGGAATGACTTCCATGGTACTAGAGGGAGCTGTAGAGGGCAAAAACTGTAGAGGAAGACAAGAGATTGGAATACGTCAAGCAAATAATTGAGCACGTAGGTTGCAAGTGCTGCTCTGAGGTGAAGAGGTTAGCACAGGAAAGGAATTCGTAGCGGGCCGTATCAAACCAATCAGTAGACTGGTGACAAATTAAAAAAAACGCGATAATATCGCCATCTCTATATGTGCCTATCACTGATGTATGACTTTCGTCGCATCGGTGTATATAATGACGTCTGTATCGTTGCAGCAGTAAATATTCCGACGGATCAGTGAAAGCCGGCCAGGGTGGACGAGCGGTTCTAGGCGCTACATTCTGGAGTCGTGTGACCGCTACGGTCACAGGTTCGAATCCTGCCTCGGCCATGTATGTGTGTGATGTCCTTAGGTTACTTAGGTTTAAGTAGTTCTAAGTTCTATGGGACTGATGACCTCAGAAGTTAAGTCCCATAGTGCTCAGAGCCATCTGAACCATTTGGATCAGTGAAGTCAACAGCTCCCAACACACATCGGAAACAGCTCTAACCAGTCAATCATACAACACGATTTTATCAGCAGTGTCAACGTGTGTTCTGAAATTTGGTGTAGTAACCGGCTTTGACGTCATGATCACAGGACCAACTTATAAGTGTAAGGTGATCCATTGTTCGGAGAAGGATTACATTCTTAAGCGACTCCTCACATAAAACACAATAAACCACTAGTTGCAATACGAAGAAGGATAGCAACTCCGTCCGACCAATAAAGTAGGAGTTTATTTGTATGTGATTCGAGGGTATGGTTGTCAGTGCATGCTTTTAATATTGTTAAACCTGAGTGTCGTTTATAGTATTTGATTCTTTAGGCATGTAAATGTAGAAGTTGGGTAACCTATCTCAACTGGAAACTGCTGTAGTTCACGCGCATCTCCATTTGATGGACTCTAACGCCAACAGGGAATGCAACTTGATTTTTTAATTTTACGTTGTAATAAGTTATCAAGAGGTTCATAGTGAACTGCAGTGGAAGGATGGAAATTGGAAATTTGTGGCAAGTTCCAATGGGACCAAACTGCTGAGATCATCGGCGCCTAGGCATACACACTATTTGATTTAACTTAAACTAACTTGCGCTAAATACAACACGCGCGCACACACACACACACACACACACACACACACACACACACACACAGACAGACATGCCCGAGGGAGGACTCGAACCTCCGACGGGGGGAGCCGCGCGAACCGTGGCTAAGCGCCTTAGACAGAGCGGCTATCCCGCGCGGCCAGGAAGGGTGGTTCAAAATGGTTCAAATGGCTCTGGGCACTATTGGACTTAACATCTGAGGTCATCAGTCACCTAGAACTTAGAACTGCTTAAACCTAACTAACCTAAGGACATCACACACATCGACGCCCGAGGCAGGATTCCAACCTGTGACCGTAGCAGTCGCGCGGTTTCAGACTGCAGCGCCTAGAACCGCTCGGCCACCACGGCCGGCCGAGGAAGGGTGATTGACAGGGATCTAGACATGGGTGAATGTACTGTACTGCATACAGGTAGGCGAAGAGACCCAGTACTACTTTTCTATTACTCTGCTGGTGATGAATCACTGAGAACTTCCTATTCGTGTTGTGTAAAGAGCACTTTTGATATTCCCCCCCCCCCCCCCCACCCCCACCCTCAAACCCCCACCCCCAAATCAGTGAACTCCTTGTGATTTTACCAGTAGTAATCAATATAGGGTCCATGTTCAATGCTTTAGTTTTATGGAATCATTACACTATAGACTGCTTTCAATGGGTGATCCCAAATATTTTACAATTCCAAATACAGGTTGCAGTTAAAGAGTATCGGACAAATCATACTCCACTAATCAAACATCAGTGCTAAAACGACTCGAGGGAAGAGGAATTAACGCAAGTCAGGAACTTTTCTCCCTGTATTCCTACTCGCAGGTCTACATTTTGTAACACTTCAGCGTACAACAGGACACTTTGCAATTTACATCATACTAGTAGCATATAGGAGGGGACATGTTGTAAATACTGCTAAATGGTTCAAATGGCTCTGAGCACTATGGGACTAAACTGCTGTGGTCATCAGTCCCCTAGAACTTAGAACTACTTAAACCTAACTAACCTAAGGACAGCACACACATCCATGCCCGAGGTAGGATTCGAACCTGCGACCGCAGCAGTCGCACGGTTTCGGACTGCGCGCCTAGAACCGCGAGACCACCGCGGCCGGCGTAAATACTGCTAGGTAATATGAAAAATAGATAGCACAACTTCTATATAGCACTTGTGTCATCTTCATAATCTGTTCCTGGTTTAATGATATGTAATTAAAACTGCAGATAGACAGAACATAGCTTATAACCTTTTTCCTGTATTGCTAACTGTTACGTGACGGAGTAGGGTATTTATTGCTAACTGTTATGTGACGGAGTAGGATATTATCTGTGGTATACACAACCATCACAGCTTTCTACAGTATATACAGCCCAAATTGCGTCCGCCTGCCTCTGAAATACAATTTGCTTGTGAAGAATAACCAGTACTCCAGCAGAGCAACTGAACTGGATATAAAACGTAGATTCCCACCAAGAGATAATCTAGACTACATCTGCTAACCCTATTTTTTTTATAAGAGCAATAGTTCGTGGAACTACCTCTCACTGTTAACAAATAATCCGTAAAATCTACTGTCTTGTAAGGTACAACGTATATTCTCAATCAGTTAAAATATAGCGCTTTCATTTCCTTTCATTTGGTGTTAAAATTTTGCTCTTAGTCTATAGGTGTATAATTAAAACTAAAGGCGGACAGAGCAAGCTTATAGTTTTTTCTTAGGCATGATTGCCTTTATACCAATTTTCACATGTGTTCAGTTAAGAATTACGTTCTTGGACGAACTACATTTCGATTTCACTAAATTTCGAGCAAAGCGAGAAGAAACTGCCTTCAGCAGTAATGGTGACTTCTCACTTTTAAATGAAAATTTCAACCGGTTCGTGTTACAGTTACGGGACACTAGGCTGCAGTGATGTAGACTTTAACATTTTGCTATCACGCTACCTGAAATCTTTTCAATTTATTGGGTGTTGTAAATTACAGAGTGCAGACACGTTTGCATTATACGAACTGCACCTATAAGGTGTAGTTCCACATATAGTGAGCAACTTCATTTGATCTGTTGTAAGATTTGCAGTTTCAGTTTTGTCTTGATTTAGCTGATGTTATACGCCCTCTTTAATTATTCCTTTGCGCTAAGAAAAGAGTTCACTACGAAATCTAAAATATAGTCGAATTATATTTGTTCACTTATGAGCCTTATTTCATATAAAGGGGATAAGGTTTCAGGGTATCGAAACCCGGGGTAACTCCATTTTATTAACTCAAAAGTTAAAGTTTAAACTAGAGAAAACAAAGTGACATGTTGACCAGTCCACACTTCAGAACACTATTTATGACTGCTTTCTTTGTGCAGTCAATAACCAGCTGTATTTACAAGCAATTACCTTCCACACACGGGTCTAGGTAACAGTGTGCTCTTCGAAGCAATTTTAGCTTCGCTTTCGTAACTGTGTCAACTTTGTTAAAATACCCGGCGTGAAATTGCTGTTTGTCGACTAGCACGCCCGGACGCAATTTTACGCATGATTGAGCATCACATTAAATTAATTGTTCATATCTGGCTCCTCTCAAAAACAAATGACAAGTATTGTGTTCAGTTTTTCGCTTTACGCCGAGGGTATTAAGGTCGCCGCGCAAATTGTTGGGCCATCATACGCGAAGGTCGTTACAAAGCTGCAATTAACACCAAAGATAGTCCAAAACTGATAAAAACAATAACAGAGAAACAAATCACATTGCCTGTACGTAACACCATGCTGATTTTCAGACGCTTCCTGTGGAACAGTGCATGCTTGTTTATATACCTGAAGGTGGCCAGAAGACTTTAAAGTGAAATATCGTGGCAGCAAGGTACAGACATTCGGGAGTTCGCCAGAGATACCATGGGACAATCTACACTCCTGAAAAGTTTCAGATCTCTCAACTTCTATTACTGCCCCCAATAAGAAATGAAGATTTTAGCCTTGATGAAAATAGAAATTGGAGCAGTGGAAACAGAGTATGCGCTCACGTTCTACGGGAATGCGGGCGGAAATTTGGCCATGTTGTGTCGTCTGCTTTTTATTTTTTTATGAGGTCCATTTTAACTGTTATTGTAAGTAGAGTATTTAAGCTCAGTACATAAATTTTATTTTTTATAATAATGAGAGTATATGTGACAGGTGACAAGCCCAAGTTGACAGTGCCACTGAGGGAGTGGGTACGACGTAGGCGGCAAACCAACATTTATCGCTAACGACAAACTTAATCCAATAAATGTTAAAGGCAGAGACCTGCGTTAAGCTCTGTTTATTGACTATACGACAGTGAGTAAGCAAACGTTATTGAAACCCACTGACTTTTAAAAATACCTATAATTACTCTTGAATGTATACGAAGATCTATGCACTGCTAGTGCATAGACGAGTAATAGATTACACATGGGGTTCAGGTCTCATGGTAATCCATGATTTATTGTGATTTGGACTTTTATGTGAGAGATTTGAAAAGTTTAGACTCTTACAGACAATCGTCGCAGGTTGTGATGCAGAATAAATACAACTCTATGAAACAGTTTATGTCATTTGTACGAAAGTGAGCCTGTATTCATATTAAAAGTCATCTATTTATTTAATAAAATATTCTCGCATTCAGCTACGACAAGTGGTTGACCGCCCGCAAGCTTTCGGTAGATATCTGTCATTGTCAAGTGGTTGGCTGTCATCTGAATGCCGCTGCGGCGCTGATGTAGCCACGCCGCCGACAGTGACGTCACTGGTGTCCCTAGTCCCGTGGCAAATATGAGGCTTGGAACTTAAATAGTAGCAACTATTTATTCACGGCCGATACAAAAGGGTTACATGTATGCACCTGTCACTGTCCTTCAAAAAAGTCCCCAGCGTTGTGTAGAACCCGTTGCCAGCGATGTGGAAGGCTTAGTACACCATTAGCAGAGCCTGTTCTGTTGATGGTGCGAATGGGGCGGTCTACTGCCTGTCGAATCTCTGGAACAGTTCTGAAGCGAATGCCTTGAAGTGGTTCCTTCATCTTCGGAATCAAATCAAAGTCTCGAGGACTTAACTCCGGGGAGCATGGTGGATGGTACAGTACCTCCCAGTCCATCGACCGAACAGAGCAGCCACAGCTGGCATTGTCGTGCAAAGTGATGGGTGGGTTAGTCAGAAAGCGTCGCCGCTTCTTTCGCAAAGCTGGTCGCAGGTGATGCTCCAAAAACGAACAGCAGTACTGTGCATTGACTGTCTGCCGTGGAGGAACGTAATGCGTTAGTATAACACCATCACAGTCCATCACAGTCGTACACGAGAATCACCAAATCTTTCACCATACTGGGGCTCTGATGCACTTTCGACTTTCGCGGCGACCCATAATGACGCCAATCGTTGGACTGGCGTTTCAGTTTTGGCTTCGTCGCATTCGCTTCAGAACTGTTCCAGAGATTCGACAGTAGACTGTTCCATTCGCACCATTAACAGAACAGGCTCTGATAACGGTATACTACGCCTTCCATATTGCTGGCAACAGGTTCTACACAACGCTGGTGACTACTTTTAAGGACAGTAACAGGTGCAAACATGTAACTCTTTTCACAATGAGATTTTCACTCTGTAGCGGAGTGTGCACTGATATGAAACTTCCTGGCAGATTAAAACTGCGTGCCCGACCGAGACTCGAACTCGGGACCGAGTTCGAGTCTCAGTCGGGCACACAGTTTTAATCTGCCAGGAAGTTTCATATCAGCATACACTCCGCTGCAGAGTGAAAATCTCATTCCGTAAACATCCCCCAGGCTGTGGCTAAGCCATGTCTCCGCAGTATCCTTTCGGCTATAGTTTAACATAAGTGTTTATTATGCTGATTAATTTTTGAAAGATGTGGTAAAAAATGCCGACACGGTAGCTCAGCGTGTTCGGTCAGAGGGTTACGTGCCTTCTGTAATTAAAAAAACTGAGTTAATCGATCAACAGCGAACTTCAATGGATGTCTTACGACGTCCGCCCCGAGCAGATGCAACGAACAAAAGCGAACAAAATGAGATTTTTTTTTTTTAAAAAAAAAAAAAAAAAAAAAGATGGTAGAGCACTTGCCCGCGAAAGGCAGAGTTCCCGAGTTCGAGTCTCGGTCGGGCACACAGTTTTAATCTGCCAGGAAGTTTCATGTAACTCTGTTGTATCGGTTGTGAATAAATAGTTGCCACTATTTAAGTTCCAACCCTGCTGTAGCAATGTTTTAGTGACGCGACCGCCGCACCCGCTTCAACTCCCCGATCACGGGATCCCAGACCGTACTCAGCTGCAATCCATTGCCTTTATTGAGGGTGTCGTCCGATACTTTGATCTCTATTCCTTCATGTATTATGCTATCCCAGAAGCCGTTGGTCCGTTTAATAACATAGCTATCGTCGAATGCAATTAGGTGTCCGTTTTCCAGTGAGCATGCCCCGCTGCAACTAGTTTTTCGCACGCTGTAGGCGGAAACACTTTTCATATTCTACGCGACGCTGTTCTAGGGCACGGACAATCTAACCGACAAAAAACTGCCCACACCCATACGGTATTTTGTATATTCCCGGTGTTCTGAGGCCTACATCGACTTTCACAGGTTTCATTAGTTGCCGGATCTCTGCTGGGGGCCTGAAGACTGTATCGATGTTACGTTTCTTCAGGAAGCGGATAATCTTCCCTGTTATTCAGCCACAAGACCGCGAAAATGCAATCTTCTTGTCTTCTTCGGAGGTCTTCTGATTTCGCTGCTTTGCAGAAACTACTTGCGACATTTGTCTTTACGGAAGTGACTAAGTTCCCTCGGCAGGTTTTCGGCGTCTGAGACATTTTCAGATCGATGTACGAAGGTCTTCAGAACAGTCCGTTTCTGTGCTCTGGTCCCTTGTGGCGTGCGGATACCGATCCGTATGGGTGGGCTTGCGGCAAACGCTGTGACCGAGACATCCACTGGATTTACGGCGGACAAGGTCGACCAGGAACGGCGTCCTTCTCTGCTTCCGTCGTGGACATTGTGTGGTCTTGGATGTTTTAGATATGTTCCAGGAGCTACTTGTATTTTTCATGTCAATGAGGCCTCGTCGACGTAGAGGTAAAAAAAAAAAAAAACAAAAAAAAACTAGGCTTTGCACGAGCCGTGTACAAATTGATATCCTCAGAATGCTTCATAAAGACTTAGGCCACAACTAGAGCTACTAGGCTCCCAATCGCGACGCCGTCCGGCTGGTTGAAACATTCTCCACCATGTGGAAAACACGATGACGTCTGGATATGTTTAAATAAATCCATGATGGTACAGCAAGTCTACAGACTCTGTGATGGGCACACACGTGAATAGGGAAACCACATCAAAACTAATCACCATGACCCTTCTTATCAATTTTTTGGATATATCACTTTCCTCGTCGATTCTGCAGAGAACTTCCTCATTCCTCACTTTGTCATATCAACGTAATTTTTAACATTCTTCTGCAGCATCGCATCTCAAATGCTTCTATTCTATTCTGTTCCGGTTTTCCCACAGTACATGTCTCACTCTCATACAACGCTGTGTTCCAAACGTACATTCTCAGAAATTCCTTCCTCTAGATAAGACATATGTCTGATACTAGTAGATTTCTTAAGCCCTCCGTGCTCCGTCCATCATGAGTTATTTTACTGCCTCAGTAGCCGAAATCCTTAATTTTACGTAACTCGTGATCACCTATTATGGTAAGTTTCTCACTATTGACATTTCTGAACGTGGTTAGATTCAGCTGTTAACCGGTTCAATTCTTTGATTGTAATTGCATTTCTCAGTCATTAGTTATAATCTGAATAATCTGTTGTACTAAACTGTGCGTCGCTATGTTTGAAAGACCGATTCATTATTGGTGTATTTTAGCTGGATCTTGTAGTTCCGCCTAGTGAGTTCTCTTGTAATAAGTGTTCACAAGTAATGTTTTAAGACATTCCTTCAAAGCGGTCTTAATAACTGACAATCAGTTTAGCTTTCAAAATATTAACAGCCAACTGTTACCAGGGCTTTAGTCAAAATAAGGTTCTCAAAGGGACCGGTTGGGATCCAGTCGCACTTCTTTTGCCGATTGAAATTAAGAGGTTGGTTGGTTTGAAGTAAGCCTTACCATTGTCATATTGTTTCCTAATCCGTTCAACCTTTAAGCGCACCTGCGCATCTTATCCCCGCACCTTTCGACAGACAGCTTTCAAATTAAAAGCTACGTCATTTGTTTTGAGTAATTGAATGACCCTTGAACTCAACGGTGCTTATGTAGTTTTCATGTGTTGCAGAAGGGCATTTAATAAGACAGACTGTGTCCAGTGCGGTAGTAAACACCACTGCTTCACCCGATAACGGGCGGGCTGCAGGACCGGCCGTCTTGTAATCATTGTCGTATTGTTTGCTGTTTTGCTTTCTTTCGCAAAGCTCATTCACCTTAAGATTTAAGGTCAAAATAATTTTGCAGAATTGTTCATTTGTAACAAAAAAAAAATTATGGTTATACGTATATTGTAAAATAAACAAGTTATGTGAAAAGAAAGTTATATCGGTGGGTCCTCCCTTCCACAGTTTCCTTTATTCCAGTAAGTAACACGTCTCACATACAATGGAAACTCGATTATCCGAAACTGTGACACGGATTCGCGGTTATCCAGTTGTCAGCCGCGAATAAATACATTTGTAGTCCAGTGCGTGCGTGCATGGATACGTCACGCTGGCACTATCCGTCCTCACCATGCAGCATCTCTGCCCCAGCGTTTCATTGTTATTTGAATTAGACAGTTGCCTCTCGCTGCGCTTGTCGCGTCTGTGCTTAAAAACGCCAAAGCGCAAGAGACTGGTGGTATTGATAAAAGATAAAATGATATGAAAGAATAGCCCAGTTGTGACAGTAATGATCAAGATTTTCGGATCATGGCGAATGACGGAACTGTAAACATATTGCAGGCAAACGAACGGCAGCAGATCGCAAGAAGATGAAACAGAAGAAAACGCAGATGCAGAAACGAGGCAGGATCATCTCATGCGGAAGCGTTTCAAGCTCTGGAAACAGCTTTCAAAGGATTCAAAAAATCAATGTGAGTATATTGCAATTAAAACGAAGAGGAGATAAAATTGTTTGCGTCAAATGACAATCGCCAAATATTTTAAACAAAATTAAACTACGGTGACTGTATTGTACGACTTTTGTTAGGTATTTCAAGGTTAAGGTTGCAGTATTTTAGTAATTTTAAGAAAATATGTAAGTGCATACGACGTGTCTCTAATCTCCTCATAAACGTTAATTTTTGTTGACTTTAATAAGTTTAATTTGTTTTTGTTGTTTCTAATAAGCCCCTAGCTTTATGTATTAATTCTGGAAAGGTAATCATGTGACAAAGTACCTAACAGTTACCATACGCCAGCCATTTAGGTCATCTTTCTAGGGTTAATAATAAGGAAACGCTTTGCTTCATTCATTTATCCGGATTTTCGATCTTCCGAATGACTGATGGCAATAATAAGTCCGGTTAATCGATTCCCCGCTGTCTTGCACTGTATTACCAGACTTCACCTAAAGGTAATATTAATCAGCACTGGCGGCCGAAGACTTTCTACATAAGAGGTCACATTCTGGCAACGGCCTTGTCAAGAGGGCGAAGGAGCGGACAGAGGTTCAGAGCACCCTCAAGTCCTTGGGGTTGGAAACCGCCCCCAAAGGCGGAAGAATCAGCAATTATTAACGGCATGAGGATGCAGAAGGCAATGGAAACCACTGCATTAAAGACGAATAACATGAATCCAGAGGACATATGGCCTGTAATTGAAAAAGAGGCACGATGATCTTTCCACTGGCAAAAGAGTCGGGAATGCCCCATTCGGATCTCTGGGAGGGGACTCCCCAGAGAGAGGCGACCACGAGAAAAAGATTGAATAACCAACGAAAGGATAACGTTCTACAAGTCGAGGCCTGGAATGTCAGAAGCTTGAAGGTGGTAGGGAAACTAGAAAATCTGAACAGTGAAATGCAATGAAACAAACTAGATACAGCAAGGTGAGCGAAGTTAAATGGAAAGAAGGAAAGGATTTCTCGTCAGATGAGTATAGGATATCAACAGCAGCAAAAAATGGTATAATGGATTAGGATTCGTTATGGATACAAAAGTAAGGGAGAGAGTGTGTTACTATGAACAGCTCAGGGACAGGGTTGTTCTTATCTGAATCTACTGCAAAGCACCGCTGGGAACGATAGTTCAGGCATACGTGCCAACGTCGCAAGTTGAAAATGAAGAGAGAAAGAAATTTATATGGGGGTACCGAAAGGGCTGTACAGTACATAAAGCAAGGTGAAAATCTAGTAGTCATGCAGGACTGGCATGCAGTTGAAGGGGAAGGAATAGAAGCAAAGGTTACAGAAGAAAAGGTACAGATCTGTAATAAACTTCAGCTAGTAATAGCGAATACTCTGTTCAGGAATAACAATAGGAGGAGCTGTACTTAGATTACATCGTCATCAGGCAGAGATTCCAAAATCAGATCCTGGAATTTGAGAGATTAGTCACGAAAAATCGCTACGCAAAAAAGTGGGATATGGAAGTATCTACGAATGACGAGATACGCTTGAAGTTCTGTAAGGATGTAGAGACAGCAATAAGGAATAGCTCAACAGGCAGGACATCTCTAAAAAAGGGCAATAACAGAAACTGGAAAGTGAAACACTCCCTACATTGAAGGTAACTGCGAAGAAACCGTGAGTAAGACAATAAATAATTCAGTTGATCGATGAAAGAAGGAAGTACAAAAATGTTCAGCAAAATTCAGGAATACAGAAACAAAAGTCGCTCAGAAACGAATTAGATAGGAAGTGGAGGGAAGCTAAGATGAAATGGCTGTATGAGAAATGTGAAGAAATCGAAAAAGAAATGACTTTTTGAAGGACTGACTCGGCATACAGGAAAGTCAAAATAATCTTCGTTGAAATCAAAACCAAGGACGGTAACATTAATTCCACGTTAAATGCAGAGAGAGAGCGGATGGGTGGAAAGAGCATATTGAAGGCCTCTGTGAGGGGGAAGATTATTTCGGTATGATAGTGGAAGAAAACAGGAGTCGATTAGAAGAGGTAGGCGATGCAGTATTAGAATCAGAATTTATGACAGCTTTGGAGGACTTAAGATCAAATAAGGCAGCAGGGACAGATAACATCTCATCATAATTTCTAAAATCATTTGGAGAAGTTGCAACAAAACCACTATTCACGGTGGTTGTATAATGTGTGAATCTGGCGTAATACCACCTAACTTTCGGAAAAGTATCATCCACACAGTTCCGAAGACTGGAAGATCTGACAAGTGAGAGAATTATCGCACAATCAGCTTAACAGGTCATGCATCCAAGTTGCTCACAAGAATAATACACAGAAGACTGGAAGAAAATGTGGATGTGTTAGGTGACTATCAGTTTGACTTTAGGAAAGGTAAAGGCACCATTCGAATGGTGGTGCCCTCTATGCGGTCTATAAATGCTAGAGTACCTGGAGCCTCAGTGGCAGTAGCCGGACGACCTCAGAAGATGTCTTCCGCAGATGGAGACGAAACGTCAGGTAGAAATTTTATACATCGACCACGGCCTCTCAGCCCGAAAGTTTCAACTGAAGACAACACCGGCCGTGATATTCAAATATGGAATATCGGGCCACCACATCCATTAGATATCGGCAGTATGGGTGCGGAGCGATTTAAAAGACAACGACCGCATGAAACTTTTCGCAGGTAAGGTAGATGCCAGACTGATATTTATTGGAAGAATCATCGGGAAGTATTGTACATCCACAAAGGATCCGCACCAGTGAGGATTAATAATGAAAACAGAGAAGATCCAAATTACGGCAGGGCGTTCCATTTCAGGTTTATCCAGCAAACGCGAAAGCATCGCGGGAATACTCAGAAAATCCAATGACAGACTCTGCAAGACAGGCATTCTGCCTCGTGCCGAGCTTTACCGTTAAAATTTCAGGAGCGTACGTTCCTAGAAGGGTCAACCGATATATTTGCTTCCTCCTACGTATATCTCGCGGAAACACCATGAACGTGAAATTACATTTGAGTTCACATGAAAGCTTACCAACAGTCGTTCTTTCCGCGAACGGAAAGAGAGCAAGCGACAATGGTACATAAAGTACCCTCCATCACACGCACAGCAAAGTGACTAGCAGAGTATAGATATAGATGTAGATATATTAGTTATGGACTGAAGATCTACTGGGAAAAACAGCTGATCCCAGAATTTTAATCACGAATGTCGTAATATCTGTAACGTTGTATGATATGTTTCTCTAAAAACCTAATACTCTTAGCGCACAAGTGGTCATGAAAGAACAGAACACTGTCCTAGCCAGTCAATGTACCTCATATGATGTTTTTAATTATCTTTTTTTTTAAGGAATTGGCGGTTTTATATTATTGAGAAGGAATTGTGGGGTTTTCAGAGGGGAAGCCACACCTCACATGAGAACGAAACTACGACTAAACGTAATACTGTGATAAAGTAGGTAAAAGAGGGATGAAAGATACCGTAGGGTTTTCACTTCTTGGACTCCAAGGCTACAAGTACTTGAACCTTAATTTAACAGAGAAAATCGTAATAATTTAGGAGGTAAAGATGTAAAGCTAGTTTTCTTGGGAACAACGTCCGCGGCTCATGGTCTTGCGGTAGCGTTCTCGCTTCCCGCGCACGGGGTCCCGGGTTCGATTCCCGGCGGGGTCAGGGACTTTCTCTGTCTCGAGATGACTGGGTGTTGTGTGTCTTTCATCATCATTTCATCCTCATTTACTTACAAGTCGCCGTAGTGTCGTTAAAGAACTTGTGGAGCGGCGGCCGAACCGGCCCGCGAGAGGTCTCCCGGCCACCAATGCCATACGCAAATTTTTTTTTTTTGGGAAAAACGAGTCCTCCGTCTTGACCAACTTGAACGACATTTCTGGAGAGACAGGGGAGAACATTCTCGAGCATCGGGAGCGAGTGTTAGTCTGAGTAGAGCACAGCTTGTCTTAGAATGAGGAGGAAAGCCAAAACTAAGGGCTCTAACTTAGTTCCTGTAATCAAGTAAGGATTTGTACATCGATCTGTAATTTCATCGAGGTAATAAATACACCGCATGGCAAAAGAAATGAAGCACGCATAAGGAGAGGAGGAGCCAAAAAGAAACTTCACAGGCTGGGAGCAAATGTGACGTTACTATAGTGATTACACGATTGAGTCAAATTTCGAAGAACTTTTTGGGAGCATGAGCCCACTTATCAGTATGACGGTGCACCTCCATTGGCATGGATGCGTGCACTAATTCGGTTTCAGAGTATCATAAAGTAAAGCTGGTCCACAACTGTTGCAACTGATCCTTGACATCCTGGATCCTGGATACTGGCAATGGGACGGAGTTGACGTCCGAATCACTCCCATACGTGTTGCATCGACAACAGACTGGATATCTTACTGGTCATGGGAGTACTTCAACATCATGCAGACAGTTCAAAGACATATACGCGCCATGTGTGGACGAGCAATGTCCTACTGAAAAATGACACCATCGCACTACTGCATGAGAGATAACGTGAGGGTCCTAGATGTCCATGAAGTACCGCTGAGCGATCAGGGTTCCCTCAGTCACTAACAGCAGTGATATCAAGTAATACGAAATGCTTGATGCACAATACGGCTGTCCCCGCTTGTGGTCGACCGGAACCTTGATGACGATTATGCCTGCTCCCATGTTCGAATGCGGTCCAACATGGAGACCCATTATTAGGCCCTTTTCAAAGCCTGTTAGGTGTTGATAACGCTGCCTCACACGAGTACGTAGCACCTCCATTTCCATCACAGCGATCACTCAACATCCGACGCTGTACACGCCCCTTATATCCCGTTATATATCGTACCAGGACTGGTAACACCACAGAGAATTGTAACTCTAATCGTGTACGAGGGGAGCTCAGTAAGTAAATGCATTTTTTTTCCTGCAAGGAGGTTGGTTTCAGTCAAGATTCCAACATACCAGATTATTCCTTACTCTTTTGGCTACAAAACCCTGTTTTTAACAAAACCTCCATTCAATGCGACGGCTTGACGCCACTTTACTGTGAGGGCCTGTCTGTCTGCATGATACCACTCCACCGGTCGACGTCAGGGCCAACGTCTTGCTGGATCAATAACCTGCCCATCATCCATGTACTGCTTCCCGTGGAGAGCATCCTTCACTGCACAAATTGCCCTTCGTTTCCCTTCGTAGAGTCTTCTGTTGGACGGTGAGGAGCTCAGCGGGAACACGAGTACCCCCAACTGGTGAATCAGTGTGTTAGCACTACCAACAGAGACGTCCAGTTTAGCAGCGAGATGCAGATTATTTCCAGAGGGGAATGTCGACGTTAATTCTGTTGACGTCTTTGTTAAGCTTTTTTTTCCTTTCGGTAATGGTAGTCGTTATCGTCTCTTCTATGGTGCAGCTATATAGTTCTCATCATACATAAGTGCACTTTGCTGATAAAAAATGTTTTCAAATGCTGTCAGTAGAGAAAGGATATTCGAATAATGCAAAATGCTGATTAAGAAGTTCATCCATTCGTTTGTTTGGTCACTTTTTTCATGCTTCACACCTAATTCTAGCTTTTCGCAAAGACGCACAGGTTAATTCAAATGAAAATAGTCCAGTTGGAGTGCTTGATGTTGGAATGTTCGACTTCGGAATACCTGTGTTTTGTACAGCTTGTTTTACGGTGTCCGCCTGTGTCACTTGGGACACTCTTTTGTCGGAAAGATACAAACCACAACTTCACTGCCCATTCACTCATGGAATAGCTTAACACTTTCCACGGTATGTTTTAATGCATCCAATTGTACTGAGCCGTTGTCGTCTGGAATCCATCTTTTGACCCCGAAGGTCTCTCCTTAGAAGTTGATGTGCTGCTCCTCGCTTTACAGAAAGGTGGTGGGGAGAAACTAAAACACCTGCCGCGACTGCGCAAGAGGGAGAGCATACAACGATCAGGATTGTGCTTTGGGAGTCAGAACGCCAGTGAATCGACACGGCACCTTGTGGATGGCCAATGATCACCTAGTGTGGGACAGTACTTTCACTGCGGGGTTCTGCAAAGAAAATTTTCTGCGGAAGACGTTCCTGAGAGCCTAGGACTCCATCCTTTAGTTGTGTAAGGGCTTGGAATAGCACCGGTGGAACTGCACCTCAGTCATTAATTCTGGTGAGGGTTCCTGTTCAAAGCTCTTAACGGTGTGGGTCGGTGATTGTTAGTTAATTTCAGGTCGTACTCCCATTAACGTCACACAGCGATGTATTACAATGTAAAATAAATCGGGAAGCTTAAGATACGTGCATGACATTGGCCGATCGCACAGGTAGTAATATGAATACAGCCCACTTGGACCATGCGTTCATTCTCAAAACTGCTATTAGCATTTGATGATCTGATACATGTGTCTGTGAGTCGTTCGGATTAATTCTTGATTTGAATCAAAACGAAGCTGCGTCTACGAACGCTAACTCACATTTGTTTGGCAACGGGCTGTGATTTGTGAAAGTACGTGTAAATTTTTTCCGATTTTGAGAGAGGTGTGTTTGATTGTACTTACTAGTTCTGAATGTTCTAGTTAAGGTGTCGCTGGAGGTTATGTTATTATTTTTAGTTGCTATGGTATAGAGAAATGTTCGCTGTGTGTGTGTGTAATTGAAATTTTGGTGTGTTGTAGTACCAAGAACGTTCACGTCTTCACCACTTCCAAGCTACTGTTCCCTTTAACTGAGACACGGCGGCTGGTTCCGATCAGAAGAACCTTGGGTTCTACCCTATAGAGGGTGATACATCCCTCGATTATATGTTTTCCTTATAAAAGTTATACAAATCACAGAATTTTGGTGTAATAAAACATGTATCTAACTTCGTCAGGTTTTTAAGTCATTGGGGATTAAACTTGTTGCTTTTGTATACTGATTTAATTTAAAGCAGAGATTAAGATTTGTTTTGAAATCTTAGGAGCGCTGTTTTTTGTAATATAATTTCACCTAAAATTAAAACGTCACACTGCATCAGATAATCATGGACTTTAAATTTAGTGCATGTAGATTCGAGTGAATTAGAGTCTGAGATAAATAATGTGGATTTGTTACACGTGTTCTCTTTAAAGGTTACTTTACTAGCAGTGCATCTGATGTCAAAGAAAGAAAAGAAGATTTTTATTATTTTGTTAAACTTCATGTACAGGATGTGTCAAACATGTCCATATTCCTGAAACTAGTGAACGTGTACAATGAATTTTGTTTTTTGATAAACGAGAAACTAAAAAAGGCTCTCTTCATACCTTTTCATAGGTGTTCAATATGACCCCCTTGAGAAGCACGGCACATGTCAATGCGGTATTCAAACTGTTCCCGCACTGCAGGAATCATGTCTTGAGTTACAGCTTCCACAGTTGCTGTTATGCGATGTCTCAATTCATTCATAGTTGTTGGTAACAGAGGCACATAAACAGAGCCTTTCATAAACCCCCACAAGAAATAATCATATACAGTCGTGTCCGGTAACCTTGGAGGTCAGTAATGTAAGGCTGAATCATTTGGTCCAGTGCGACCGATCCATCGTACAGTAATCCTTTGATATAGAACATCCCGCACTTCCAGATGCCAGTATGCCGGTGCCCCATCCCGTTGGTAAATGAAGTTGTTCGAATCAGTCTCCAACTGCAGGAAAAGAAAGTTCTAAAGTATATCGAGATATGTGCTTCCTGTAACAGTGTTCTCGGGGAAAAAAACCTATGCACCTTCTCCCGTGAAACTGCACGATACACATCAAATTCTGGAGAGTCCCTCTCATGTTATACAATTTCATGTGGTTGTTCTGTACCCACATTATAATGGTTCACCTTTCCATTTAAATGGAATGTTGCCTGGTCACTAAAAACTGGGCGCGGAAGAAAACTGTTACCCCCATCTTGCCAAGAACGAAATTACAGAACTCCACACGTTGTTGGAATGAGATTTTCACTCTGCAGCGGAGCGTGCGCTAATATGAAACTTCCTGGCAGATTAAAACTGTGTGCCCGACCGAGTCTCGAACTCGGGACCTTTACCTTTCGCGGGCAAGTGCTCTACCATTTTTTTTTATTTTTTTATTTTTTTTGTAATCTCATTTTGTTCGTTATTGTTCTTTTCTATTGTTCGTGGCGGACGTCACCTGACGCCCGTTGAAGTTCGTTATTGATCCATTCACTCAAAAAAAATGGCTCTGAGCACTATGGGACTTAACAGCTATGGTCATCAGTCCCCTAGAACTTAGAACTACTTAAACCTAACTATCCTAAGGACATCACACAACACCCAGGCATCACGAGGCAGATCCATTCACTCAGTTTTTTTTTGTTACAGGGGGCAGCTAACCCTCTGACCGAACACGCTGAGCTACCGTGCCGGCTACCATCTGAGCTACCGAAGCCCGACTCACGCCCGGTCCTCACAGCTTTACTTCTGCCAGTATCTCGTCTCCCACCTTCCAAACTTTACAGAAGCTCTCCTGGTAGAGCACTTGCCCGCGAAAGGCAAAGGTCCCGAGTTCGAGTCTCGGTCGGGCACACAGTTTTAATCTGCCAGGAAGTTCCACACGTTGTTGTCTGTCACCTTCGTGGAGCGGTTGCAGTAGCTGAATTACGTATGGTTTCATGTGTAAACGTCGATGCAACACACTCCAGAAGGCCATCGGAGGCATATTGAGCTGTCGAGCTGCACGGGAAAAGGATCTCTTCGGATTCATTGTGCCGTGCGGGGCATCCGCGCGGTCTCGGGCGCCTTGCCTCGGTTCGCGTGGCTTTCCCCGTCGGAGGTTCGAGTCCTCCCTCGGGCATGGGAGTGTGTGTCGTCCATAGTGGAAGTTAGTTCAAGTTAGATTAAGTAGTGTCTAAGTCTACAGACCGATGACCTCAGCAGTTTGGTCCCATTGAAACTTACCACAAATTTCCAAACTCCTTGTGAAACTATAGCGGTTGCTTTCTACGATTGTGTCAGACACTCGGGGACGGCCCAGAGATTTCCCTTTACACAAACACCTGTTTCTCGGAAGTTTTCATGCCATCGTCTAATGCTCTTTGCTGTAGGAGGATCCACACCCTCATTACTGACCCACACTGCGCAAAACGTAGAACACAAAACGCTTCCTGTTGTCCCGACACCATTTTTACTAGCACTGAAGTGGACGCACATTACTGCTACCTAGCGGTAACCACGTAAAACTAGCGAGACTGCTCTTTCTAGCAGTACGTTGTTCACGCACGTAACCCAAACAACATAATTTTTTTTTTGTTTTTTTAAATCGGATGATTCTTTTTGATTCACCCTGTGTATATCGTTTGTGTCTTTCAAATTTAGTAGTGTTAAAGCGCCAAATGCACCTCTGTTCTGTTAATGTTAAAGATTTTATTCTGGGTAACCAGACCTTACTACCACTTACAAGCAACCTTGATTTTGCTTTCTTTGCACTAATTAATCAATTGGTTCATGTATATTAAGACTGTCTTGGAACGTTACTTGCGTGTTAGAGTTCAGCGTGTTGTTAATCGGGAGCGCAGGGCCGGACAGAGATTCCGGAATGTCGCTCTGGTTAGGCAGTAGATCCTATATGCGTGCGATAGCTGAGGATGGAGATGATGGGCAGAGTGGACAAGTCGTCACCTGTCACCCACACAGGGCATTAAAAGGACTAGTTTTGCTGCATAGCTTGTGGCGAGAAACCAAGGGGAAGAACATGGCCGCAACAATGTTCACCATACGTCACAAAGTCAGTGTGCCGTGCTGCGGAGTGACCAGTAAAATAAAAGAAAAGGAAGGTGTGTACCGCGGTAGAAAGGGATGATCTTAACATCCTCTCTCTTCTGACGTCAACTCACCACATGTGGATACGACCACAGAATCGGAGGCGTAGCCGGCCGCGGTGGCCGAGAGGTTCTAGGCGCTACGGTCTGGAACCGAGCGACCGCTACGGTCGCAGTTTCGAATCCTGCCTCGGGCATGGATGTGTGTGATGTCCTTAGGTTAGTTAGGTTTAATTAGTTCTAGGGGACTTATGACCTCAGAAGTTAAGTCCCATAGTGCTCAGAGCCATTTCAACCATTTCGGGGGTGTAAATAAGTATGGGGAAACCACAGCTCCAAGACGCAGTCGAAAACGGAACGAAGTGTTTTTTTTTTTTTTTTTATGGGACTGCAGATGTTGCTATATCTTTATGTAGTAGTAATGACTCTTTCAGATGTATTTATGGGTCTTATTTTTATTTTAAATCGGTTTCAGTGTTACGTTATATCACCTTTAGGCCACTGAATACAGTAAGCATAACTTCTATCATAATTCTGCAAAAGCAATGCTAAACTGTAGTTACTTTTGAAACCGATAGTACGTTAACACCATTGAACTCATGTGATTTCAGTTTTCATAAATACATGTGACCAGAGAAATCTTGAAACCTTAACAAAAGACAAGAGTTATGGGCAGTGCCTATAATTCATCATATTTATTGGTCTGCTTGTTGCACTGAAATCAGACAGCCTACGTTACAGAGATATTGACAGGCCAGGACACTGAAGACACGCAAAGTGATAAGGTTTACAGTATAAGAGATTATTCAACAGGCTGAAGAATCACATTGGGCTACATGAACATTAAATGGTTCAAATGGCTCTGAGCACTATGGGACTTAACTTCTGAGGTCATCAGTCCCCTAGAACTTAGAACTACTTAAACCTAACTAACCTAAGGATATCACACACATCCATACCTGAGGCAGGATTCGAACCTGCGACCGTAGCGGTCGCGCGGTTCCAGAATGTAGCACCTGGAACTGCTCGGCCACTCCGGGCGGCCATGAACATTAAGAGACGGCTTGTACTCCTTTTCAGATAGCGTGGCGCATAATGCGTCACTCACATGAGATGGGGGGGGAGGGGGGGGGGATGTACTACACAACAGAAAACAGAAATGTAACTTATAAGACGATTAGAGTAGAAGTCTACAAAAATTGTGATTTTACAACTGAGGTCTAGTACCCTATGTATTACGGAATATTATCACCAAACTAGTGAATGAAGTCCCTAGTTGAGCTGAGTGGTGCCAGATGGTAGAGCTTTGCTTGGCAACTGAAACAGATGTTTACCGTTTCATACAAGAGAAGCAAGTCCACACTTCATGCTGTGGTTCAAAGTATCATAGTTCCATTATACTAAATATCATTAATATGAACAGAGACAACTGTTCAGAAGAAAATGAAGCTAAACTAACGGAATTCAAAATGTACTGCGAAAGATAGGCCACGTTTTTATCACTTATACGATTTGTATAAGTGGTAGTCAAAAACATAACCTGCTTTGAAATACAATATAGTACTCTTTACTTTTGGTGTTTGTAATAGCTACTTTTAATGTGTGTTTTTTTTTTTTTTTTTTTTTTTTTTTGTTATACGGCTGAGAGAGGGCTTCATAGAAAACAGTAACTGTTAAAGCAAACAAGAACAAAACGCACACGGAATGTGGAGACCTGGAGGCCCAACAAAAAGAAAACTCTCCGAAAGACTGGACAAGAGTATATAACCAGAAAAGGATAATTCGTGAAAGGACAGGTTTCGACCTCCATAATTTGCACTTGTCGATGAAAATACTCTCGAAGAATAACGTAGAGCAATCTAGGATATTGTTTGAATCTTTCTGGGACCTGGCCGGCCGAAGTGGCCGTGCGGTTAAAGGCGCTGCAGTCTGGAACCACAAGACCGCTACGGTCGCAGGTTCGAATCCTGCTTCGGGCATGGATGTTTGTGATGTCCTTAGGTTAGTTAGGTTTAACTAGTTCTAAGTTCTAGGGGACTAATGACCTCAGAAGTTGAGTCCCATAGTGCTCAGAGCCATTTGAACCATTTTTTTTCTGGAACCTAGGTCACTATTCAAAAAAAAATATTTATCTTCTGGGAACAGTGCGATTATTCAGTGTGCAAAGGAGACGGCCACGAAATGGTTTTGTAAGCCTGAAATCAACATCATTTAAGTATTTCTTAGAGGAGAAAAACCAAAGCATCCGGATTTGTAAAGCATTCTCCCTGAACATATTTAAAATATCCGATGGACGACTGTACCGTTGTATATCACAGCCGGACGTTTGTGCTATAGTTGACTGTCACGGCAAGAAGACCCCAGGCAATAAAACTGATGACACGGGTGTATGGAACAAATAAAATGCTTTCCTGCCTATCACGGTCGTTACACACGAAACAAAAATTCTGAAAGAAAATATTCAAACCCAGATTTGGCCATTGCCAAAAAGTGCAGTATGTACGTCCAGAAATGTGATGAACATAGAACATCAGTAAAGATTTCAGTGGACCAGAAAGAAGCTATATTGCTGTCCATGATACACTTATGAGAATCTGCTCATATTAGTGAGAATTTGAAAGTAGATGCAGCAAGTATATCAGATGACTTGTAAGTACTGACCTTTGATCTACAAAACGAAAACAAGTTTCCAAAACTGTCAACATACTATAAGAGGATTCTGTATGTGTACCATTTTGAAATACATTCATGTAATGAAAAATAATGGTTTTTTTATACATATGGGATGAAACGGAAGGGCCGAGTGGAATAGAAGACGTGTGGCTTGCTCCCTCTGTATGCATATATTCCCTAATTTTAGAATTGGATTCCTCTGTAGTGTCCCTCTGAGCAGTAAATACACAGTTTTGTTGGGAGCTATTTTTAATTTATTTTCTTAGCACCAACTTAATTTTCTGAAGCAGTTGTGTGCCTTTTGTCTCTAGTGTTGCTCTCGAGTTGGATGACACCACTACGAGCAGGTCATTTATGTATGCTACCACACCTCTTACCCTGTCATCACTGTCCAGGGTGTTCAGCAAGGGCTCGATTGCGATATCCCAGAATATTGGTCCGCAGATGGAGCCCTGTGGACATCCCTTTGTTATTCGCTTGACAACCTTCCGTGTACCAGCCCTCCACTCCGCCACTCTGCCTCTGCAGTAGTCGAGGGAGTTATTGTAGAGGGAAGCTGATAGCCTCATTTCCATTGATCTGGCGAAGAGGGGCGGCCACCACAAGTTGTCAAAAGCCCGGGCTATGTCAATTAGTAGTGCTGCCGCGTATTTGTCGGTGATGCTATTCGTAACCGTCAGAGCTTGGTTGACGGCGTCTTCTATTGATCTACCTTCCCTGAAGCCGAACTGATGGGGACTTAGGCCAAAGAGGCGTCTGTGCGATTGTAAACGGTCACACTGGAGCCTTTACTGTACCTTGCCGAAAGTGTTTAAGAGACACATCGGTCGGTACGTTTTGGGGTTGTTGGCTTTTTGTCTTGTGATTTCCTGATTATTACTTACTAGATTAGCAGTTTTCCAGAGGTTTGGAATTCTGCCTGTTAGTAGTGCCTCGTTTAACATGTTAGTAAGAAAAGGTGCGATTTGTGTCACTGTTTGTTATAATGTTTCTGAAAGCCACTGCGAAAAAATACAAGAAGCAAAATTCTTTTAAAATAGTTCATAAGATGCATATTGACCCTTTTACCTACAAAGAAACCAGAAGCATCCATTGTAAGTCGGAATAAAAAAAAATGGCTCTGAGCACTATAGGACTTAACATCTATGGTCATCAGTCCCCTAGAACTTAGAACTACTTAAACCTAACTAACATCACACAACACCCAGCCATCACGAGGCAGAGAAAATCCCTGACCCCGCCGGGAATCGAACCCGGGAGCCCGGGCGTGGGAAGCGAGAACGCTACCGCACGATCACGAGATGCGGGCGGAATAAAACCATTGATGGCTACACATTAATTAGTTGATGTACGTAAAGGCATGTGCACATTAACTGAAATACAAAAACAACCTCGATCCTGACATACAGTTCTATGAAATTAATTTGGCGAAGAAAGATAAAGAAGATCAGCACGTCAGCTGCCAGAACAAGATAGTCTTTACAAGCAACTACGTGCTGTTACGGACGCAAAGGAGAAGAATTTGCTACCTTTGATTCCTTCCATTCACCACCGTTTCTTCAAACATATTCCTTGCATTGCAAACACACGTCAAAACGGGTTGCTGAAAATGACGTGGAGTGTGAAGACAATAATGAATTGTTGTGTATGTGAATTTACTCAGGTAAATCTAGTCAGTACATGAATGGAACTGAAAATATTGAACATGGAACTGGTATATTGTATACTACTTTGTTCGAAATTATTTTCAGAAGACTACTGAAGCATTTCCACGTTTTCCGTTTCAAACATTGTTACAGTCTCCAATATATATTTTTATGTATTCCATTTTGCATGGTACAAGTAAAGTAAAATCGTCTGTCTCAAAATAAAGTAAAAAAAAAAAAAAATGGCTCTGAGCACTATGGGACTCGACTGCTGAGGTCATTAGTCCCCTAGAACTTAGAACTAGTTAAACCTAAGGACTTCACAAACATCCATGCCCGAGGCAGGATTCGAACCTGCGACCGTAGCGGTCTTGCGGTTCCAGACTGCAGCGCCTTTAACCGCACGGCCACTTCGGCCGGCAATAAAGTAAATTTATGTTTGTAAATTTTATACTGATTTTTTTATTCCCCTTTATCTTTATCCTCCGATATCTCAGAAATACTTTCTCTGGGCTTGCACCACTTGTATTCTGAAAGTCGCATAGAGCTAAGGTAGTTAATTTGTTTAATCATATGCTATAACTTATAAGTGTAGTGTAGAGTCATTATTTTTACGATAAAAAGTAAAGTTGTCATCCGCGTTACAGCCCGTCAGCCAGGAGTGATGGTCTGGGGGGCCGTTTCATTGCATTTTGGTGGTTATCCGTGGCACCCTTACAGCACAGCGATACTTCGAAGATATTCTACGTCCAGTTTTGTTGATCTTCGTGGGAAGCCACCTTCGGTTTACAGTTCAGCAAAATAATGCCGGTTCGCATACGGCGTGAGTTTCTACTGCTTGTCTTCGTGAGTGCCAAACCCTACGATGGTTAGTAAGGGCGCCGGAACTCTCCCAAATTGAAAACGCTTGGAGCATTATGGGCAGGAACCTCCAGTCAGTTCGGGAGTTTGACGATCTAACTTATCAATTGGACAGAATTCTGCACATTCCTCAGGATGACATCCAACAACTCTTATCAATCAATGCTAAGCCGAACAACTGTTTACATAAGGGCCAGAAATGGATCAACGCGTTAATGACTTGCTCAATTTGTGAAGCTCTTTCTCTTGAGTAAATCATCGAGTTTCTGTGAAATTGTACTCGGTTGTTTGTCTGTACATGTAGGTCAGAGCTATCAATTTCCATCCTATTCAGATAATTCCTTCGTGCCACTTCTTTTTTTCTTTTTCCTTCCCTTTTGTATGACATGGAGGAAATGACGTGCCGTAAGACGGAAATGCTATCATGTGATGTCTGGTGAAGTAGAAAAAATTTCATATGGTATCGAAGAGTGAATTACTGGAACTGTACCTTCATTAAAATTTCTTTGGATTGGTAAAAAATAAATCATCAGTTTTTTGTGTGCTGATATGTACCTTACTGAGATGTTCCTGTTCGGAGTTTGTGTTAACTGTATTACCTTTTTAACGATCGGCCAAATTATTGGGTGTGGAAGCAGTGAACTGGAGGAGAGTATGCCAGTGTGCAGTTGTGTCTGTTTTATCATTGGTTACTGGTTTTCAAGTGAAGAGCTCATGTGTCACTAAAATCTTTCAGCACCACGGTTTTGTAGACGAACCGTAAATTCAAAGCTTAATAGGGAAGCAGTTTTGGGAGTTCTAATCTTTATCATTGTTCCAACTACTACTTTGCTATTCTGGTGATTATAATACTCACCATATTCTAATGAGGCATTTCAAATGTGCAAATGGCTCTAAGCACTACGGGACTTAACATCTGAGGTCATCAGTCCCCTAGAACTTAGAACTACTTAAACCTAACTAACCTAAGGACATCACACACATCCATGCCCAAGGCAGGATTCGAACCTGCGACCGTAACAGCAGCGCGGTTCCGGACTAAAGCGCCTATAACCGCTCGGCCATAGCTGCTGGAGAAGCATTTCACTGGCAACTGTCGTATCATAAAACAAACCCATTCTGGTAACGACATTCTTTTTAAATAAACATACCTCCGCATTCTTCTCTTTTATTTTATTTATTTATTTATTTATTGATTTATTTAACCTGGCAAGATTAGGGCCATCAGGCCCTCTCTTACATCTAACCAGGCATTCTCCTTATTTTACATTCATATGTTTTAGTAGGCATGTTAAACTACATCTAGTACAAAAAGTGAAGTAAACAATTTGAAAGGTACACCTGGAAAAATACATACATATAGAGTTTATATTCTTAGGTCACAAGTACTGTTATAATTAGACATTATTGAAGAGACAGATTTTAGATAGGAGTGCCGGCAGCAGGGAGTATGAGGGAGACTCATGGTGAAGGGAGGAGAAGAATAGAGACATGATGAAACATAATTAAGGAAATATAAAGGAAAAGAAGATTGCGTGGCTAATAGAGAAAGATGAAGAGTAAGGCATCTCAGGAGCAAGATAGGAGACGCTAGCTTTGCTATTTGACAGATGAGGGGATTGTCTTTGTACATTAATTTTGTGGAGAACTTTGTGAGGATGATAGTGGGAAATGCTTCAACTTCTTCTTAAAAGCAGCAGGAGATCGAATTTTGCGCAAGGTAAGGGGCAGTTTGTTCCAGAGGCGGACAGCGGCAACTGAGAAGGAGTTTGAAAAAGTTTTTGTTTTGTGAGTGGGCACAGTTAGGATACCCAATAAGAGTGACCTCGTGTTTCGATTATGATGACATGACAGGTTTTTAATCTCTGAAGCAAGGTACTGGGGTACTTGCGCGATGAGGAGTCGGTGGAGTAGACATAGAGTGTGGTAGTCACGCAATTTGTCCGGCCGCAGCCACCCTAGCTCGGAGTATGAAGCACTAACATGATCATATCGGCGAATGTTGCAGGTGTAACGCACACAGGCATTCATGGTTGGCTCTAGCCGTCTTTTGTTTTCACTACTCATGCCTTGTTGAATCACATCACAATAGTGGAGGTTCGGTAGAACGAGTGCTTGCACGAGCTGGCGTTTCAAGTCCTGTGGAAATATGTTCCGAAACTTTTTGAGAACATAGAGACAAGCAGACGTCTTTCGGCACACTGCGACTGTATTCTCCGCCCAGTTGAGATGCTCGTCCAAAGTTACACCCAAGTTCTTCACTGTTTTCTGATATGGTATTGGAGTACCGTCGAGCAGAATAGGAGGTAGCCGTTCGCGGAAATCTGAACTTATTAATTTCTGATGGGCTATTAAGATTACTTGCGTCTTTTTTGCATTTAGTTTAAGCCCCAGGTTTTTCGCCTATCTCACTACTGAAGACAGATCATCATTCATCTGAGCGATTGCAGTGTTTACATCTTCAGGTCTGACGCTTAGGTAGAGCTGGAGGTCGTCGGCATAGAAATGATATTTACAGGAGGACAGAACCGACGAAATATCGTTGACATATAAAGAAAACAAAAGTGGTCCTAAGACTGATCCTTGTGTCACTCCCGAGGAAACATGTTTCCAGGAAGATTTTTCATTTACGCAGACAACACATTGCTGTCTGTCTTTTAAGTAGCTTTCAAACCATCTCATTGCACTATCAGAGAAATTAAGCTGTTGCATTTTTCTGAGCAATATGTCAAAGTTAACAGTGTCAAAAGCTTTGCTGAAGTCCAGTAGCGTCAATATTGTTGCCTTTCGATTGTCGATGGCATATTTCAGGTCATCAGTTACTTTAATTAGAGCAGTGTTTGTGCTGTGATGTTTACGGAAACCGGATTGAAATTTGTCATATAGGCTGAATTCATGCAAGTGTTCAGTGATTTGGTCATGAACAATATATTCAAGTGCTTTGGAAACAGCAGGCAGTATGCTAATTGGTCGGTAACCACTAGGCAGTTGCGGGTTTTCGATCTTAGGGAAGATTCGTTGTATAGATGCCATGTAGTGAACCGCGTCTATTACAACACTGTTGTAAATTTCGGATTTAATGTTTTTGTAAAGCTGTGTATAATAAGACTCTTGATTAGCTATGTTTAAAGCAGTAATCTGTATGGGTGTAGAGAATGGGCGTTGCGAAATTATTAGGACCCATTTAAAAGGTTGTTTCAAAGGAGATGGGTTGAAAGCGAACCAGTTTTCCTATTTCAGGTTCGTCCACTTTAGCTACACCAGCAATTCGTGACTTAGGCGCATAGTTTCATTGCATTTTGGTACAGTGGCACCAGTGTTTGTTATGGAGAAGGGATGGACAAACTGTGTTACTTTATTTTTCAATGAACATCAATGGTTCAAATGGCTCTGAGCACTATGGAACTTACCTTATGAGGTCATCAGTCCCCTAGAACTTAGAACTACTTAAACCTAACTAACTTAAGGACACCCTAAGGACATCCATGCCCGAGGCAGGATTGGAACCAGCGACCGTAACGGTCGCGCGGTTCCAGTCCGTAGCGTCTAGAACCGCTTGGCCACTCCGGCCGGCCAATGAACATCCCTCACTAATCCTCAAGTGTCCTTATTGTCTTAGTGATTATATTTATGTGTTTCATTTTTCTTTTGTTTGGTCTGACTGTTGAATGGCATGGAATATTTCGTCTGCTCAGATGTTAGAGGAGGTTTTCATAGATGCTGCCTGTGCAGTCCCATTCGGTTGTCAACTTGTATTTTCTTCCAAGCATAGCAAAACAGGAATGACGGGTCAAAAAAGTGCACGGTTCTGCAGGTGTGGTAGGCTGTGGTTGAAAGAAAGTCCATCCCACCCACAACTTAGCGGAGATGGGACTGGTCGCTGGTACTACCGTGTTGGGCATTCGGACGCTGGCGCTGAAGACGGGCAGTTGACTTGAGTTATGTGCTCTGCTATTTTTGCTGACAACGAAGGTATCATACGCAGAATATTTAGGTTGAAGTACTCACCAATCCATACTGCGAATAAATGAGTGGGTGATTTCCGTTATTTACTTGCGTAGGAAAATTGAGTAGGAACGAGTTAATCAACCAGGCGCTCTTGTCTTATACAAAAAGCATGCTTCGCAGCCAGGCTTGCTATGCCTGTGCTAGTCTTGAGTTTACATGCGAGTGAAGTGCAGAAATAAGTTGGGGTTATTCGCGTGTGATTTATTTTGAATGGGTAAGCATGAATAAACGGCGAGTACTTTGAAAATGCACTGCCTCCAGTGGACCTGGTGGTCGCTGGTTGCGCAGACAATGTAGACAGAGCTTGCTAGATCCGAATTCAGATGAGGTTTGCGTGTGTAGATTATAAGTTGAGATTATTTGCGTGTGGAATGTAGAATGAAACTGAGTTTACAGATGTATGAAATCATTTGTAGACCAAGCACGTATACAGGGTGAGTACATTGAATTCTTATTGTTTGTGGCGGATCCTGTGGCCGCTGGGTCCGTAGAGAATAATTATGGAGAGAGCGTGCTTCATCCGAATGCAGTCGAGGTTGGGGAGTACAGTCCTAACTTATATAACTCAGCGTGTGGCTTGATTAACTTCCTCATGAATTTTTATTCTGGGGGGTAAGTGTGTTGCTGAACTGCTTATTTATTTTTGTTTAGATTGGAAAAGGGTATGCGAATGTGAAAGAAATGGTCCTGTTAGGGGAAAAAAAATTGTCGTAAGGTCTTATGGGACAAAACTACTGAGGTCATCGGTTCCTAAGCTTACGCACTACTTAATCTAACTTAAACACACGCATCCATGCCCAAGGGAGGATCGAACCACCGACGGGGACATCCGCGCGGACCGTAACAAGGCGCCTAGACTGCTCGGCTACCCCGCGCGGCCCTGTTATGGACTGCGACAAAAGCAGTGATACTTTCACCGTTTGATTAATATCCTGTGTAAACTGACAAATTTGGGGATAGCATGCTTCAATATTAGTGGTGGCCACATTCTTGTTCTGCTGTTCCTTTCTTCTTCAGACTCTTTGTGATGTAGAAGACCATAGCGAGGTAGTATTTAATTATGGGCGAACGTTTAATCACGGCACATTATTTTCGCTTTCCTACTGCAGAAAAACATCGCATTACAAATTGTTTTATGGAGAAAGCGAGTAAGCCTATTGTTTTCCGAGAAGAGTGGGCGAGTTAACCTCCTAAAGATGTTCGGGCTCATGTTGTTGTTGTGGTCTTCAGTCCTGAGACTAGTTTGATGCAGCTCCCCATGCTACTCTATCCTGTGCAAGCTTTTTCATCTCCCAGTACCTACTGCAACCTACATCCTTCTGAATCTGCTTAGAGTATTCATCTCTTGGTCTCATATGCGGTTCCTTTTCGTCGAAATGTCTTGACTCAAACTCGTCTAGGGGTTGAACCGTTCGTGTCGCATTACACGCTCTAAATTAGACACTTGTGACCCTTTGGTTAAGTTGTCTGGCTGATGGCAAGTTTGCGAAATTGTACGAAACATACAACGTTAATATAACATATAACGGCATTAATAATAATAACGGGGGCTAAATTAACGACCCATAAGTGATGTAGGCCACACAGTTGTGATTTGGTTAGTAAGCAAACTAATAGCGGAAGTGGTCGTATTTAGAATTACTGTTACTCTCGAGGGCATATTCAATTCATACTGTTCGACCATTCACAATCTCATCGCGAATTACAAGTCCAATACTCCACCTCGTTAACTATGCGACAAGAGGCGTGCGGCTGCTCACCGCTCAGAGACTAAGTCCCACGATGCCACACAACGCAAAATTTTCTAAGTCTTTTCACATCCTAGCTACCTAAAGACCGACCGTCCGCTTTCGCGTCTCCACCAGCACTGTCCTTCTGCCAGTACCCGGCCGCGTTTCCCGCGCGCCGAACATCCTCGCTCAATTGACTAGTGCAGTTCCCTTTCCTGAAGCCGTCCATCTGATTGGCTACAGCTTATTCTACAATATTTAAATAATCAAAGCTTGACCACCTTCAGGTTCTAAATAAAGTGACAATAATATCCATTACATAATAAACGTTAAATTCTTTTACATAAAACCAATACATTTCCCGTCTTAGCTTTGTATGTCATGGCCAGCAGCCTTGTACCAATGTGCTTTCTGATAAATAAATAAAGAACAAAAGTAAGTATTACGCACTAAACTTCACGACAAATATTCTGTTGCCTACTGATTCAATAAGGTGTCATACTCTCATCGTTCAATGTGTTTTGTGTGGAGGAAATGATGATGTGATGCATAACTGAAAAAACAGATAATTTAAATTTACTATCCTTTTAAACAAATCAAGTTACAGAGCTGATATTTACAACATTTGTCATTTTAATGATGGGCTTCTATATGAAATGACGATCGTTAAGATCGACCAAAGCGTTCAGATTTTAGCATTCAGGTCTTTGTTACAAAACTTGTTAATTTCACATTAAAAGTGAATTCTAAACTATTATAGATATGATCGATTTCAAGTTTTATTGGGATTACCATGAAAATTTATGGTGGATAGTAGATTACAATTACTGTGACTTCATTGCCTGAATTACTACAGAGTTAAATAGTTTCCACAAAGGTTTCCCTTTATGGCCGAACTTAGGTCCGCCATATTTCACACTGCTACGTTCAAAAATGTTTCAAATGGCTCTGAGCACTATGGGACTTAACATCTGAGGTCATCAGTCCCCTAGAACTTAGAACTACTTAAACCTAACTAAGCTAAGGACATTATACACATGCATGCCCGAGGGAGGATTCGAACCTGCGACCGTAGCAGTCGCGCGGTTCTGGACAAAAGCGCCTAGAGCCGCTCGGCCACCGCGGCCGGCTCTTCATGTGTTACCTCTCATGCGACAGCAGACAGCATCGAGGAGCATTTTTCCACAGGACAGTGCTCGTCCACATACAGCAAGTGTCTCTACGGACAGTCTACATGGCTTTGAGGTATTCCTGTGCCCAGCAAGATCCTCAGATCTGTCCCTGATAGGACATGTCTGGGATCAGCTCGGAGGTCAATGCGTCACAGTGCCAGTATAGGGGATAACATGGCCCAGTTACGACAGGTGTGAATGTACTTGACTCAGAAGAATGTACACACACCAAAAAATGTTTTGTGTCACCCCGGTTCCCAGAACTCTTGAAGATAGACGTTCACAGGATATTGTATCACTGTCCCTTTGACTGTTCAGAGATGTCACTAAACCCACCCGAGTATGTTAACAACCATGTATGAGCAGCGCCTATTAGACGGAGGGGTCCGACAGCCGATCAGTTCCAGTCATTCCACCAGGAAGGAGGAACACGGCTCGTGTTGTCTGTAATTCAACCATGCCTAGACGGTCAGTACCACGATTCCATCGCGTCCGCATGGTTACTTTGTGTCAACAAGGGAAGTGTCCAGGAGTCTCGGAGTGCACCAAAGCGATGTTGTTAGGACATGGAGGAGACACAGAGAGACAGGAACTGTCGATTACATGCCTCGCTCAGGTCGCCCAAGGCCTACTACTGCAGTGGACGACCGCAGTCTACGGATTATGGCTCGGAGGAACCCTGACAGCAACGCCACCATGTTGAATAATGATTTTCGTGCTGCCACAGGACGTCATGTTATGACTCAAACTGTGCGCAATATGCTGCATGATCCACAATTTCACTCCCGACGTCCATGGCGAGGACCATCTTTGAAACCACGACACAAGGCAGCGCGGTACAGATGAGCCCAATAACATGCCGAATGGAGCGCTCACGTTCTCTTCATCGATGAGTGACGCATATGCCTTCAACCAGATAATTGTCGGAGAAGTGTTTGAAGGCAAGCCGGTCAGGCTGAACGCCTTAGACACACTGTCCAGCGATTGCAGCAAGGTGGAGGTTCCCTGCTATTTTGGGTGGCATTATGTGGGGCCGACATAGGCCGCTGGTGATCATCGAAGGTGCCGTAACGGCTGTACGATACGTGAATGCCATCCTTCGATCGATAGTGGAACCATATCGGCAGCGTATTGGCGAGGCATTCGTCTTCATGGAAGACAATTCGTGCTCCCATCGTGCACATTTTGTGAATGACTTCCTTCAGGATAACGACATCGCTCGACTAGAGTGGGCAGCATGTTCTCCAGACATGAACCTTATAGAACATGCCTGAGATAGATTGAAAAGGGCTGTTTATGGACGGCGTGAATCATCAACTATTCTGAGGTATCTACACCGAACCGCTGTTGAGGAGTGGGATAATCTGGACCAACAGTGCCTTGATGAACTTGTGGATACTATGCCACAACGAAAACAGGCATGCATCAATCCAAGAGGACGTGCTACTGGGTATTAGAGCTACCGGTGTGTACAGCAGTCTGGACCGTCACCTCTGAAGGTCTCGCTGTATGGTATTACAACATACAGTGTGTGGTTTTCATTAGCAATAAAAAGGGCGAAAATGATGTTTTTGTTGATCTCTATTCCAGTTTTCTGTACAGGTTCCGGAACTCTCGGAACCGAGGTAATGCAAAACTTTTTTGATGCGTGTACAAATCGAATTATTGTAGTGTATGCATGCTGGCCAGACAGGGTGCAAAATCATATTGGTTATTTGTAAATTTGAGTCAAATCTCTTATCACTGCATATGCTGCACTTCGTTTACTCCTCCCCTACTGGAAGCTTCCTATATTTTTCATGTACTTAATAATGAAAAAAGAGCAAGGATGATTGGGTACCCATTACGACATGAAGTGTTTCTCAGAACATTGGTGACAGGGATGACAAAGGGAGAGAGTCACAGAAGCAAGCCGAGATATTGAGTACGTAAGACAGGTCGTCGATGATGTTGGATGCAGCAGTTATGCTGAAATCAAGAAGACAGCCGACAAAAGACAGAAACAGACGACGGAAACGACGATCAGGAGTGGAACAAATAAATGACTAATTGATTACTTCATCTTCATTGGCACTTGAGTAAATTATTGTCGGCTGAGGGAAGTATTGTGTTGCTTACAGCAAATTTCATAAGAATGAATATGCTTTACAGTTATTGCTAATAAGTTGCTATCACTAATACGTAGTGAGTTCTTACGATTTACTCGACAGAGACGCAGAGGGATCAGGAAATGGCACAGGCGGCCCGTTTTCTCAAGTGGCTACTCGAGAAGCGCCGGCCTGGTTCGGTGGCTTGTTGTTGTAGCCAAGTGGACCTGCCGTGGCCGTGGCTTCGGCGGCGGCTGTGGCGCCATCTATTTGTGCGCTCAGCCGCTTCCGGGATCTCCTGCCAGCATCAGCGACATCTATGTGCGCGTGTCGCCCGTCGCCAGAAGCAGGTAGACTATCACTACATGAAGCGACAGCTGTTTACCGTCGCCGGGACATCACTGCCACACAAAACTTCAGTGTGCTATGTTCAGAGTGAGTCTACTGTCTGTATCTTTCACGCTCTAAAAATTAATATACTTCACTGATGAGTGACACGTTCTACGGAGAAGAATTCGTCAAGTCTTCGACACAACGAGCATATCTTTCATTTTATTATTCAGCTATTTTTTCTAAGGAAGAACAAAATGCAGATACTCTAAATGTGTCGAAAAACTCTCAGAAGATGAAACTTCTTTTCTTCAGTATAGCCCCCCTTGGCACCCACTCCCGTACTTCCCACGTCTCTCTCTCATATGAGTGTCAGTGGTGTAAATGTGAGGTAGGCGATTCATAGAAGTAAATACCATGTAAATACCATGAGACATTGTAAACCGTAAGCAAACATTATTTTCAATGTAAACTTTTTTTTTTTTAAATATATACCCCGTGTTGCAACAACATAGATTACAGATGTCCAATCACACATTCACGTACTTCTGCCATTTACCCCTCCGTTAGATCCTAGGTCAGCTGTTAATTATATTTGCCATGGCCGGTGATATTCGTTTTCTCGCTACCATTATGTCCATTTGAGTACTGTAGAGAAGATCAACAAAAGCATGAACAAGTAAGCCATTTTCTTATTTTTCATTGCGTGAGACTGAACATCTGTATTTTTTCTAGTTCACTTAATGAGAATGTAAATGGCAATAAGAACAGTCTTTGTTGCAACGCACGTCAATCACATCACAATTACGAGCAACGTGGGGTTCACTCTTCCATCTTGGGATATGCAACAGCGGCACGTTTCTTTGATTCCAAGCGAAAACTTCGCTTTGCAATTTCTCGGGACGAAATTGCCATATTGAGATGCAAGCAACGCCATTCCTCTTGTGATTTTTCATGGTATTGATTGCGTGAAAAATAATACAGGGCATCTATTTTTAAAAACACATTAGTTTGTGCCGAAAATAATATTTGCGTACGTTCCGAAATGTTTCATAGTATTTCATTTCACACGCCCCTGCCTTACATTCACACCAGTGAAAGTTGTTTTTCAATTTGTATTGTTGTTCGAAAGATATATGCGTTGAAACGTACGTTTAAGTGCGTACTCTATATGAAGGGCTTATTTCAATGGTGGAACAAGTCCATTACCTCCACTTTTCTGCCTGTAATGCTTCTGAAATTAATGATCCAAACAAACAGAAAGAAAGGTTCATCTTAACTGCAGATTTTTCAGCGCTCATGTAACTTTAGGACTTTGTATCTCAAAATAAACAAAAATGTACTTGTATCACTATTGAAATAAGCCCTTCATATATCTCTCCAAAGAGTAGTCATGCCCACTGGCACATTTTCTCTGGTCTATCGACAGGCAATTGCAATTTCCTTTTCTGCAATGTGTAGGTCGAGTCACCCCAAACAAACGCTGCTCACCAGATGTTCAAATGGCTCTGAGCACTATGGGACTCAACTGCGGAGGTCATTAGTCCCCTAGAACTTAGAACTAGTTAAACCTAACTAACCTAAGGACATCACAAACATCCATGCCCGAGGCAGGATTCGAACCTGCGACCGTAGCGGTCTTGCGGTTCCAGACTGCAGCGCCTTTAACCGCACGGCCACATCGGCCGGCCACCAGATGTTCATGTGACGCCCAGTGCCACCAGAAAGCACCATTTTGTTTCCAGTTACAAAGAAAATTATTTTTAAAGAGGGATTTTATGTCCCCGTTCGATATAGTAGTTCCAATTCAGTCACTGCTATATTCGTTTTATCGCTATGTACATTGAAGTGACAAAACTCATGGGATAGTGATAATCACATATACCGACGGGGTTAGCATCGCGTACAGAGGTTAAAAAGGGCAGTGCTCTGGTGGAGGTACCAGTTGTACTCAGGTGATTCATGTGAAAAGGTTTCCGACGTGATTATTGCCGCACGACGGAATGCGGAATGGTAGTTGGAGCTAAACGCACGGAACATTCCATTTAGGAAATCGTTAGGGAATTCAATATTCCAAGATCACAGTGTTAAGAGTGTCCCGAGAATACCTAACTTCGGGAATTACCTCTCACCACGGACAAATAAGTGTCCGATGGCATTCAATCAACGACCGTCAGAAGTGGCAATTGCGTAGAGTTGTGAGTGCTAACAGACAAGCAACACTGCGAGAAATAAACACAGAACTCCGTGTTGGATGCACGACAAACGTATCCGACAGGACAGCGCGGCGAAATATGGAGTTAATGAGCTATGGCAGCAAACAAGCGACGGAAGAGCCTTTACTGACAGCACGACAATGCCTGCGGCGCCACACCTGGGCTCGTGACCATATCGGTTGGACCCTAGACGACTGGAAAACTGTTGCCTGGTCAGGATGTAAAGAAACTGGTTCTCTACTTCCAAAAAAACCCTTTTAAATAATAAAACATGACCTATACAAGGAATCTGAACACCCCTGTTAGTCATGGACGAAAGAAAAAAAATTGGCATAGTCTTTGTCAGAACGTGCAGAATCTTATGAGAGGCCAATAAGTCGTCAATTTTGATCTAAATATGGTATGCCAACGTTTACGTAATAAAAAAAATTATGTAATTCAGTACAATTATTATATAGATGCGATAAATCACTTTAACAGGGGCCAAATGAACAATTAAAGTCAATATAATTCCAGTAAACCTGCAAAAGTAAAAACAAATTATTGTAGAGGCCTATATAGACCGCGCATCTGCTAGATGCCTACGAAATACGTAATTTTGTTTTGAAGCTGACAGCCAATGAGAAAATAGGTGCAGTTTTCAAGCAGTAATGGCGGACAGCATCAGCTGGCGATATACGTAATTTTATGGTAGCTAATTTTACTACACAAAAAATAAAATATGTACTCCCCCATAAGAAGTTACAAACAAACATTAAAATAAGATTATAGTGAGCAGCAAAATGTCTGAGAAGAATTGTGAAAAAAAATTATTAATTGAACTTTAATTTGGCGGGTTTTCAACACTGTCAACAAGACGAAATAATGGAAAGAATATTTATTGGGACTAAACAAAATTGAGATATTGTGACAGTATTTTTAAAATAGTTAACTGCAATTGTGTTTAATTTTGAAATGAGAGAGACCGTAATAATTTTCTTTTAATGTTTTAACTGTTGCTGCAGGCAGTGCGATGACGTCAGCGGTGGTCCGCGCGGACGATGTGTGAAGAGAATCCTGGTTCGTGGCGTGAAGATAATGATGGATCCTCCTGTTTCATTAATATTCCAGTTACGGCGGTGGTCCACGTCTCCATTGTAATCGTATCAGCTGGCAGCACTGGCGCGATAATAATAGTTCCAGTATGTACGTTGTCGTTACGCGCGCAGCGTTTTATTATTAAAAGTTTATTAATTACGTGGTGCGGGTGGGTCGGAATTATGCAATGTCTTTAGTATTTACGATATATATCCGGTTAATGCCAATACTTCGCACAGTTCTTTCACCGTGTTGCCACAGGAAAACAGTGACATGTGTTTATCACTATGACAGTCTGTTAAACATCAGTTCAATTTACGCCGTAGTCTTTAAGACAGTTTGGACGATATAATAAATGTTTCTTGATAAAATCACAGCACTGTTCTTTTACTTAACATTTTGGTTTGTTCAACTTTCACGCAATTCTAACAGTTAGTGTCTCCACACGACGATGGTGTCGGATTCATGGCTAAATGTCACAAGTTCACACAGTTTGTAAAATCGTCACCGCAAACACTCGATATACTTTTCAGTTTTTAGTGTTCACCTAATAATGCACGATCTCCTATTAACACAGCGGACTTACTGAAATTAATTGCACAGCGGACTTACTGAAATTAATTGTCCCTCCGCGTATCACCGTCTTTCACGCCGAACTTTGTCACGTTTTTCCACCCGCGAACCGGCCGCGTACGACAACTCGCACACACTCTATCGATAGTCGTTCGCTCTCTCTCTGACACAGTACTTCTCCGAGCCTAACCAAAGATTTACAAATCATATAGAACCAGAACATTCATATTCGTACAATACGAAATATAAAACAGTAGGAAAATGAATGAAGAAACAACATGACGTATTAACAAATAAAGAATAGTTGAAATAAATGATACATACGTACTATGACAAGGTAATGTACAAAAGAAAAAAAATTATCGGCTATCGGGGAAAGCAATGTCTTTACAAGGAGAGTACCGAATAGAGTTGGTAAGAGCTGATGGTAGGGTGTGAGTGTGGCTCAGACCCCACGAAAGCCATGGAGCTAGGTTGTTAACAAGGCACTGTGGAAGCTGGTGGTGGTTCCATAATGGTGGGGGCTGTGTTTACATGGACTGTGTCCTGTGGTTCTACTGAATCGATCATTGACAGGAGTAGACCATTTGCAGCCATTAACGCACTTCATTCTCCCGAAAAAAGGTGGAAGTGTTACGGAAGACAATATGCAGTATCACCGAGCAACAGTTGTTCGCGGTTAGTGTGAAGAACATTCTGGACAGTTCGAGCTAATGATTTGGCCACCCACACCGCCTGACATGAATCCCATCGAACATCTGTGTGACACAATCGAGGGGTCAGTCCGTCCACAAAATCCTGCACCAGCAACCCTTTCGCAATTATGGACGGCTATAAGAGCAGCATGGCTCAGTATTTCTGCCGGGGACTTCCAACGACTTGTAGAGTCCATGGCACATCGAGCTGCTGCACTACGCCGGGCAAAAAGAGTTCGGACAGGATATTGGGAACCATCCCATGACTCTGGTAACCTCAGTTTATTAAAACGCAGATTTGAAATCGAAAATTAAAACGCGAAGAATAACCAGTACTCGATCAGTGACTGAGCAGTACTGCTGCAAGGCGGTAGCAGTTAGCGCGAGTTTGGATGGCAAATATGTCGCTGAGGGAGTACTGTTAATTCATCAACGGGTACATAAAGCTCTTCTTTGAAACTCATTTTGTTTGTGTATTCTTGCAGGTGGGGATATTCAGCCACAAATTAATTGTTAAAATTCGTGGTAATACCTTCAGTTGTCCTTTATTTTGCGCAATTCGCTACTAGTTTCGGTCAAATGACCATTATCAAGCTAAGCTGGCATAAGCGGCACTAAAGTTATACCATAATTTGAAGAAAAGTTATTTGCTCTTTTGAACCTATCATAGTGCAAAAAAAAAAAAAAAAATTACAAAAATAACCGTGTACAATAGTTTTCGTCAAGAAGCAAAGTCCATATCGACAGCTAGCTGTTCGTCGCGATATACAATAAGAAACCTTAAGTCAACACAGGGCATCGTATTATACAAGTTATGAGCAGTATTTGTTTGAGCTAACTCCATCCACCCAATGCAGAAACCAAACTGCAAATATTCGATTAATTAAGTTTATCCCACTGGATTCTGGATTCAAGATTTATGATGCTTCACCAAGTCTTATTGGGTATATGATGTGCACTCTTTTTTTAATTTCCACATGTGTCCACGATTGTCATTTTTCTTTCTTTTTCCTTGTATAAACACACACGCAGACACCTATAAACACACACGCACTATGTGATCGAAAGTATCCGGACACCCCCAAAAACATGCGTTTCTCATATTAGGTGCATTTTGCTGCCACCTACTGCCAGGTATTCCATATCAACGACCTCAGTAGTCATTAGGCATCGTGAGAGAGTAGAATGGGTCGCTTTCCACGGAACTCACGGACTTCGAACGTGGTCAGGTGATCGAACGTCACTTGTAACATATGTCTTTACGCGAGATTTCCACTCTCCTAAACGTCCCTAGGTCCACTATTTCCTCTGTAATATGTTCAAATGTGTGTGAAATCTTATGGGACTTAACTGCTAAGGTCATTAGTCCCTAAACTTACACACCACTTAACCTAAATTATCCTAAGGACAAACACACATACCCATGCCCGAGGGAGGACTCGAACCTCCGCTGGGATCAGCCGCACAGTCCATGACTGCAGCGCCTTAAACCGCTCGGTTCCTCTGCAATAGTGAAGTGGAAACGTGAAGAGACACGTACAGCACAAAAGCCGATGTTGTCCGTTCACTGACAGAGAAACGCCGACAGTTGAAGAGGGTCGTAATGTGTTATAAGCCGACATCTATCCAGACCATCACACAAAAATTCCAAACTGCATCAGGATCCACTGCAAGTACTGTGACAGTTACGTAGGAGGTGAGAAAATTTGGATTTCATGGTTGAGCGTCTGCTCATAAGCTACACATCTCGCCGGTAAATGCCAAACGACGCCTCGCTTGGTGTACGCAGCATAAACATTGGACGGTTGAACAGTTGAAAAACGTTGCGTGGAGTGACGAATCACGGTATTCAATGTGGCGAACCAATGACAGAGTGTGGCTTTGGCGAATGCCCGGTGAAGATCATCTGCCAGCGTGTGTATTGCCAAACAGTAAAAATCGGGGGCGGTGGTGTTATGGTGTGGTCGTGTTTTTCATAGAGGGGGCTTGCACCCCTTGTTGTTTCGCGTGGCACTATCACAGCACAGGCCTAAATTGATGTTTTAAGCACTTTCTTTCTTCCCACTGTTGAAGAGCAATTTGGTGATGGCGACTGCATCTTTCAACACGATCGAGCACCTGCTCATAATGCACGGCCTGTGGTGGAGTGGTTACACGACAGTAACATCCCCGTAATGGACTGGCCTGCACAAAGTCCTGACCTGGATCCTGTAGAAAACCTTTGGGATGTTTTGGAACGCGAACCGACATCGACAGCTCTCCTCAGTGCAGCACTCCGTGAAGAATGGGCTGCCATTCCCTAAGAAACCTTCGTGCACTTGATCGAACGTATGCCTGCGAGAGTGGAAGCTGTCATCAAGGCTAAGGGTGGGCCACCGCCATACTGAATTCCAGCATTACCGATGGAGGGCACCACGAACTTGTAATCCAGGTTCAGTCAAGTGTCCGGATACTTTTGATCACATAATATATATATATATATATATATATATATATATATATATATATACTAAGGAAAAAGAAAGGAAAGTGACAATCCTAGTCACGTGTGAGAGTCAAAAGAAAACATGCACATCATATACCCAACATGACTCGGTGATGAATTGTAAATCTTGAATCCAAAATCCAGCCGTATAAACTTAATTAATCCTCGCGACTGGGGCGGCACCGCTATTTCCGGTGCTGACTATGTATCGGAACATTGTGTGAGCCTCTGTAGCCATTTATTACCGTTAACAGAACTCGTAAACATTATCCAGTGACATATGGCACCAACGAGAGTGGGGCAGTCGTCTTCTCAATGTGCAATACGCGAACATGCACAGACCGTGTACAATTTCGTCTTCAAACGTTCAGTCCCACGAGTCGTCTCATTCCTTGGGCACCACAGATGTTTTGCGCATTGTGAATTAAGCATCCTAAATAGTTGGCAAGGCATATTCTGTATTTCGCAAGACAGCGTATGAGCTCATGTTGTTCTTGTATGTATATTCAATAATCCATCAGAAACAACACATCCCGTGAAACTTGTATTATGTCACGTCTCCAGTGATCAAGTTGACTGCATACGTCTTATATTTGGGAAAGATCGTCGTGTCACCTAATAAGAAAGCATACGACATGATCTCTGTATCGGTGGTGCGCCGAAGAAAGTCCAATATTCGACGCCTCAGCATCCGTATGTCCCTAGCCGATCCACACACTAAGTCATGTTCTTCTGTGTCCGACAATCCACATATTATGCAAAGGAGAGGATCAGCGGTATAAATGGCGTAAAGATGGTGGCGTACGAGAGTTTTACTGTTGATGAGGATATACCACGTCTATCTCGCTGGCGTTGATAATAGTGGCATACAGCTTACACGCCAGATATGCTGCCAAGCTCTTGTCGGATGTCTGACTTCCATGACGTTGCAGCTTTGGTGACTCATCAAGCATCGATAGATCTTCTGTTCTCATGGAAAATACCTGCTGACCAACATAACTGTAATAAACAAAATATGAGGCTACGTGCGCAAGAGAAGGCGAGATGTTGCCCACCGCTCTCTGAGTTTTGAGCAACGGCGGAAGAAGTTCGTCTACCAGAGCTGATGCTATGGTGAGTTTCCGCTGATGCCAGTTCCGAACCATTGCTCGCAGATAAATTCCAAAGCTTTGATGCACACGTTCCTGAGGCTCAGGCAGCCGTTCCGGAACGGTAGTCTTAAGGGGTCACACTTTATCTTAAATAGCATACCAGTACTGATACAATACCCAAAGGAAACCATGAGGCGATCCGCGATACCCTTTGGTATGCGTGGAATCTGCGCTAAACGCGGCAGTCGTGATGCAAGGTGAACGTTGTACGATACACGATGGACCATGTCGAGGTCTGGAAGTGTTGTGTATGGGCAACAGAACATTCTGCAGCAGTAACCGATAACTCGCAGCCACTGACCGCCTCAAAAGACCAGTAAATATAAACCCTAGGCGTTACAGAGTTTTCACTGTCTGAAACGAATCTGACACGTCTTCTAGACCTTGACCAACATGTAATATTCTGGGCTTCATCATGTTAACGACACTACCTGTCGCCAACCTACAGGGTGGAGCACGAAATGTGTTACCATTTTGTTTTTGAATATAAACTTTACCTTCAATATAATCTGAAAGGAACATATACTACAATGAAGAGCCGTCAATGGAGATTTGTTCTAACTCAGCACATGCTCAATATGTTCACCATTTCGTTTCCTAACTTCCTTCAAACGAACACTGAAGTTAGTGATTAGCCTACGGCACATGTCTTCCGTAATTTCTCTGCAAGCTTGAAGAATAAGTCTTCTGAGCGCCATTAAATCAGTGGACGTTTCGGGAAATTTTTTTCCTTCAGGTACCCCCAAAGAAAAAAGTCACATGGATTGAGGTCTGGACTATTGGGGGGCCAATTTTGTCCGTCATTGAAGCGACCTGGAAACCTGATTGAAATGATCCGCATGTCGAAATGCTCGTGTAAAAACTCCAACACAGTGTTTGCAGTGTGTGGGGGGACAATTTTGTCTGTCATTGAAGCGACCTGGAAACCTGAGCTCCAGCTTGGTTGAACCACTGCGTGTTGAAGGGCAAGGCAGTAGCAAGTAGCTGTGGAATGAATCTGTTGCGAAGCATGCTCAAATAACGTTCGCTGCTCACAGTTTCTTCAAAGAAAAAGGGTCCAATAAGTCTGTGACTGGAAACTGCTGCCCAGGCTGTAATTCTCGGAGCATAATGTTGTCGTTCATGAAGCACTTGTGGGTTTTCAGTGACCCAAAAGCGTACATTTTGTTTGTTAACCACACCGTCTAAATGAAAATGCGCCTCGTCTGAAAACCAAACGTTGTTGAGAGTTTCTTCCCTATCCTACGCCCACTGAGCAAACAGTAGTCTATGCTGCTTGTGTTCTTCAGTGAGCTTCTGTGCACAGGTCATCTTGTATGGATACATATGAAGGTCACTTTTAAGAATGCGTTGAACGGAGCGTCTGGATATTCCCAGTTGCACTGGTGTCTTTCTACACGATTTCCTGGGACTTCTCTGTACAGCAACTCGTGCCGCTTCAATATTCTCCGGCAAACAAACAGGCTTAGGCCGAGGTCGCTTCGCTTCCAATACTGTTCCTTCCTGTACAAATTTATCGTACAACCTGTGGATGGTCTTCTTGCAAGGGACCCATCATGTGTTAAACTGTTGTCGAAAACGCCTCTGAGTCACAACAAGGCTTTTCGTTTCATGAAAAAGTAACACAATTGTCGATCGTTGCTGTGTCGTCACTCTTCCAGTGTCAGCCATTGCTGCTTACTAGTCTCCTAGCGGCAGTATCGTGAATTACACGGCATTTCGTAACTCATTTGTTTTTCTAAGCTCTGCTGGTACTGCTGTAGAGATCCCAGCGGGATATCTAATGTGCGTCGTAAATTGTGAAAGAAACAATTGGTAACACATTTCGTGCGCCACCCTGTATATGTTGCCCCTACTTCTTGATGCACTTTCATGGCCTGAGCGGACGAGAAGTATCATGTAGTCCTCAAAGTAAATGACGTCTCATGTAGCGTTATTCTAGTAAGAGAGCGTCGCAAAATACGCACCAGTGGCTCGAGTGCTATCGCAAGAAACATCACTGAAAGCTAGGCCCGAGATGCTTATGTATTCGTAAATTGAGCCTGATATTAATTCAGACTGCAACTCCTATCCGACTTTGGAATGGGAACCATAAAACCCGTCACAAAATCCGGCGGCACTCCCGTATCAGATATTGTGGCATAAGCATTTCCGCGAATTCGCGAAAAATTCTAACTTTATAGCACCTGTTCCTGGGGATTTATGTGCTACTCTTATCTTGAGTGTCCCCGTTATTTCATCTCGTATGAGTAGCTCCAACAGCCCAGCCTTATCCGTCTCTCAGTCTCGTCGATAACTGCTGCAATACGTTCTCCCGCACCCGGTGGTCTGTCAATGCGCCGGCAAAGTATTGGCGGAAATGCTCCAAAAATCCAGCAGCAGCGTCTTTTTGTGTCATCAGTTAATGACCCTGTGAGTCATGGAGCACTGTGACAAGTTATCAGCGGTACCATTTGCGTTCTCGTGACAAATGACGCATCGAGTTGCTACCAGAGATGTTATCTAGACACCTTGTCCGGATCGGAATGCCTCCCAGTCGACACAGCGTGATCGACAGCATATGTATCTTGATACGATGAACTCCTGCATCACATTCTGAACACGGGTCCCGAAATGACTCTCTCCTCTTATACCGGCCGCACTGGATAAGAGCTCTTCGTATCATCGGTTTAGCACACACCAACCACCAATGAAGCACCGAGGCATAAGCTGGAATGCGGCGTTGACACGTTGCCCATACCTTCTCGAGTCGCTGACGACATTCGCGCTCACCAACAGTGACGAATTGAGCTTCCACGTGCCGCGGCTCCTACATTTTTTCTTCTGAGGTAGAGATATAGTACACAGATAAGCTGTATGTCAGTAAAGGCCATGTGTCATGTTGCAGAATCGACCACTGTATGCTGCAGGCCAACACAAACATATGTCCGACCAAGCCGGCCGGAGTGGCCAAGCGGTTCTAGGCGCTACAGTCTGGAACCGCGTGACTTCTACGGTCGCCGGTTCGAATCCTGCCTCGGGCATGGATGTGTGTGATGTCCTTAGGTTAGTTAGGTTTAATAAGTTCTAAGTTCTAGGGGACTGATGACCTCAGATGTTAAGTCCCATAGTGCTCAGAGCCATTTGAACCATTTGTCCGACCAAGTCGGCTGGCCGGCTGACTAGTAAAAAGATTATATCCCTCCTGATTCCCGTGGATGTTGTCCCGTGTGCCGGATATTTCCATTTCTCCGCATATCACTTGCAATGCGGAGTTTGATCCTTTGAGGCTTACATACAACTGAAGTCGTCTCCGCCAGTAAATGATCGAAACCTCCAGTAAATAAGGGCACAATCTCTTCCGAATATTATTGCATACATGCTCGTCTCCTTTCTATACCGGAAAGGGCGTAAACGTTGGCAATATGGATCCCATACAATGTTATCGCCTGTCCCGCTGCCACAGATATATATGTCAGGTCGCGAACCGGGATCACCTCTCGGACCACTATCGACGTTCCATCATCGTTACCAGAGTTTAGCTAGGTGTAGGAACTGTAGCAATGTACTTTCTAGAACGCACTGCTACAGATTTCCTGCACCATCACTGTATCTACATCTGACGCGTACAGCAGGTCCCGGAAAAGCCCTTGTTTCAAAGCTACATATTAACGTTAACTGTCCGAGATACCGTCATCCTCGCACGGTGGTGAACTGACGAAAATCTGGAAAGTCGGAGGTTTCATTACATGTCTTCAGAAGGTCGCCCATCCGACTTCATCCTGCGGCATTAGTTGTCCTGATTTGTTGAGGAGGGATGCGAGTTTTCATCAAAGGGAGGAGTGATATTGGTGATGCCCATCGTCCTGCTTAACCCAGTCGGAATCAGCAAGTGTCTGTACTGCGCCGGAGGCTGTACTGGTTTGTAGAATCCATGAACCTTACGAAGCATCATCCTCCGCTGCCCTGAGAGGGTGGATCGCCGCAGCGGCACATCTTTTCACTACCCGAATGCACTTGTTCAGTGACATACGGCGGCTATTGCTCCGTGTCAGACAAGTGAATACTGCCAAAGCCATCAGGTGTCTCGGATTGAGGAGAGGGGCGTTCTCCAGAGTGGAGGCGGCGCTTCTTAGGGGAGCGTTGTTTATGCGATGTGATCTCGACCTCGGGTGCTGTATAATTCTGCAGGCCCTGTTGTACTTCCACTAAAACAGCGTCCGTAGACTCCCGCGCTTCAGTTTTCAGGCTTTGTGTTGTGTGGTCGTCCTCGTAATCCATCACATACTGTAAGTAGGCTGTTTATGTTTTCTCTATGTAAGTAGGCTGTTTATGTTTTCTTATTGGCAACGTTACGTAGCGCTCAATATGAAAATCACTGGCTGTGCTGTGTGCAGTCTGTGGCTAGTTTACATTGTTGTCTGCCGTTGTAGTGTTGGGCAGCGGCAGCTGGATGTGAACAGCGCGTAGCGTTGCGCAGTTGGAGGTGAGCCGCCAGCAGTGGTGGATGTGGGGAGAGAGATGGCGGACATTTGTAATTTGTCATGAACTGCTATATTTATATATGATGATATCAAGGTAAATACATTGTTTGTTCTCTATTAATATCTTTCATTTGCTAACTATCCCTATCAGTAGTTAGTGCCTTCCATAGTTTGAATCTTTTATTTAGCTGGCAGTAGTGGCGCTTGCTGTATTGCAGTAGCTTGAGCAGCTAAGATTTTTGTGAGGTAAGTGATTTGTGAAAGGTATAGTTTAATGTTAGTCAGGGCCATTCTTTTGTAGGGAATTTTGAAAGTCAGATTGCGTTGCGCTAACAAAATATTGTGTGTCAGTTTAAGGACAGTCTTGTATGATTGTTCAAAAGGGGACGTTTCATATGGCGACCCTTAGCCGAGGATACCTCACTGGAATCTTCTGATTTTTTTTCTTGTAGTTTGTGTAATTGGTGTAGCTATTGTTTATTGATAGCGCGCAATCATAGAGAGAATTTCCTTTGTAGTTGTAGTTTTTCATTGTTGTACAGTAAAACAGTTGTGGCATGCATATAGATTTGCACCAAGTATTTCGCAGCTACGCTTGCAATTAACTAGATATTATTTTCAGTGCTATGTTAATGTGTTCTCCTATTTTTGCACTTCAAATTGTGCTTTTCTGTGTTATCGTGTGAAATATTGTGACAATTATGGCGTGTGAAAAACGTAACACTAGGCTCCAAACTAAACTGAGAAATAATAGTGACGACGAGCGTAGCTTATCAGCGCCGCAGAGTAATGAATTTACTAATGTTCAAAGTAGTAATTTGGTAACTGCGCACAGGGAAATGGAGCGGGCGTCAAACAATGGCGTGGACAGTGAAACAATTAGTGAAGAGGGAAGCATTATCGATCGATCGGTCGGCAATAGCTCGCCTCAGGAAGCCGAAATGACACGACACGATCTCGCAAATACTGTAGATTCAGGTTTTGGATCCTCACCGTTTTCTCAAATAAGTCAAGACACATTTTCTGCTTGCCAAAATGTGAATGTTTCCGGTGTAAATTCACTGCCGAAAAGCACTGAGGAACATGTTTCAGACACCAATGCATTGTTATTACAATTAATACAACAAATGGGACAAACACAGCAAAAGCTTCAAAAGTTAGACACAGTGGAACAAAATCTTAAAAAGTTAGACACAATGGAACAACACCAGAGACAAACACAGCAACAGTTAGACACAATGGAACAACACCAGAGACAAACACAGCAACAGTTAGACACAATGGAACAAAATCTTCAAAAGTTAGACACCACACTTGAACAAACACGTGAAGATTTAACTACTGAGTTACATAACATTGAATCGAAATGTCAAAAAGTCTGTAATGACGTAAAAACACAAATTTGTGAGCATTTTCAACCTATTTTTTCGCGGCATGAAAATGCATTACTGAATCACGAAGCAGCCATAAAAGAACTGCAAACCATTGTTCATGAAAATCATGAGAGCTTGTGGGCTAAAATTGACTCAGTTGCATCTACCGATTCGGTTACGCAACTTGCAAAAACTCAGGAAAACTTAAAGGACACAGTAGATTCGATTTCAACACAAATGGACACTCTGAAACTTGGTTCAGAAAAACACACTGAGGAAATGTGTTCACTATCGGAGAAAGTAGCCGAACTTTCGGATCAGGTCACTAACTTATCTACAAAGGTAGATGATGATCTGAATGACACAAGACCTGTAGCCTTCACTGACACAGAAGAGTATGAACAAATTAGAAAATTCAAACAGAATCAAAATCAAATCAATACACAGTACAAAAGAGAAATCCGGGAAGTACAAGATCAGCTGACACAGGTAATACAAGAATTACGAATTTCAGAGGATACTCGCGCCCCAATACGGGAAGAGGGACACAGAAATACGGAACAGCCACAAAATAATAACACAGGGCATTTCGGAAGTTATGAAAGAAATTGGCAATGTGCACCGAATTTTGAGATGGAACGGCCGACACGACCTAACAATGACCGATATGCGACTCGCCGACATGATGATTTTGACTATAAGCTGTCCATTACTACACGTAAATTCAAAACATTTAAGAATTCTGGCAACGACATTCATCCACAAGCATGGCTCCATCAATTCTCTCATTGTTTTCCTCCCAACTGGTCGTTAGAACACAGATTAGAATTTATGTGTGGCTACTTGGAGAATGAACCAGCTGTAAGAATGCGATCGGTAATTCACGATTGCCACAGTGAAGGAGAGTTTTACCATGCCTTCCTCTCAGCATATTGGTCTCAAGCCACACAAGACCGAGTAAAACATAGCATCATAATGATGAAACATTTCGAACAATCTGAATTTTCCAGTCTTGTGAAATATTTTGAAGACATGTTGCATAAGAATCAGTATCTTTCAAACCCATACAGCCCCTCAGAACTCATCCGCATTTGCTTAATCAAACTGCCTGAACATTTACGACATATTATTTTGGCAGGACGTTGCAAAGACGACATTGAAGCATTTCAGGGACTCTTACAAGTACTGGAAATTGACACTGACAATCGGGGAACGCGGAAACAGGAGCACAACAATTACAGGTCACATCCGTCGCAATTCCGCGATGAAAGAAGTAATAACTTGACACGACAAGGCTATTCTCACAACACAAATCGTGACCAAACCAGACACCACCCGTATGACAACCGTTGGCAGAGTAGTAATAACTACAGGGAAAGATGACCTCTCCGTGGTAATGACTATCACAGAGACAATAAGATAAACAGACAATATGGGAACCAAAATAAATACTATCAAGGGAGACAGAATAACTTTAGACGCAACGGACCAGCGCGCAGTTACGATTCAGGGAGAAATTCTCCACCATGTGACCGACAAGAAAGAAGCTATGGAATCTACTGACATGACGACAGACGATATTCGTAACGACAGACCTGAATTGCATCAGAACTGGCGGGATTCAAACAGAGCAGGGCACTTTCGACAACGTGAATTTGTAGAAGTTAGGTCTCCTAATCCCAATAACAACGCGCGCCAACAAAGAGACAGACAATGACTCGCGCCGCAGGCACCCACGTGCGCCGGCTGGCTCAGAGAAAAATAACATAGACGCTAACCTTGAGAAAAATTCCAATATTCTTTACCGACGTATGCCGCATGACAATTGCATTCAAGTTCAAACTCTGAGTACTATGCACAGTTTTTCTGAATTCTTCTGGAAAGTAAAACATGTTTTAGTAGTAACGTTTGTGGTATAGCTACAATGAGACTGCCTTTTCCGTAGCACAACAATACGTTACAGCACAGTACTTTCTTCATCATGGCAATAAGAGTAATAACTAAGATATCTATACGCAAAGCATTTCACTTTTGTTTATCATGAGGTAAGTACATTGACTTCTGCAGAACTTAGCTTTCGGAGGACGATAACTACGACACTTCCACAGAGATTATCTTACATCAAGACGCACATTTAGCGCTACAGGACACGCATTTCGGTGATTAATTTTGTACTTAAAACATTTATTTTTAAAGATTTTTGAATTACAAAGAAAGTTTTCCGTGATACATTTCATTCCATTGCTGTAATCTGTAACACCTGAGGGTATAATTACATTAATCCTCAGGGGGGTACACGCTTACTTTGTGTACCATGTGTGTGGCAACCACAAGGAACCCTAGCTAATATGGTATTTGCTTATACAACTTTACACATCGGTACCATATTTCTCTAACACACAAATTACACAGCTATCTGATCATGTAACTGAGAGATAAACTTTTTTTATTACATCAGTGACATATGTTTACGCAATTACAGAGTTGGATTACTTCACACTTACGAAATTGTATTTTGTCTGTACTGTGTGATCTGTTCATATTTTTTCGGAACCATTGTGATACTATGAGAGCTTTGAATGATATATTTGGTAAGGGAGCATGATTTTAAAGTACGTTTGAGGTAGATGACACTACTGAAATGAGCAGAGAATTTTTTTTAGTTTTTGAAATCATTGCAGAAAGCTACGACGTTTTTGCGATTTGACTGAGGTGTTACGATGTTATTATTACGACGACAATGTGTACTATGCTGTTGAGATATGTTTATGATCAATAAGATGATGCTACCGTATATGAGGAATAAGAAGTATGTTGGAAACCAAGAATCGTACTTTAAGAGTTATGAAATGTGCGTAAATGCGTGACTGTATCACAATGCTGACGAATATTTTATTTGGACACTTATATTTATGGGATTTTCTTTCTACAGATTTGCAACGCTAATTCTTGACCTGTGAAATATTTTTATGTGAGACTGTCACTGTAGCGGAAACTGGTGTCGTAAATATTTCCGTAAGACAGTTAAGTGACCACCTGCACGTAATGCGTTGTGGGCACGCAGCTGTGTCAAACACCTGGAGAACAAGCCATTAGGGTGTGCCTTTCCGGAAGCACAGGTAGAAAAAAAAAAGAAAAAAGGCAGGCCTTTATCCTCGCCATTGACATTCCTTTAGAGAAAATATTGCAAATGCGACACCCTCATTACTTCCATTAACCTTGCTGTTGACATTCCTTTGTAGAAAGCATCGCAAATATTACACGCTCATTACCTGAAAACATATGATTACTCGTACTTTGTGCTAATTACTGCAATGCTTATGAATTGATGGGAAATATTCGTACATCTGCACACCTGATTATGACAAGTGTCTTTCTATGAGAGTTGAGAGCTACTGACTTACGAAATGCCACATGACTATTGAATGATGTATTTATGCTTTGGTTTGCGTAATTGCTTATTTCATTTGACATCTGTTTTTCAGCTGTGTTGCAGCATTGGTTTCATAAAATAAAATTAAATGCATTTGCTAATGTGAACACTTTCTGTCAACAGATCTATTAAATAATAATTTTGTGATCCACATTCTTCAAAAAAGGAGCACTTGGAAAGGAAAGAACAATAAGAAGGGACTAGTAACAGTAACTGCATACATAATATTCTTTTCAAGTACATGGTAATATTTCTTTTACAATAAGTTGTTGTGGTGCACCACTTTAATTACTTAGACATTAAGATGTGATTATACATTTCCCTTATCTGCACTGTTATCTTTAGTGTACTATTTTTTCTGCTTGAGCTATGTCATGTTTAGATATAAGCTGCTGTTTGCCAGGCATAGTGCTACTGAACTTTAATTTGTGTTACTCTGCTAAGCCAGATTTATTTTTTGTTTGCTGCGCATTGCCTCATATTAGTTGTAATGTTGAATTGCTTGGTAATTTAGATTTACTGTAGCTTGCTTTGCGATTTTCCATTTTTTTATTGCTGTTTATATTAATTGTTTTATGTGCTGCTGCATTGCCTCGTTCCTTAGTTTAGCATCTGAGCTCAGTAGATTTAAGTTAGCTTAAGAGGAGGTAGACTATATAAGAAACTGACTATGGACAATATGAAAAAGATTTGGGCCAAAATGAGTATTGTACACTGAGAAATAATTATATTGAAAGAAATATGAATAGAATACAGAAAGCAGGTATAGATAGGACTTTTTGGGAATAATGATGAATGAAGGGAGATCTCCAAGAAGTAAAGAAAGTTTTGTTTGCAAAATACTGCAGTACAACAAACCCTGTCCTTTCCTTTTGTGTTATCCCACTATATGTTTGTGTACCCTTGTGTATTTGTTTTCTTCCTGTCTCTGTGTAGTTTCATAGAATTTTTTCTTCTTTTAATATTAAGCTACATTCACTATGATGAGGAATACTGCTATCCTCAAATATAATTTGCATTAATAATATGTTATTTACCTTGTAAATATGCTTAGACATTATTTATTCTGGTTTGTTGCTCACATGTGAAGGTAATGTTTCAAAAGTTCTTGTGATCTTTATGTATTTACTTATGTCATAATTCCTGTAACACTGATGTATATGTCTATTTCTATTCTTTTGTAAAGCCTGTACTACAAATGTTATCTGTATTATTATGTTCTTTAATGATGTATTTTGTACCTTTGTAATTGTATTTTCATGTTGTAAATTTATAAAATTGTAATTGACACCAGTTCATCTTATTATTAACTTGTTAGTTACATTTCACTGCACACGTTTCTGTTGGTCATAGTATATGGACAATATGTGAGAAGTAGGGACTGTTAGTGTTTACACGTGTGTTACTAATTCAGCAAGGGACTGGATAACAGCATTGCTTGTTCTAAGGACAATTTCAAAAACTTTGTGAGTGCACAAGTGGTGGTTTATGGACTCGCTATATCATCCGCAAAACTCTTCAATCGTGATTGTGCACCTGCACAGTCACAACAGATGGCTGCTGGCTATCTCTACAAGGACTACAGTGGGTCTGCACCTCTGGTGGCCCACCAATACCACAATCTCTACCAGGACTCCAGTGGGTCTGCTCTGTGATGACCTACCTACCAATATTCTTCAAAACTTCGAACGACTCTGCTGTGGGTTTGCTCCATTGTGGCCCATTACCTGTCAGCATGTCAAGAGTCAGCACTGTCTTTCCGTCGGAAGGACAACACTACTTCTTCAAGACTGCATGGAAATCCACTGTGTGCAATTTCTTTTACTAATGAGACTTTGTGAAAAAAAACCTGTAATTACTATTATGATGAATGATCAGGACTATCTTTATGGACTGTGAGAAAATTTTAGCTTTTGACCAACATTGTATCAATAAGTGTATGCATTTGATTTCTTTGTTATTGTAATTATGAAAAATTTTATCAAATCATTATTGGCCACTGCCCAAAAAAAAATTTGTAAAATTTTTTGTGCGGAGCATGGTGGCTATGTAAGTAGGCTGTTTATGTTTTCTCTATGTAAGTAGGCTGTTTATGTTTTCTTATTGGCAACGTTACGTAGCGCTCAATATGAAAATCACTGGCTGTGCTGTGTGCAGTCTGTGGCTAGTTTACATTGTTGTCTGCCGTTGTAGTGTTGGGCAGCGGCAGCTGGATGTGAACAGCGCGTAGCGTTGCGCAGTTGGAGGTGAGCCGCCAGCAGTGGTGGATGTGGGGAGAGAGATGGCGGAGATTTGTAATTTGTCATGAACTGCTATATTTATATATGATGATATCAAGGTAAATACATTGCTTGTTCTTTATTAATATCTTTCATTTGCTAACTATCCCTATCAGTAGTTAGTGCCTTCCATAGTTTGAATCTTTTATTTAGCTGGCAGTAGTGGCGCTCGCTGTATTGCAGTAGCTTGAGCAGCGAAGATTTTTGTGAGGTAAGTGATTTGTGAAAGGTATAGTTTAATGTTAGTCAGGGCCATTCTTTTGTAGGGAATTTTGAAAGTCAGATTGCGTTGCGCTAACAAAATATTGTGTGTCAGTTTAAGCACAGTCATGTATAATTGTTCAATGGGGATGTTTCAATACATCCCGACGGCCCCTGCGTCATCTACTGTGTTGGTTAGCGCGTGCGCACCAATTTCGGCGTCATCTCCTCGCGGAGCGCCGATGCATGTGTCAGTGGTAGTGACATGGTGTTGGACTGAATCCGTAAGTCTACGCACGAGTGTCCTCTTCAGACAATCAGATCGAAGCTGTCCTTCACCACCACATCCAGAGCACGTCCTAGGTTGGCCATCATAGATGACATGGCTCTACAACCGCCTATACGTAAATATGACGGCACATATTTTATAAGGCGATACACATGTGTCGAAAACCGATGAACACTGGTGTTGTGTACATAGTTCCGCGTAGTCAGCGCGTACACAACTTTCCCACTAGAGCGCGCCCCGCTAAGCACAACAGCACAGGCGCAGCGCTTGTCCGTCTCCGCACTACGAGATGGCGCTGCATTAGAGACGGACCAAATTCTGCTTCCGCCGATCCGCGTATTAATATGTAACGCAGCCAATGAGATTGCTGCTAACGTAGAACCTTTTCTCCTTGCGGATCACACTCGTGCAGTGATACCTGAACGCTCGAGGTATTATAACGAGTGTACAGACCTCCTATTAGTCAGTCTGCATTAGTCTGCATTCGTCTGCACCAGTCTGTACCAGTCTGCAGTAGTCTGTACCAGTCTATAGTCAAGTTTCAGTCTGCGCCTAATAAGATTATCATATTCCTGTACATAGCCATGAAGATAAATGTATAGACACTTTGTCAAGTATCAGAGATATGTGAGAATAAGATTAACGTACCAAGACCAAAGGAACTTCAGATTGTCAATTGTAAACAGCATCCAGAATCAAGTTACGTAATATCTATGATTTTTATTATTTTAATAAATGTGTGTGAAAATTAATGAAGTTCTGTTTAAAGTTGGTCACCATAAATCTGCTACTCTAAGCGTGCAAGTGGCATTTCTATCGTCTGACCTAATGGCAGAAGATAAACACGCCACGATAAGACCACGAGACATATTGCTGACACTCGCCTACTTCGTTAGAGCGACAAGTCAATTAATCTGATGGTGTGTGTACCGAAGGTTTTACAGTACGCACACCACAACTGGATACGTGTTAAAACTTGTCCAAGGTTCGGCTGTATGTCTAATTGCTCTGTCGTACGACTGGAGTGACTCAATCGCCAATGAGTCAGGTACTGCGGAAGGCCGCTCGAAGATTCGAATCGTGCACACATCCGTGCCCGCATGAGCCATTAACAAGTCGCCGATATGACCATCGGAAACTATAAGATGGAATCTTTGTCTGGTGACTTACACAGGGTGAACGTCAATAAAACAGACAAACTGATGGGATAGATTCCTCACTGGAAATGGAGGAAAAGGTGTCCTATGAACACGTGTCCAGAAATGCATAGCTGCTACGAGAGATGGCGCTGACGAATGGAAGTTGCTCTGACCACGTGCCGTGTGTTGCTTGTGTGTTGCAAACTGTGCGATTGACGCGGCGTTCTGTAAGCAGCGGAAAGATCTGGTATGCATGTCGGGAACAAGCCGAGATTATGTTTGTGTACGGCCAAGCAAATGGAAACGGTCGAGAGGCAGCCCGGTTTTACCGAAACGAGTATCCTCACTGACACCAACCACATCACACAACATTTCAAGCTCTTTTCGGGCATTTGTGTGATCATGAGTCCTTTCAGACAGACGAACGTTGTGTGATGTGGTTGGTATCTGTGAGAGGACTTGCTTTGGTATAGCCGCGCAGCCTCTTGACCGTTTTCATTTGCTTGGCCATTCGCAAACATCGTCTCGGCTTGTTCCCGACATGATTACCGCACCGTCTTACCGCTTACTGTACGCTGCGTCAGTCATACAGCCTGCAACACACAATGACCACACCACACGTGGTCAGAGGAACTGCGATTCGTCAGGGACATCTACCGTGGTAACGATGCGTTTCTGGATACATATTCATAGAGCCGTTTTTCCTCCATTTCCAGTGACGCATCCGTCCCTGGACGTGTTCAAGTTCCGGCGACGAAATAAACTGTGAGTACCTTATTTTCCTGTGATTAGGTGTTGTATGCGATTAGCGAAAACAACTGTTCCTTTATGGAGTCGGCCACTGAAGTTTGTTTTGGGCTCCTGCCTATATCTTGGTGTAGCTTTCGCTTGTGGCCGTTCTTCTGGCCTGTGTTTCTTAATGTGCCGAGTTACTCTTGAGACAGGTGTACAACGGCTCACATTCTGCTCACTTCTTATTCTATTATCACTTCATTAAGATCAGAGATTCGTCCTTTAAAATTGTAATGTTTGTGGAATTTTGAATGATCAGGTGTTTACACTATTACAAAACCATCTATTTTTCGAATTAACTGTTAACTTAATAGCTGCGATGCTTCGGTTATTTAAAATCGTATGTGCGGTTTATTCTGAGGGTTTAGATGTTCATACCTTCAATCGTCTGTTTACTTTAAAGTACTTGAGGGTTAAACAGACACAGTTTCTTTGCCTTATTATGCCAAGGTCTCAGCCTCCTGTACGATGTCTAATTTATTTCTGACATTCAATTTTATTGTGTATATTGTGTGTAGCTTAGAATCTAAGCTGAACCAAGTGGTTGTGATATTCGTGGGCTAAGCTGAAAGCGTAATTTTATGTTGTCTAGTTTATTTTCATCTCCCTTTCAATTCTGTTCTAACTCTGTTAATTAAATATATTTGTTTTTTGCTCTTTGGTGATTTATTCCTTAAAAGTTCTCACTTTGCTAAATTTCGTTTTCTTATTGAATGTAAAATATTACCTAAGTTAAATGTTTTTGGAATCTTAATTTTTCTTTAAATGTGTTAAATATCTTCCAATGGTGGTTACTTTAACACCTGTTTTGGAAGTAGGTAGAATAATTGTTAAGATTTGCTGAGTATACCCGTGACATTTTATATTATTTAATGCCACTGGGACGAAATAAAGGAAAGTTCGTATTTTTTGCACAAACAGCACTGTAATAAAAAATGTTCAAATATGTGTGAAATCTTATGGGACTTGACTGCTAAGGTCATCAGTCCTTAAGCTTACGCAATACTTAACCTAAATTATCCTAAGGACAAACACACACACACACACACCCATGCCCGAGGGAGGACTCGAACCTCCGCCGGGACCAGCCGCGCAGTCCATGACTGTAGCGCCCTAGACCGCTCGGTTACTCCCGCGCGGCAGCACTGTAACATTGCCATATCTATGCTCCCTGCCATTTTATTAAGAGGTAACTTACACGAAGTTCGAACATTTTGAGAAAAACTTTATCAAGTCTAAAGTTTTCAAGCAATGTAACTAAGTTTGGCGCAGTTGTTAAAAATGTTATAAATGGATTCACTCGTACATGTCCATGCTTATTGAAATTATACGTTTTTAATTGTAAACAACTGACATTTCTTCAACAGGGTGAACTCAAATGTGTATTCTTTGAAAAGTCTGTCAGAACGAAATTAATGCATTTTTGTACAAAGTTTAATATGCCATTATTACAAATATATGTGGAACAGAATATTGATACCTTCTTTTGCTATATTTACAGCTCTCGAAATTTCTGTGAAAAAATACCAAATCTTATAAGGCCTTTGTCTTACATAAATTCCTTACTATTGTAGTAAATGAAATATTCCTTCCACCGAATGTTTACCATAGTATTGACTCATTTCATTTCAAATTTAAGTACTGTAACGTCAAGGAAAAGGTACATGAAGATGCCAAAATGCAAGTTGCGGGAAACCTGAATCAAAGGTTTGACAGTGTTTGTATTGGGCCTTATCTTATCTAAGTGAACCAGCGCAAAACATAAGCATTCTCCTTTTCACCTTTAAGCAGTCTTTTCTTTGCTTGTCCTCTTAGGTTAACCGGACTTACAAACTGAGTAACAATATAATCAGCTGCATCCATTCTCCTGTTATCGATTTCCTTCAATCTCGACAGTGTGACAGCTCCTGGATCAAATCCTTGCCCCTGTAGAGTCCCTAGTCTGCCAATATTAGCACAGTTAAAAACTAAGCAAACGTAATACGCTGCAACTTCATCAGCAGTTGTGGAAACAAATGTTTTCTTGGGGCATGGTTTTTCCTATCAGAGAGTAGTAACTTTCATTTGGAATATGTGTTTTTCAGATGACACACTTTTGTTGACGTTCTGGATTTGTTAAACACCGAAATAATCTCCACATTGTGACGCCATGAAACTGTGAGAAAAGACAGCAGGAATAAATAACATGAGGAAATACAGAACAATGAAGGGGCGCAGCTCCGTGCAAGTTTTTGATAACTATTATTTTTATCGTCCTTGGTGTGGAATTGGAACTTAATGTTCAAGAATAGAAATTTCAATACATTGCAGTAAATAAAGATCCAGTAAATAAAGATCAAGTAAAAAATGTTTGTCAAGGTTGACTTTCTTGTAGTTTTCTTTTTCGCAAAGATATGAACGGCACTGTATCTTTTTTAAATTGCACTCTATATACTTTATTCGGTAACACACCCTCAAGACCCGTTCATAAATATAACACTGTACCATGACGTAAAAATGACATTATTAAAAACTTGACACGCAACTGACTTTGACTCTCCTGTAGAATCGTGCAGTCAAGATACCATAACAGGTTGGAGTTGACAGTAAACAAATGGGAATGTCACAGAGATGCTCATCAAACTGCAGCAGGAGTCTTCATAATAAAGACACTTTCTGCATCTCAGATAGTCTCAATATCAATATTAGTTCATCCAATATACATTTCGTGTAACCCTTCCTAATACAGTCTCCCCCCTGATGTACAACTCGTCCCTGGAACAGGAAGAGAGGGCTTTGGGGAGAGAAATAACACCGAGACACTACATACACTTCTACTCACACCACACACTGGCTTGTGGGGTAGAAATGTATAAGTAAGCGTAAACAACATGAGCCTGAAAACAAAGACAATGAGATCAAATTTGCAAACGAAGGTAGAGGACTAATGATTATAATTTAATGTCCTGATGACATTAACATCACAACAGACGGCTTTTGCAGAAGGGGTATCAAACTGTAATACCCTCTGCCGCACGTAAGCAATGGGCGTAAAACGATGTACAGAACTGTCCCTCTAACAAGGGGAAGCTACAGCTTGTCGGAGAGAGATTAGCATCCCTGTTCACACAATATGAGAACTTCAAATCGTCTGCAAGGTCAAAGTTAGTTGAATTAAAACATTTTTTTTTCATTTGAGAGGAAGGAGCTACACTACATAATTCCGCCATTAAATGCCCTTTTAGTAGCAAATTTTAATGATCTGTTACTGCGTAGCGTTGGAACAGAGTTTTAAGCCATCGATACTGAATTTTGCATGCATTACTCCCGCGTTTCAATTTATTCGATGAGCTGCATATTTAAATTTACAATAAGTTCGTTAGTTTCCCATTGACACATTGTGCAGTTCATCTTTGACGATGTTCTGCGTAAAACTGTACTCATTATACAGCTCCAGTTATTTTTGGGCGCAAAACCAGAAGCAAATCATGCGAAATTACAGAAGTTTCGCCATGACGAAATATTCTGTAGGCCATTTCTTTTGGACTTATAGCGAGTGTCATAGGCTCCTTTCGTCACGACTAATGATTATAATAGCGACAGACAAATGTGTTAGATTCACCTTAGAAATTTCGGAAGAGTTGAGTTAGCTTCCGTAACAGTTAAGATCACTAGAGTTGAAGAATCAACTCGGTTGAATAACTATAGGATTTTTAAAGGAAGTACTCAAACGCTTACCATTACTGATTTAGGAAAACGGGCAAAAGACGAGATAGGTGCTGGGGGAAAAACAAGCCATCCATAGTACTTTACATCTACGAGATTGGAGGCATACCATCATACTCTGAGTTACACACATACAATCAAGAAGGCAGCAAACGAGGATAGCTGTGAGAACTATTGCACAATCAGCATCACATCTCATGCATCGAAGTTCCTGACAAGAATAATATAAAGAAGAAAAGAAAATTGAGAATCTCTTATGGAATCTCTTATGTGTCGATCAGTTTGATTCTAAGAAGAGTAAAAGCACCAAAGAGACAGCAATCAAGACTTAAGAAAACCCAAGACATTTTGATTGTATTTGTTGACCTATAAAAACTTTCGATAACGTAAAATTGAGCAAGATGCTCGAATTCTCAGAAAAAGACACCTTCATTGCGTTAATTGACAAATAAAGATGTTGAGCAATGTAAAAGAGTTGAAAATATTTGAATTCTCAGAAAAATAATGTAAGCTGCAGGGAAACATGGGTAACACACAATATGTTCAAGAAGCATGAAGGAGTAATAAGAATGAGTGACTAAGAATGAGGTACACAGATTAAAATGGTTGTATGACAAGGATGCAGTACTTCAACCCCAGTACTCAATGTGTACACTGAAGAAACAATGGCACAAAAAAGATATTAGCGATGAGATTCTATGATGACACTGGTATCTTCATTCAAACTAAGGAAGTATTTCAGGATATACTAAGCACTATGAATTTAGAATACACTGAAGAAAGACGAAAGTAATAACAGAAACTGAGATTAGTGTGAAACCTACCACCAAAGCTAGGGACTATGAAATAGAACAAGTGAAAGAGTTCTCCTACCTTGGAAGCAAAATAACACAAAACGAAGCAAGGAGGACATAAAGAGCGGGCCAGCACTGCAAACAGTGCATTCCTGGCCAAAACAAGACTAGTAGTATCAAAACTGGCGCCAATTTCATGAATAAATTTCTGAGAATGTTTAGCTGGATCGCAGCATTGGACATAAGTGAATAATGGACTGTGTGAAAAATTAAATGAAGAGCAGTAAAACGTCTGAGATATGGTGGTGTAAAAGGGTACTGATAATTAGGTAATATGAAAAGAAGTGAGGCAATGAGGGAAGAAATATTAGAAAACTAAGAAAAAGCACCAGGAGAATAACCTATGTGTTTAGCCATCAGGGTATATCTTCTGTGTTACTAGAGGTAGCAATAGAGAATAATTCTGTAAGAGAAAACGGAGATTGAAGTATACCCAGCACATAATTGGGAATGTTTGGTGTAAGTGTAACTCTGAGGTTAAGAGGTTGGCATGGGAAAGGAAATAGTGGTGGGCCACATCCAACAAATCAGAGTCCTGATGGACGAAAGGAAAAATTATAAGAAAGACCTGCTAATAAAGCTTAAAATGCTGTGCACTAACTGACGAGACGGGGAGGTGAACTAAACGTGAATTAGAGTACTGTTGGGCTGTTACACTGTCTATTCTGAGTGTAGAGTCTAGAACGTTTACAACGTTAGTTTAAGTAAATGTTGGGCTTACCTCTCACATCGGCCTCAGGTAATACGACACAAAATACTTAAATTATGATGGCATACAGAAGTCCAAATGATTTGCTGAAAGATGGCATATATAACCTTCATCCATAAAGTCAACTGATAATTGTGGGATGCAGCCACAAAGTTAATTTACTGTAAGAAATCTAAGGAGACATAACTCATGCACAGAGGAAATCACTTATTTGTGATTGGAACAAATATGCACACTGGCCATTCTTTGGATTGTAAGTGGTAGAGGCATCAGAAATCAAGATGGTGACAACCCTCTTCTCCAATCACAGACCTTCATTTTACCTGCCATTACATACCAGAACTTTACTAGCCAATAAAACGAAACAGTCAGTCACAATGCAAGCCACCACCCAATGGATCTACGTTGGGATCTCTTTTTCCTAGCTGCTTTATGGAGTTTACGCATTGTTATTCTTAGTCTGATTCTCATTGGATTTTCTTTTTAAATTTTTATATTCACATTTGGTTTGTCTTGTTGCTGATCCAATGTCTTTGGGGTCTTCTGGTGCTAGATGAATGACAGCTCTCCCCTTTATACTGCTGTCAAGGTGGTGAAACACTGTTTTCTCCTTATTCAAAGTGCTGTGATGCATGGCTGTTTTCCCTGGTGCCAGCAGTCATGTTCATTGACATATGGCACTGGGGCAAGGAGCTAAGCTGTTTTGATAAAAAGGCTAGTTAGATATTTCACTTTTGTAATGCTTCTAATATTTGTTAACAGAGTAATATGTAATTTGATGATTTGTATATATGTTGGATTAGTGTAGATAATACTTGCTGTTTAAATCTCACTGTTTGTGAATCAGTTGTGAGTAATGTAACTTCAGTTGCCAGATGTTTTTTAAAGTATGAAGTTAACTTGCAATATAATTTTTCTAAATAAAAGAAACCTCAGTGTTAGCAATTCACCATAATCAGAACTGCCTCCCAGTCCAGGTCATACATTTTTCAAAGAAGTTGGATTTGTTAAATGTTCTCGTTTATCAGTCAAAAGAATTTAATGTGCATTTCAAAGTATTATGGCCAGAATTGTACACTACAGAGCCTCTAGCTAGCATTTATATTTTTTTATGAGAGACCAGAGTATATCGCTTTCCACCGTTGCTGCATCATAGGTAAAGAAATTTAATTTATTTGTTATGTGCACAGGGACAAACAGAACCAGAGGATTCAGTGCCTAAGGGGCAGAATGTATTTTGCAGTGACTGTATTTTTTATTGGTATAGGGAGTTGCATTGCCCAATCAGTTCGTGTAAAGTTTTGCTAACAATAACACAGAGTAAGCACACCTCTTGCAGTTACAACACACTACACGAGAATTCGAGTCTTGTATCCATTCCAAGTTTCAGACATTCATTCAACGTAATCATAAAGTTCTGTTATCATTATAAAAAGAACGTTAGATTTTTAACATCACAGCATGAATGGTTTCATTTAGGGTAGCGCTGTGACTGGGAAGTATGCACTGCTGATGAATGGTGTCACACTGTGTTCAGTGATAAGTAACCATTCTGGACTACTTCAGATGACCACAGTCAGTGATTATGGTGGTGGTCTTTCGTAGAGGTCCTGTTCCTCCAATATTTTGGAGGGGTACAGCCGTGTTATCCCAGTGTCATGGTGACAGGAGCCATTGGACTTCAGGTCTTGACTGGTTGTGACTGATGGAACTCTGACAACACAATGGACATCCTGTGTCCTCATGTGTTACTTCTCATGAGACAGTATTGTGTTGCCATTTTGCGTCAGGACAATGCACAACCACACATAGCATGTGTCTCTGTGAACTGTCTACATGATGTTGATGTAGTCCAGTGGGCAACAAGATCCTGACATCTGTTTCTGATGCAACATGTGTAGGACCAACTCAGGTGTCAACTCCATCCCAGTGCCAGTATCCAGGATATCAAGGATCAGTTACATCAGTTGTAGGCCAGCTTGCCTCACGAGAGGATGCACAGTAGTATGGGGACTAGGTTGTTGCCTACATCGGGGGCAGGTATGCACTCAGGGGCATACCTGCCCCTGATGTAGGCAACCCACACTAACAAAATGCACCATAAACAGACTATTCCCCCTACTCACGGTTCTATGGGACCCTTCCCAAATGATCAGTGCCCATATCCAAACCAGAGATAGTGCAACATCATACTGATAAGTGGGCTTATACTGCCAAGTTATTTGAACATTTTGTAATGACCTAAATAAAATCACATGCCTTCTCAGCTCGTGAAATTTCATTTCGTTTCTTCCTGCCCTTTTATTTGCTTCACATTTTGTCAGGCAGTGTAAGTGAGGTGAACAGCTTAACTGAATCGCCTTGCAAATTATGAAGGATATGAGGTGGAGCGAGAGAATATAAATGTAGCTTTGACTGGTAAGGTAACTGTTGTGTAATACAGAAACGTGAAGTGTTTAGAGGAAGCAATTAATTAAACGAAGTTTCCTAAGGTGGGCAGCAGCTAAAAATTACTACGAGATATTAGTAGGCAGCTCTAACATTTACTAGAGAGGGTTGTGTTGGGCTACAGAAAGGGGAGGTTCAGAAACTGAAAATGCACTGAGGTAAGTTTGAGAAGAGAGTCGCAAAGTATTCGGTTTTTGATGAAGAGATTAAAATCGAGAGTATCACGTCATGTCTTTGAAATCAAGAGGGAGTGAAAACCAAAAAATGGTAAAAACAATACCATGAGCCCCATTACGATAGTCAAAAAGAATAAATGGAGATTCCAACGTCACGGAGTGCGTTCTCGGAAAGGTCTACAGCAAAAGGTATGGAACAAAAGAGACTAAAACGAAGCCTTTTATTGTACGATGTCATAATCTTTTCAAACATAACAAACTTTCTTTTCCAGGAATCAAGTTCTTCAGTCCCTACATTTGGGCCGCACGTTATTAAGAAGATTGTAGCAGAAACACTGATCTGTTAGAAGAATGCAGGAGAAATATAGAAACCTCCAGTGTTATAAACGTGAGGGAATACTGTTTCCAGCCGGCCGAAGTGGCCGAGCTGTTTTAGGCGCTTCAAGTTGGAACCGCGCGACAGCTACAGTTGCAGGTTCGAATCCTGCCTCGGGCATGGATGTGTGTGTCGTCCTTCGGTTAGTTAGGTTTAAGTAGTTCCAAGTTCTAGGGGGCTGATGACCTCAGATGTTAAGTCCCATAGTGCTCAGAACCATTTCAACCAATACCCTCTCTATTAAGCAGGGACAAATTTCAAGCCACGATGAAATGTAGTTCCAGCTTGCACTAATTTATAGCTTCATAAGACGAATGTGGAATGTTTTGATATGTGGAAGTGACAGATGAATCAGGCGTGTTGGTTGAACAATGCAAAAAGATCATGGGAGCATAGGTTATTTGTACGCTGTCTATATGACGGGCACTGTTAACTAGACCAAAAGAACATTGTGGTTACAGAAAGATGTCTCATAGTCTGAGGGCTCCCAAGGAGGTGAATTATCAGTTACAAACTATTTCATAAAGCTCATGTATTTCGATTTTTGCTTATCTGTACTTTCACTTGTTAGCAGTCTTGTTGCTTTCAAGCAAAAATGCAACAAGAAACTAAAGAAAATTACATTTTGTGATTTTCGTCGTATGCTGATGTTGTACCTCAGAAGCTAATCGGTAATTGTCAATATTTTTCGTGTATTTGTATTTTTTGTCAGAGTACTTTAACGTCTGATGTTGCGTATAGGTAGAGGCGTTTCTTATTTCCTTGTGCATTAAGAACATCATAATCCTTGTACATGGATTGTTAGCAAGCGAGGGAAATGTTGACAGATGGTCATGCCAAGTGTAATCTATAATTGCTTTGAGACAAGCAAGGTGTGAAACCCACTAGTCGATTAATTTCACAAGTTGTGTTCCAGAAATATTAAAACGCAACGAGTAGCAATGTTCACACTTTTTTAACACGCAAATTTGAATCATATTCTTCAACTGCCCCGACAAAATGGTTCAAATCGCTCTGAGTACTATGGGACTTAACATCTGAGGTAAACAGTTCCCTAGAACTTAGAACTACTTAAACCTAACTAACCTAAGGACAACACACACATCCATGCCCGAGGCAGGATTCGCACCTGCGACCGTAGCGGTCTCTCGGCTCCAGACTGACGCGCCTAGAACCGCTCGGCCACGCCGGGCGGCAATTGCCCCGACACTTTAGACATAACCGTACCAAGGATTCAGCAAAGAATTTGTCAACTCTGTTACATAAATAAGAACGGTAGCTATGCACTTGCCTGCTCCAAACACCACCTGTGTCCGTAGCTGGGTGGTTTACGAGTACGACTACCAAACGAAGGCGGCGGGTTCGATGGGCGGTGCCACCAGTGGTTCCTCATTGGTGGTGCCGGGACTTAACTGGCGCTACTACGCTTCGCAAAAGCAACTGAGCAACTGCTCGAAGGAGCAGCAGCGTCTTCTGTTAGCAGTGTGTTAACTGCTGGCCCCTCCTGTACTGGCGCACAGTGACGTATTGGGCAACGGTGAACCGGCGCTACACGCGTGCTGTGCCTCAGAGCAGAGTTAATTACGTACACTGAGGTGACAAAAGACATGGAATACTGATAATATTCTCCTCGGGTATGCAGCCGGATCATAACGTCTTCATGACACAATATTTCCGCTGTCCATCTGGCCGCCATCTTCAGGTGAGAGTGCTGGTGCACGAACTCGCTTTTATCGTGTCAGGTTTTCTCACAAGAAAAAGAGGCAGTATTTTTGGGTATAATAACAAAATTTTAGCAATTTAGCACATTTTTTTCAATGTTATAAAATTTCATTTTATTTATAAATCATGTTCTAAATTACATTTCCAGTACACGTCCATTTCTCTTTAAGCTCATAAGTCCTTATAATAACGCTTTCGCTTTCTGTCGAAGCTTCTTTTATTACCTTTCCGGCTTTGGACTCGTTGAGGATCATCTCTTTTTATCATCCAGCAGTAGTCCGCTATCATGTTGACGTTCCATCCTCCCTGATATCTTCTTTCCATTTCTTTGACGTCTTTGTGGAATCTTTCGCCCTGCTCTTTACTTACATCACTGAGGTTTGCAGGGAAGTAGTCAAGATGCAAGTGGAGAAAATGAACTTTAATGCTCATGTTGCAGCCCAGCATCTTAAAGTTGTCCAGCATGTCTGCGACCATTGTCTTATAGTTTGGATCTCTTTTGTTTCTTAGGAAACCGGTAACAACTAATTTACAAGATGTCCATGCTGCCTTTTCTTTTGTTTCCATTTTGTCCATAAAGTTGGGATCTGTCATTAGTTTTCTAGTGTCTGGTCCGACACAGATTCCTTCCTTTAGCTTTGCCTCGGATAAACCAGGAAACTGTCCACAGAGGTATCTGAAACACTCCCCTTCTTTTGGCAATGTTTCATCAGCCCCAACTTAATGTGAAATGGTGGAAGTAACACCTTTTTGGCACTCACAAGGCTTTTCCTCTCCAAAACTTTATACCAAAATAGGCGAAATATACTTTTTCAACAAAATCGGATATGTTTCTTTGTTGTTTTTTAACGGTGTAGTTACCACAAATGTGGCAGAAGCAGTCTGGCGAGTTTATACATCTTCTTGTAGCCATTGTCATTGTCCATAAAACAACTCCACAACACAAGTAAACAGTCACTACTTTAAAGCACTAGTAACAACAACACGTGAACAGCACAGAGTGAAGAGGTACTGTGAACTGAAGGACAATAGCAGAAGCTCACTGCATGGTGATAGCGGGGGAAGGGGCAGCGCGACAGACAGGCACTGACATGAAAATATTGCTGGTTTCTCCTAATTACTCTTTATTTTACATATATCTAGCATAAAAACTGCTAAATAACAGTTTATGGAGATCCTAAAAACCAAAATTCAAACTTACTCGAGTGCTGAAATATCGAAAAAAGCTAAAACTAGACAAGCAGTTTGTGAAATAACTGTAGGTGATGGAATTTTTTCACTATTTTTCCCGAAATCAGCGTTGAAAACACTATAAGAATCACCTAATAAATTTGAAACAATTTTTATGTCGCAGACCTGAGTAATCATTGACTGTTTCACATTTCACTAGTCATAAATTAACAACGCTTTCGCTGTTCACCAGCCGTTTGAAGCTTTCAAAAACTGTCGAAATAAAATACTTTGTTTGCTCGTTTCACTAATAAAATATTTATTTCCTCCCTTTGCAGTTGTATGAATTTACTATTAACAATACGGTTTTCCAGTAGACACGAGACAGCAAAATTGTCGGTACGAGATACATTATGAAGCTGCTTATTAGAAGTGTTAAACTCGCAAAGTTTTTGGTGCTATTTCCCTTTGTTTTCCAGTTACTGTTACTATGGTAACGCACGCAGGTAACGAGAACACAACGCTGATACGTTCTCGCATTCCTTCTCCGCCAGCTGAATGTGTCGCTGCGAGCGGTGCGGCGCGACGGTTGTCCGCTTCCTGCTAGTTCAGCATGAAACAAAAAAAAAAAAAAAAACAAAAAAACAAAAAAATTGCTGTTCAGCTATTAAACATATCGTAAATGAATTTTTACCTTACGTTGCTCAGGTGGAAGCAGTGCGAGCGAAAGCTATCATACGAGTTCTACAATCTTTCACTTTCGTTCGTGCACTTAACAACTTGGTGTTCCTTATTTTAATGGAGTAAGCGCTTGCAAGGAAAAAGAAGGAACAAGAAGAAAAAGTTGTTCGGACCTTATGTGAATACCATTTTAATGGGAACTTATAATCAAAGAATTTTAATTTTTAGTTGTTGTTCCAGTTTTCGTCGTTAAGAAAAATGTAAATACGTAAAAAACTGCTAAGCAGTGATATTGATTCCTGAAGTCTTTCCAGTGTGGCAAAGACCGCAATTAATGAGAGTTTAATAATGTGACGTGTCATCTATACAAACACTTAATAAAACGGTCTCATCGTCAATATGAATATAGTAGCGAGGCCAAAACATAATACTTAATCGTGAAAGTAAGTTGTTTCTGCAAATGAAATTATTTTTCTGCAACGTAGATTGTCATCCAAAGTGTTCTGCGTGACAAGCGGCTCCCCGTCTCTTGGCACCATCTTCAGGAGCTTTCTGGTGTACGCAGGTGGATGACTACTGTTGAAAGCCAAAGTCACGTCCACGTATGCACGCTGTATTAGCACCACGTTAGATCATAGCGTTGCCCTCATCAGCAAGTACACGCAACTTGGGCGAAGTTAAGAGGATGAAGCTGTACATTTATGATACATTAAATTAAATTTGCAGCTTAATCCTGTTAAATTCGCTCAAGCTAAGTGCGCTTGCTGATGACGGTAACGCTATGACGTAATGCGGAGCTGCGTGTATAATGTACAACTAGAGAACAAATGGAATTACGTGGTTTTCGTATCAGTCAGTTGAGTAAGAGAAAAACATGTGTCAAAAGATGCGTTCCCAGTACCGAATCATCAACTTAAAAATTGGTGATAGACTACACCTTAGACAAGGACTTTGCTTTATTAAAATTTAATCCGACATTTTCGAATCTGAACTTACAGCTATTTCCGTATTTACATATAGACTCTTTATGGTATTAATAATGAGTTTAGGAATACTTTTTATTTCCATAATTTCCCAAAAATGGGGTATTCTTACCTTATCGAAGGCTTTCGCGTAATCGATAAATGCTAAATGCGTTTCTAAGCCAAATTCCCGACGGTTTTCAGTAATTTGTCTTGTAAGGGGCTGTCAAAAAGTTTCCATTTGAGAATGTTGCTGCAGCTTGCATATGACGTAGCCCGTTTCCCATTCGGGTATATAAGCACTGACGTGTAGGAAAGGGTTTGATGTGGCATTCATAGCTTTCCGACGGCCGTGAGGTAATTGTGGAAACGTAAAAATCGTTACGTGCTGTTATTCTTAAGCCGCGCTGCTGCAACGGTCGCAGGTTCGGATCCTGCCTCGGGCATGGTTGTGTGTGATGTTCTTAGATTAGTTATGTTTAATTAGTTCTAAGTCTATGCAACTGATGACCTCAGATGTTAAATCCCATAGTGCTTAGAGCCATTTAACCATTTGTTATTCTTAATTTGGCAAGTGAAGAGGAAACACCGGAAGACATCCATCGGAGAGTGAAGAATGCGAATGGGGTAGCATGTCTGCTGAAAAAATGAGTTGAGGAATGGTGTGCCAATTCCCGTCCCGGTCGCGATTCGACAAAATACACTGGTCGATCTGGGGGTACAAACCACATCCACTATGGACACTACAACTCGAGCACCCGCCCTATAGTCCTTCTCTCTCCCCATGTGATTATCATGCCTTCGGGCCCTTAGAAAAGGGCTTGAAAGGATGATTCCTGTCGGACGAGTATGCACAAATGCACAACAGGCAGTTATGGACTCTTCCATAGATAATGTGGTTTTTACCAAACAGTTGTCTTCAATCTGGTGCGTAGGTGTGATGATTGCCTGAATGTTCATAACGATTTTACGATTTCATAACGATTTTGCAGTCTCATATATATATATATATATATATATATATATATATATATATATATATATATATATATATATATATATATAATCGTTACGCGACCGGAGGCCTGACTGTTCTTGTGAAATTATTGAGTCAGCGATAGTTTGCAATTTTTGATTGCGAATTTTCCTGTAAATTATACATTCTGCGTTTATTAAATTTATTCCTCTGTAATTTCCTTTCTCATTGCCTTTTTTAAGTACAGAAATAATTTTAAGTACGGAGCAGTTCTTCCAACACATACTCGTATCTAAAAAATTCCATCTAGGCCAGTAGCTTTTCTCACATTTTAGGTTGCTTTTAATTGTTTTATGGCTATTTGATCTACAGTGTTATCAGATTTTATATAATAACCTACTTCACTACCTTCATCATACTGTAAAATTTCAACAATGTTAATACCACTGATTGTCTGTTGTTTGCAGTATCTTTCTCCCTTTTATTCATCGTATTTCATAAATTTCAACGCTTTATTCTGTCTCCTCTGAATATCATATTCAACATTAGCAACGAATCTTTCCCAGGATTGTTTATGGTATGCTTTTATTAAAGTTTTTGCTTTATTTCCTTGCTACTTATTTATTTTACAGGTTTTGTTCGCACGTGTTTTTAAACAGACATTGTAAGCATTTCGTTTTTCTTTAACATTGTTGACTACTTCTGTATGCCATTCATTTTTCCTGGTTTGGTACTTCTATTTTCCCGTAATATCCCCATTAGCTATTTTCAACATTGCCGATTTAAATTTTTCTTATTCTTCTTCAATATTGCCTTTTAGTTTCAACCATATGATGTTTGCGTGTGAGTCTTTGTTGATACAAGTACTTCATGCTTTCTTCCTGTGGGAGATGAAATTTTAAGTTCCAACTTTTGGGTTTTGGTTTTCTTTATATTTTTTGTTTCCCCCATCTTGCCCATATTACTATCTTTGAAGTAATTAGGAAGTGATCAGAGCCTATATCATTACCTCTTAATACACGAGCGTCTCGAATCTGAGAGCTTATTTTTTTTAATTAGCTGTTACACAATCAGTTAGAGAGCCTGAAAATCTTGTGTAACAGGTGTATTTATTTATGTCTTTCTTTCTAAAGAAGGTGTTTGTAATTTTTAGCTGATAAAATGTTTTCATATGCAGTTATTTCATCCTGCAGGAGTAATTCATATTGTTTCTATCAATGGTACTGAGAATAAAGTAATCCGCTTTCCAGTTTTATTAGTTGGCACCTTTTTGTATTGGGTGCACCAACCGCTAATTATTATGCACATTTATGCACAAACGCACTGTTATTGCTCCAGGAACAGCCTGCGCTTGCTCGAGTTCGTTGTACAGTTTCTTGATCGCAAGATCCACTGCATGTAAGAAACAAGTGATCCTGTGAGATGCTAACTATACTTGCAACATGTTTACGTTTCTCGGAGGCCATGCTGACTTCCATCAGTCCTACGAACCACAAAACGTGATCCATTGGGGAAGACTACCCGCCTACAACTGATAATAGCCTGCTCAAGATATTCACTAATGTATTCGAGTCTTTAAACGTAAAGAAATATTTTAAATATCTCAGCTTTCACATAAGTATGATAAATCACAAGATTCCTGCATCGTGAGATCAATCCGAACACAGCTGAATCACAAATAAAAAAAATTGCAAAATCACTGTTGCTGTAAGGAAGTGAAAACTGGACTAATATCTGCTCAACTGAAACGAATATAGGCGATTGTAGAGAGCTATTCAGTATTTCATAGTGAAATGAATGAGAACATTAGGGAAGAGCTCGGAGTTCAGAGCATAGCTTTTGTACGAATGTTACCCGAAAAGTAGCCTAGAAATAAAGTATTGGAGCCGTTACAGAAAATTTAATAAAAATCGTAAAACATCACCTTTTCGGTGTCTTTCTACATTGTCAGATTTGGAAACTTATCATCTCTCTTTACAAGTTGATAAATCACTTCCGTGTAAAGTTCCAGCGAGAGCAGAGCTCGTATCCTCAATTAGCCATGATCCCACGTAAAATACTCCGAGAAACTTGCGGAAAGTTGTCGAACAGTTGAAAAATTGCGAAATGCCGGTTTTCACGACTTTTTCGTCAATTCTCCACTCAAAAAGCGAACGAGACGAATGACGCACAACATCTTTCCTAATTACATTCGGTCTGTACACTGCACATATTTCACAAGGAATGTTTGCTTTGAGATTTTTTGCTGCTTCTATTACATTTGGCTGGATTTTTTAATTAAAAGACCCTCAATTAGTACCGCTCTGTAGGAGAGAGCGAGAAGCAATATGGCTTCTCCACTATTGCCGCTCTAAGAAAACTCACACATCGAGTTCCGTTCCCCTCTTAACTTAGCAGTTTTCGTTTTACATGAAAACGGATGCTACATACCGAATAGCTCTTCTAATAATGAACCACACGAACAACTGGTAGCGCCTGCCCAACTCTAGGACAGTCAAAACAGCTTGACAACACAAACCAGTACTCACGAAGATAAGGACACAAATGCAAAGGATAATGGAACCACTCAGTAGCCGTTACAGGCATAAAGGCGTAAACTGTTCTTTGGGTCATCAGTCTTCTGACTGGTATAGTAAGGCCGGCCACGAATCGCTTTCCTGAGCCAATCTCTTTGTCTCGGATAGCAATAACACCCAAAGTCAGCAATTATTACTGGTTATATACCACCCATTGTCTTCCCCTACAGTTTTTGCCCTCTGCAGCTCCCTCGAGTACGAACTAAGTTACTCCTTGAGTTCTTAACATATGTTCTGTCATCCTGTCCCTGCTGCTCGTCAGTGTTTTCGATACGTTTCTTTCCTCACAGATTCTGCTGAGAACTTTTTTATCCGTCCATCGTTTTTAACACATCAGTTCATCTTCTGTAGCACATCTCAAATTCTTCGATACTCTTCGTTTTCGGTTTTCGCCCAGTCCTTGACAAAATTTCCTGTGCCCAAAATGTACATTCTAAGAATTTTCTTCCTCAAATTCAGATGAGTGTTTGACACTAGTAGAATTCTTTTGCCCATGAATGCCTTCTATGCCAGTGCTAGCTTTTAATTCCTGCTTTCTTCGACTATAGTATGTCATTTTGTTTCCAGAATAATAGAATTCTTTCACTTCATCTACTTCGTCGCCCCACATTTTGAGAATCGCTTATCTCATTTCTGCTAGTTCTCAATATTTTTTTTCTCTCTCTCAATTCATACTGTGTGCTCATTAGACTGTACATTTCATTTAACAGATCCTACAATTTTTCCTTACTTTCTGTAAAGATAACAATGTGATCTGTGAATCTTATCATTTAAATCCCACGGATGGTTCAAATGGCTCTAAGCATTATGGGACTTAACATCTGAGGTTATCAGTCCCCTAAATTTAGAACTACTTAAACCTAACTAACGTAAGGACATCACACGGATCCATGCCCGAGGCAGGGTTCGAACCTGTAACCGTAGCGGCAGCTCGGTTCCGGACTGAAGCGCCTAGAACCGCTCGGCCACAACGGCCAGCCTCCCACGGATGAAGTTGTCTTATTTCCATCATTGTTTCTTCCATGTATAGAATGAACGGTGTGGGCGAAAGACTATATTCCCGTCTTACTTTCTTTCTAATCTGATCACTTCGCTTCTTGGCCGTCCCTCTTGTTTGTTATAGACTTTGTATGCAATCTGTCTCTCCCTATAATTTACAGTTATTTTTCTGAGACTTTCGATCTTGCACCATTTTACTTTGTCAGACGCTGTTCCTTAGTTGACAAACACTGTGTATTGCTTTCCTTAAGTCTTGATTCCATTATCAAGCGCAATCTGAGAACTGCCTCCCTGGTGCCTTTATCTTTCCTAAAGCCGAAGTGATCATCAGATCCCTGGTTTTTCTTATCATTCTTCTATTTGTTTTTGCCAGCAACTCGGATGCAGGAGCTGTTAAGTTGATTGTGTGTTAATTATCGCTCATATCTGCGGATATTGTTTCGAAAGTATGATGTTACGGCTTCAAATTCATACATTGTACAAGCCAACTTGAATAGTTGTTTTGCTACCACCATATCTAATGATTTTAGAAATTGTGAACGAATTCCATCTATACCTTCCACCGTCTTTGATAGCTATCCGTCCGAAACTCCGTTAAGCTTTGATTCCTCTATGTCTTCCATGTCAACTCCCATCTCTTCGTCTATTAAGTCATCAGACAATTCGTTCCCCTCGTAGAGGATTTCAATGTACTCTTTCCACTCATACGATCTCTCTCTCTCTCTCTCTCTCTCTCTCTCTCTTTCTCTCTCTCTCTCTTTCGTTAGCATAGGATATTCGTATGCCTCTGAGCACCACATGAAATAGGGTTCGCTGAAATGTTATAGTACACAGAAGGCTCGCTCCCCTGATTTATTAGCAGGGTGAATATTTCACTGGAGTACATTGGTTCACAGTTGCCGACCATCACAAGCATTTTACAAGTCTTATGTCGTTGCAAAGTTCTCAGAAAGCAGCAGAAGAAAAAAAAAGGAGGAAACAAGATTATCGTTTAACATTCCGTCGACTTCGAGTTCGTTAGAGACGAAGCACAAACTCGGAATGGATGGGAAGGAAACCGGCCACGCCCTTTCAGAGAGAGCCATCCCGGCATTTGCTGGAGCGATTTAGAGAAATCGTGGAAAACCTAAATCTGGAAGAATGGAAGGGAATTTGAAACACCGTCTGCAGTAGTCGAGCGTAAGATAGACAGCCAGCGTGATATTCTATGCATGAACGTGAGAAGGCGCTGCCGGCCGTTGTGGCCGAGCGGTTCTAGGCGCTTCAGTCTGGAACCGCGCGACGGCTACGGCCGCAGGTTCGAATCCTGCCTCGGGCATGGATGTGTGTGATGTCCTTAGGTTAGTTAGGTTTAAGTAGTTCTAAGTTCTAGGGGACTGATGACCTCAGATGTTAAGTGCCATAGTGCTCTGAGCCATTTGAACCATTTGAGAAGGCGCTTGATATGGTATTTCCAATGCTCCTCACGCATTTCCGTGTCATGCAATTAACGCGAGTACCTCAGCTGGAGTAGAGGCTCCATCGCCAGATTCAAATGCCGCGGGAAACTAAGTGTTAATCGCTTGAGGCAAATGCCGGATGACTGACTGAAAAGGACACTGATGATTTTCTCCCACAGTCTGAGATTAGAACTTTCTCTTCTACGCCCGTCCTACAGGAAGTTCAGTTTCTGTAACTGCTGAAATATATCTCTTACACTTTGTTTTCTTTAACTGCCTCCTGCTAACACAGTGGTAACTTTGCTGTCTCATCACTCCGAATGCAGGTTTCCATAGCACTGGACTGGCTGAAACTGGTGGGTACGTGCCGTAACTAGACATTTAATGTTTTATTAACATCAGCCTATGCTATGTTATGACATGTAAGAGTGAAAGAAATGAGGGAAAAGATGACATTCGAGAAATTTAAACACAGAAACACTAACAAATAAATTACAGTTCGTTAAGTCATGCTTACGTGTGAGCTCAGTTGTCAGTAACACAGAGAACATGCATAGTGGCTTGATGTTGTTCACGCAGAACATGACAACAACGTTAAAAACGGGGTATAGACGTTATGATGATATATGCACATGTCAGATATTTTTTAATGTTTTGACGTTTACTGAAGCACAGTTTTCGCAATAATCCACTTTATATTGACCACTCGACCCGAATGTCAATTGTGGATTTTGCGAATAAAGTCCTCTGAAGTCAACTGCTAGCACTTGTCCCTTAAAAAATGTAATCACTGTGGCAGGTGACTTCCAACCGTTCGAAGCGAACACATCAATATTACGGAAGATTCTAAATCTTTTAAAGGGACAAACGTGTGTGAATTTTGCGCAAAGCACAAGGGAGGACGTTTTCTTTACTGTGCTGTAAATTTTGAACCATTATTCCCCACTCGTAGAAAATTTTGTCCATTTTGTCAAGGCATCTGTCGAATATTCTCTTACTGTCTGAGCCATAACGCTTGCGTCGATCGAATACACCACACTCCCGCGTCAACACACCGAGCTAAGGAATGGCTTACAGACCAGTAAAGCACGGATTCTGAGATTCAGAATGAAGTGGGGAAGGCATATCGGGAAGCTGCCACTTTGTTTTACGTTCTCTGCAGCAACAGGCTGATAGACGATATACGAAAATTGTTTCACAGTAAAACTGAAAGGTTCCCTTAGGTCGTCTGTGGGCAACTGCCTTCGCCAAGTTTGTCAGAGATCGCGAATTAGCCACAGTTTGTGCTTGCTCTCTCAGGTTCCGAATATTGTAACAGTGTTACCGGACGGTATGTCTCTTTCGTAATAAACATATCAAGAGAGTCACCTGGTTCAACTACTTCCTGCTACGAATACAACGCCTTCAGTAAGAGCCAGCACTTTGTCGTCACCAGAGCGACAGTACCGTATCTCGGTAATTGTTCACATCAGCTAGCGTTGTGTAAAGGTACTTTAAAGAAAATGAAAACCTCGGTCTTGCATTCGAGAGTTTCCGTGCAATACTTTAAAGTGTAAGTCCATTTCTTCCATTTGTTTCATTTATGTGTTCCGCATTTTTTGTGAAGTAAGTAATAATAAGTGACTTAAAACTGTCATTTTTCAACACGGTTCTCTGGCGCTCAGTAAAATAGTTTAGGGTTTACAAAATGCTTCTCCTGGTACGAACATTTAATTTTACTAATCTTGACAATTGTTCTCACAGCACTTTGTGTATAATTTTAACAGAATAGAATATCTTTCATTTTCGGCATTTTGATATCTCTATCACCATTTGTTGTTGATTCATCTTCCTGTTACTTTTTTCTTTTAACTTTATACCAAACTTTTATTATTTTTGAGAGACAGATACAATGCAGGTGTTGTGGCACCACATGCAGCATTTACTGTAATCTGCTGAAAAAAAAAATACCGTACGAGACAACGTAAACTAACATTTTATGATTTATTTATGTTTACTTTAAGTTTTCCTCTTTTGTTTATTTGTATTTTATTTAGCGTTGCATTTTTAAGATTATTAGGGCGAAAAGTTTTAGTTTACATTCAAATTTTTAAGGGTCCTCATAAGGAGGAGGGAGGGGGGTTGGTATTCCTGAACATGTGCATAAACGGAGAAATCCTTAACTCCATCTACTTCGTGACCATCAATCCTGGTGTTAAGTTTCTCACTGTTCTCATTTTAGCTACTTCTTATTATTTTCGTCTTTCTTCGATTTATTCTCAATCCATATTTTGTACTTACTACACTGTTCATTCCAGTCAGCAGATCATGAAATTCTTCTTCACTTTCACTGAGGATAGCGAAGTCATCAGCGAATCGTATCACTGATATACCTTCACTTTGGATTTTAATTCCACTGCCGGCCGGGGTGGCCGAGCGGTTCTAGGCGCTACAGTCAGGAAGCGCGCGACCGCTACGGTCGCAGGTTCGAATCCTGCCTCGGGCATGGATGTGTGTGATGTCCTTAGGTTACTTAGGTTTAAGTAGTTCTAAGTTCTGGGGGACTGTGGACCTCAGTCCCATAGTGCTCAGAGCCATTTTTTTTAATTCCACTCTTGAACGTTTCTTACATTTCCATCATTCCTCCTTCGACGTACAGATTGAAAAGTTGCAGCGAAAGACTACATCCCTGTCTTATATCCCTTTTAACCCGAGCACTTCGTTTTGTTGGTCCACTCCAATTATTGCCTCTTGGCCCTTGTACATATTTTATATTACCCGTTTCTTCCTATAGTTTATCCCTAGTTTTCGCAGAATTTCGAACGTCTTGCACCATTCCACACTGTCAAACGCTTTTTCCAGGTCGACATATACCGTGTCTTGATTTTTCTTTAGTCTTGCTTCCATTAGGAAACACAAAGTGAGAATTGCCTCTCTGGTGCGTTTACCTTTCCTAAAACCAAACTGATCGTCATCTAACTCATCCTCAATTTTCTTTTCCACGCTTCTGCCGCTTGTAAGTAACTTTGCTGCATGAACTGTTAAGATGATTGTGCAATAACTCAAGCACCTGTCACCTCTTACAATCTTCGAAATTGTGTGCATGAAAAATTTCTGAAAGTCAGATGGTATGACGTCAGGCTCTTACATTCTGTAACCCAACATTAATAATCGTTTTGTTGCCACTTCCCCCAATTATTTTAGAAATTCTGTTGGAATGTTATGTATCCCTTCTGACTTATTTGATCTTGAGCCCTCCAAAGGTCTCTTAAATTGTGATTTTAATACTGGATCTTCCATGTCTTCCAAAACGACTCCTGTTTCGTCTTCTATCACATGAGATAAATCTTTCCCCTCATAGAGACCGTCAACGAACTTTTTCCACCTATCTGCTCTCTCCTCTGCATTTGACAATGGAATTCCCGTAGCACTCTTAATGTTACCCTTCCTTTTAATTTTACCGAATGTTGAAACTACCTGGCAGATTAAAAGTGCGTGCCAGGCCGAGACTCGAACTCGGGACCTTTGCCTATCGCGGGCAAGTGCCCCTACCAACTGAGCTGCCCAAGCACGACTCACGCCCCGTCCTCACAGCTTTACTTCTGCCAGTACCTCGTCTCCTACCTTCCAAACTTTGCAGAAGGTCTCCTGCGAACCTTGCAGGAGTGCTAGTTCTGCAAGGTTCGCAGGAGAGATTCTGTAAAGTTTGGAAGGTAGGAGACGAGGTACTGGCAGAAGTAAAGCTGTGAGGACGGGGCGTGTGTCGTGCTTGGGTAGCTCAGTTGGTAGAGCACCTGCCCGCGAAAGGCAAAGGGCCCGAGTTCGATTCTCGGCCTAGCACGCACTTTTAATCTGCCAGGAAGTTTCATATCAGCGCACACTCCGCTGCAGAGTGAAAATCTCATTCTGGTTACGGAATGTTGTTTTAACTTTCTTTCGAAAATCATTTCTTTTGCGATGTCTTCATATTTTTCATGCAGCCTTTTTGTCTTACAAGGGGATGCCGCCAATTGTGAAATTCAGATTCGATTCATACTGCGCATAATAAAAACTCATGGCCAGAGGTGTAATGTGGCAAAGCACCAAGATGCACTTCTCAGCCGTTGTCGAGAAAATCGACAGTTAAAAGAAACCGTTGTGGTGAAATTATCTCTACGATTAATAACTTCCTAGAGCGTCGTGGCGCAGCGGTAAGCGCTCGGGTTCGTAATCCGAAGGTCGCCGGATCGAGTCCCACACCATGCAACTTTTTTTATTATTTTTTTGTTATATATATATATATATATATATATATATATATATATATATATATATATATATATATATCAGTTGCAGGTTGCTGAGAGTCGTTTGTCGTGGAAAAATAATACTTGAAATAAAACACAATATCACAAATAATATTCAAGTGGATACAATTTATTGAAAAGTTCGGTATACACTCGCACATAATTAACAATTAGTGACCAGAAGTAGCTGGAGTATCGCACCAACCAGAGTGATAGTTATCATAGAAACATGGAAAGCAGGAAACAGCACGACATCGAGCACATCTGATAAACGATGCCTTTTTACAAGAACAATTGTTTTTTAAATTATAAAACACATCTGATTGACATTCTGAAAAATTGTTCTATCGTTCGTCAGGTTTGATGGATACCACGCGTATCGTATAAGATCGGCAAAAATCCGAGAAGACAATTGGTGGTGGACGATGGATTGGATTTTTATACAATCGTCTCTGGAGTTGATGTCACGGTTTCACTCGATTACAAATTCTATTCTAATTCGAACGTTTGACTTACACTATACGTATTCGTTTCGGAATATCGTTTCTACGGCTTCCGTTAACTATACGTGGTAAACATTATGAAGACGATTAATAACATTTGTGAAATACAACTTTGTTTGCGGAAAACATAATGATGTTCGAAGTCGCCAGTTTTTCCACGACAAACGACTTTCAACAACTTGTTATATGCATAATTGTTGCAACTGCTTGCCGGGAATTATATATATATATATATATATATATATATATATATATATATATATATGTGTGTGTGTGTGTGTGTGTGTATTTATATATACATTTGAATTACAAAAAACAAATACTTAAAAGAAAATGTTCCATGGCGCGAGATCCGCTGCGGCGACCTTCGGATTACGAACCCGAGCGCTTACCGCTCCGCCACGACGCTGTAGAAAATTATTAATCGTAGAGAGTATTTCACAGCAACGGTTTCTTTTAACTGTCGATTTTCTCGACAACGGCTGAGAAGTGCATCTTGGTGCTTTGTCACATTACACCTCTGGCCATGAGCATTTATTATGCGCGGTATGGATCGAATCTGAATTTCACAATTGGCGGTCTCCCCTTGTTAGCTTCCCTGCGCTTCCTATTTATTTCATTCCTCGGCGACTTTTATTTCTGTACTCCTGAATTTCCCTGAACATTTTTGTACTTCCTTCTTTTATCGATCAGCTGAAGTATTTCTTTTGTTACCCATGGTTTCTTCACAGTTACCCCCTTCGTACCCATGTTTTTCTTTCCAACTTATGTGATTGCCCTTTTTAGGGATGCCCAATCCCCTTCAACTGTACTGCCTATTGAGCTGCTCCTTATTGCCGTGTCTACACTCTTAGAGAACTTCAAGCATATCTTGTCATTCCTTAGTACTTTCGCATCTCACTTCTCTGCGTATTGATTCTTCCTGAGTAATCTCCTAAACTTCAGCCTAGTATTCATTACTATTAAATTGTGATCTGAATCTGCATCTGCTGCTGGGTACACCTTACAATCCAGTATCTGATTTCGGAATCTCTGGCTGACCATGATGTAATCTAACTGAGATCTTCCCGTGCCACCCGACTTTTCGAAGTATACCTCCTCTTCTTTTGATTCTTGAACAGAGTATTCACTATTACTAGCTGCATTGTATTACAGAGCTCAATTAGTCTCTTTCTTCTTTTATTCCTTGTCCCAAGCCCATATTCCCCTGTAACCTTTTCTGCTACACCTTCCCCTAAAACTGCATTCCAGTCCCCTATGACTATTAGATTTTTATCTCCCTTTATGCACTGTATCACCCTTTCAATATCCTCATATAATTTCTCTATCTCTTCATCTTCAGCTTACGATCTCGGCATGTATACCTGAATTATCGTTGTCGGTGTTGGTTTGGTGCCGCTTCCGATAACAATCCTATCACTGAACTGTTCACTGTAACACACTACCCTACCGTACTATTCATAACGAATCCTAGTTATGTTATACCATTTTCTGATGCTGTTGATTTTACCGTACACTCATCTGACCAGAAATCGTTGTCTTCTTTCCATTTCACTTCACTCGACAAATACTGTTCCATGGACGGATTCTTATTTGAAAACTGACTGTTTTAATACTTCGTAACTAGACATTTAATGACCTTTGTGGGCAGAAATTCAATGTTTTACTAACATCAGCCTATGTTATGTTGGGAGTGTTGTAAGAGAGAAAGAAAGGAGGAAAAAGATGTCATTCGAGAAATTTAGACATAGAAACACTGACAAATATACTTACGGTTCGTTAAGTCATGCTTACACATGAGCTCAGCTGTCGTTAACACAGAGAACATGCATATTGGCTTGATGTTGATTACGCAAAACATGACAACAACGTTAAACACACAGCGCATACGCGTGATGAAGATATATGTACATGTCAGATATTTTTTAAAGTTTTGACGTGCACTGAAGCACAGTTTCCACAATAATCCACTTGATATTCACCACACGACCGGAATATCAGTGGTGGATTTTATGAATAAAGTCAGCGCCAAATGTGAATTTGTTTGCATTTTATCTTTGTCTGTCTCTCTGTGTGTCTGTCTGTCTCGCTCTGTCTCTGTGTGTCTGTCTGTCTGTCTGTGTGTGTGTCTGTCTGTGTGTGTGTCTGTGTGTGTGTGTGTCTGTGTGTCTCTGTGTGTGTCTGTGTGTGTCTGTGTGTGTGTGTCTGTGTGTCTGTGTCTGTATCTGTGTGTCTGTGTCTGTGTGTGTGTGTCTCTGTGTGTCTGTGTTTGTGTTTGTCTAGATATAGTAGTGGACAGTCGATAAGAAATAATTTTTTGTTGGATTTAAAACTTACTTTGATACTTGGCAGCCATTTCATGTTATTGGGCAAATGACCAAACATTTCACCTGTTGCTTATTAAACTCTTTCTTTGTCACTAATATCATTAATAATGGGTAATAAAGGTTATTTCTGCTGTTTCCTCTTTTTAATTATTACTGTTACCTTATTCCAGTTCCCACTCTCACTTTTCCCAGTCAACCTGTCTGATTCAGAATACAGCACTTCAAATTTTACCTGAACGACTGAAACCTTTCTTCCCTGTTCCACGATTCTCTTATCTCTACCGCATAATCTACAACTCCATGGGAGAGCCTCATCTGATAATTTAGTGACCTCTCCGCTACAACACAGCAATGAAATACCAACCCACATTCCCGAAATGTGTCCCCCCAAATTGCTAATATAAGACAACATTCACATTTACCACACATTACGATAGGTCTACAGTAAACTGAAAAACACTAACACACTTTTCAAAAAATAATGAAGTAAGAAATAGTCAGTGATTACCTTCTGATGAGTTGCGCAGCTAACTTCCAGGTAGCGGGCGGACGTAAACACCACAGGAATGTTCACTGAACGTAAGTTTAAGATCGCAGAAGACACGAAATAAATAAAAACTAAAAGAGACACAATGTTTTTAAGAATAATCCGAAATCGTAACTATCAGGAAGTTATGGAAAGCAGTCTAATGTATTTAAACAGAACGTAACAACTAGACCGCGATCGTACACAAATGCTAGAGTGCAATAAACACTCCAAAGATATTCACTGCCGCAAAATTCAGATCACAGAAGTCACGGAACGAACGAAAACTACAAGATCACTATATTTTTAAAGACAATATTAACAAGACACTATCCGGAAATTATGAAAATCACTGTAATATATTCAAAACAGTACGTAGTGTTTCGCAGCACTGGTTGGGATATTGACGCTTTATAGACAAGTCGTATGTCGTACGACACAAATAATTCACAACTAACTTTTATTCTCCCTTTTTAAGCCGTGATTTACATTCTTATGTGGCCGGAGTGGCTATTTGGTTTGTCACGACTGTGGGGAGCCGAAGCAATATTTCGACTTTTTTTCGAAAATTTTGAATTCTAGAAGTGTTACTCGGGTTGCGTGTGTACTAGTACTGATGAAAGTTGTACCGGTCTGTGGCAGCTGCTAAGTTTCTGCGCAACCATCCCTGTGTTCTCTGGTCTATAACAATACGTAAATAATCAAATTTATGTAATGTATCTCGTAGGAATCGCTTCTTAAAAACTAGGAACTCTTGAACAACGTCTCTTATTCGGGAAACACAAATTTTCAGGAGAAAGATTATTCACGTGAGGGGCAGGTTTGAAAGGTAAGAGGGATTACGCAAAAATTTCGATAAGCCAGGATTTTGTTCTAAGTGAGAGACGCGAAACAGATAACGAGGAAAGAGACGAAGGACTGTGTATGCCACGTAATAGGCCTTTGTATTCGGAGTGCTTTGAAAATTTTATAACAGGTGCCCTTTTTCTGATTTTTCTAAGTTTCACGGTAAAACAAGTTATTCGTAAATGAACTGCGTAGTAACGTCTGAGAAGGGATTTGAAATGAACTGGCTACCTTACCAACTAGTGAGCAAATTATTGTGAAATTCGAAACAACTAGATATATGTGTAATCATCGTCGTTAGAATTATACCTACTGTTCCTATATTACTGATTTGTGAAAAATATATACCGTTTCTTAAGTATGAAAGTTGGGAGTACAAGCTAATTCATTTCATAAAACAGTAAGTGTATTGGAAAAATTACAGCAAAATTGGTGGGGTTGCTGGATTTATCTAGACTTCCAAAGTGTCGGACTTCTTTGTGTTACCGCTTTCAGTGTCGTCACCAGACCAGTGGACGTACCTTCTGCTTATCGTTAGCGCGTGCAACGCAATAAGCCGAACAGTGATAAATCGGCATGAGTACGCCACGTGCACTGCATACCGCTCGCCCAACTCTTCAGTGGAGATTGATGTGCGTCATAGGGCTCTGTGAGACACGTGACCAGGGAAAGCTATGTTGTGGCTATCAGACCGGAAGTCTGGCAGTCACGGTCAGAGTTTCGACGTTACTGAACACAGCTACTTGTTACTCGCCTCCTGCCACTCTGTCTCACACTGACTCACTGCCCTTCCTGCTCACCACAACACAACAACGGTTTGAGAGCCGGTGTTTCTGGTATTCTAATTCGCGTAAAGCCCAAATCCTCTTTACACAATGGAATCACTCTCCATCTCCTCCCGCCAGTGAAAAGCGTTGTCTGGAAATAAACTTGTGGTGCTACACATTTTGTACTACTCTTACTTTATAATTACACATAACTGGATCCTTCCGTTACCTTCTATAAGAAAAGTTTCAAATTTAAGTTTGAAAGGAAAGAAACAGTGTGCTGATTCATTAGAATTAGAATTAGGCCGGCCGCGGTGGTCTAGAGGTTCTGGGCGTTCAGTCCGGAACCGCGCGACTGCTACGGTCGCAGCTTCGAATCCTGCCACGGGCATGGATGTGTGTGATGTCCTTAGGTTAGTTAGGTTTAAGTAGTTCTAAGTTCTAGGGGACTGATGACCACAGCTGTTAAGTCCCATAGTGCTCAGAGCCATTTGAACCATTAGAATTAGATTTACGGCTTATTAGCTCAACATAAAGTTACAATTGACTAGTGTTCACGAGAGACAACAGTGTGTAAGAATGCAAACCTTGAAAAACTAAAGCCATGACGAACAAATAGTCTTAGGTTGTGACATTAGGTAGGAATGTGTATTTGAGTGTTCAACACTCACGTTAGAAATATGTCATGAGAGTTAGTGGGTTAGCGTGACGCATATGCTCGAGAAAGAAGGCGGGAGTAGATGAATGCAATATACATAATGACCACTGTACTACAAACACATCTCAGAACAAATATTGCTGCCAGTAAAAGATGTTAAGGAGAAAATGACCATAAGACGTTACTGACGACTGCCGGAAACAATCCAAGGGCAAGTGATTACACTGAGCAATTTGGCAGATACGCCTTACAAAGGAAATCTTTGAAGAAACAGCTCTGCTGCTATTTAAATGTCTCCCCACGAATGATTCTAATAGGCCTCGGAATTTCCTCTTCGTACTTAGCCAAAAAGGAAGGAGTAAATTATCTCTGAAATAAGTAGGATTAGAGATAAAACTGCTAATCGTTTGATTTCAGACTTTTGAGAATGGCGAGTAGAAGAAATAATTTGGCCTCATAGGTCGAACACAGAGGCTCTGATGATGATTGCACGGAAACGCTATTAAACCGACCGAAAATAACAGAAAGTGGACAAAAGAGTAATATTCTATCCTTAAAATAGGGGTGAGGATTTCAAACAAAAGAAATATTCCTGAAGTTTAAGGAGTACTTCGGTAGTGACATTACGTATTAAGTCATCCTGTTGTCAGTTTGGTTTCCTGGACAATCTATATTAGCTGAAGTTTTGGGTGCTTTGAGTACAGAACATCTGTTGATGCTGATGAATTCTTACCGTACTTATCTGTTTTAGAGATCCGGTGTGTTCTACTCATATTCAGTATCCAGTTTCACAACGATGAGGACGAGTCAAATGAAAATCGTAAATACGCAGCTGGTCTTTAACACTGCACCACCACGAAGGCGCCATGCAACAAACATTAAAAAAAATGGTTCAGATGGCTCTGAGCACTATGGGACTTAACTTCTGAGGTCATCAGTCCCCCAGAACTTAGAACTACTTAAGTCTAACCCAAGGACATCACACACATCCACGTCCGACGCAGGATTCGAACCTGCGAACATAGCAGTCACGCGGTTCCGGACTGAACCGTCTAGAACCGCTCGGCCACCGCTGCCGGCCGCACACAATAAATGGACATGAAGAGTACTACAATCATGGACAAGCAATTGATCAGCAAATTCAGTGCAAGCTCTCAAAGCAGATAGGAGTAACATCATTTACATTCTATGTCCTGTGCTCAAACGCAGTGAGGTGTCTCGAACACAAAGACCTCCTTTGCATTAACGAGCATGGATTCCGAAAATAACGATCACGTGAAAACTCGCACTTTTCTAAAATGATAGTTTGAAAAACATGGATCAAGGGAGTCAGGTAGATGCAGTATTTCTTGGCTTCCGAAAAGCATTTGATCCAGTGTACCTTTATGGACATGTTCCTGTGAGACGTATAGTGAGCGCCATTGGTTCGCCCACCTATTCGTTTGCTAAGTTCTTAACAACATTATTACGATTTCATGTGGGCCGATCGGATTCCTACATGAATAATTCGGCACATTTTATCAGTAATTTAAACGGCAGAGTGGTCCATCCGGAGGAAATATTAGTTAGTTTTGATGTGGTATCGATATTTACATGGTCCCCCTTAATGAGGAGTTGCAACAGCTGAACTGAATTTTTCCGTCTCAGATTTTTCGTCCCGATATTGCAGAACTGTTTAAATATTGCCTCACGGCCACGTATTTCCAATGGAACGATGAGTTGTATGAATAGACAGGCGGTGTGGCTATGGGATCACCTTAAGCCCAGTTACAGCGAATTTCTTTATGGAAAAATTCGAGGAGTAGGAACTGGAAACCGGAAACAAAAAAACCTAATATTTGGTTCAACTACGTTGATGATACGTTTGTTTTTTGGAGACACGGCAAAGAGGAACCAGGTCGGTTTCCGAAGCATCTCAATCGGATTAATCCGAAGACTCAGTTTACCGTGGGGGTGGAAGATAAAACTTTCTTCCTGAGCTAGTTTTCAAGTAAGAAGGTGGTAGCATAGGCTACACACATTCACACAGATCGTTACCTACACCGTCATTCTAACCACCACCCAGAATAAAAGCGAGGCATCATAAAAACTTTGGCGGGGAGAGCAACGAACATTGGGGAACCACAGCTGCTTGAAGAGGAATTAAAACACCTCATCAATGCCTTATCAAGAATGGCTATTCATCTGCTGAGATAGAAAGAGGATGAATATCGCCGCGCACAATAATGATAGCGTCGCCAAGCGCCTGTGAAATCTGATGTTTGCTGACCTTTGTTAAGGATGTTACTTACTGCATAGGAATAATCTTGACAAAACGGAACATCACTGCAAACCCACTCGGAAGATATAGAATCACCTACAATTGATCAACGATGCCCGCAAACCTTTGGAATAAGGGCGAATCTATAGGATTCCTTGTAGTTGTAGGGAGGTGTGCGTGTGTACTACAAAAAATGGACAAAAACGAAGTGCACAGGGGCAACTGCAGAAGGAGAGAGACTGACAGATCAGCTGCAGTGGGACATGCTTTGTATCCAGGAGACAACATGCTCATATTGATAAGACTCAGGAACTGGCACCACAAGTAGATACTTAGATACCATGAAAGGCCGAGAAGATGTAGACTGTTAACACCCCAGGAATTTCAGTAGGAAAAAGGAGGGCATGAAATTGAAAGACATCTGGATCCCGGTGCTGCAGAAGATGTGTATCGGTCTTCAACCATGGTGTAATAGAAAGAGCGGCCGACGGCACCCGACAACGGCCTATTGCGCAAAGGTATTCAAAGTATGTCACGTCACGTGACAGAGCGGGTGCACGCGTAAATGAAATTTTGCTGCACTCAGTAGCGAGCAACGGTGTGAATCGAACGCTCGAAATCTACGATTCCCCTTGAAAATGTTCTCCGTAGATGAGGGCGAAACATTGGGTTTTAATGTTGAACACATCCAACTACGGTGTACTGGCCTGGCATATATTATTAATCGTAGAAGTGTGTTACGGAGATGCTGAAGAAATTGGCAGGTACTTCAATATAGATGCAAACTATCCCTACTCACTAATTTTCGAGAACCAGTTTTAAGTAATGAATGTGGGACTGTGCTACAATCCTCTACGTTTAGCTAGGCATTCTTCTATACGTGGACGGGTCGGGAAGAAACGCAAATAACTGGTACAGTGGAAAGATCCCCTTGCCGTACATTTAGAATTGGTTTGCAGCTTATGGATGCATATACAAGTAGCTAAGTAAAAATTAAGATAGCGGTTTCTCATTCACATCTGATTGTTGGATGTTTCTGAGAAGATCGTATTAGGCGTCGTGTAGAAAAGAGAAGCCTTTACGAGGACTTATCGGCTCTCGGCTGTGGCGGTATTGTGGCCCATAGGGTCTGTGGTTTGTCGCTGCACCGTATTGCTTCTCATGTTGGTCAGAATCCTACGACTGTCGTCGAAATTTGGGACTTACAATTGAAGAGACCCATACTCAACGCCATGCAGGACCTCAAAGGCCCCATACGTCTGACGATTGAGAAGACAGACCCATCGTTCGATCGGCCTTCCATAGTGAGGAAGTGGGCTCCTTTATAGAGCCAAGTATACACACGGAGAGTGTGACGGCGTCTGGACCGCCACGGACTTTCAGCATGGTGTCTACTGTTGCGGCTTTCCTTGACGCAGCAACAGGAAGTGGCGCGCCAAATGACAAGACGAGACCGAAAAATTGCACCACACCGTCGTTTCAAAAGAGTTCCGGTTCTACCAACAGCATCAAGATACATGTGTGTAGGGGCTTCAACGAAATGAATGTAGCCAGCTTGCATTTATCGTCGTCATACGGACCCGGAACCCGACGTGAAGATATGGAGTGCCATTATCGTCAGGGGTGCCCCAGGGAATTGTGATAGGATCACTTTTATTCTCTGTATACGTAAACAACCTGCCAGACAGGCTGAGCAGCAATTAACGGGTGTTCGCTGATGATGCTGTGGTGTAGACGAAACTGCTGGTTTCGTGGTGAATGGAAGCTTTCTCTAAACGTAGAAAAATGCAAGTTAATACCGATGAGTAAGGGAACAGTTCTGCAACCAATATATTTTGGATAAATGGCAGCGTCGGACGTAAATATTTGAATCCTTTGTTTTACAGATCGATTTCGGTCACTGCGTGACCATCTTCAGTGCTAAGAAAGCATAAGAACCAACACACACGAAGACCTTAACACAAATGTTACCATACATGTAACCATGACAAAAAATACCGAAACAGAAAAATATCTCTAAGTATACAGATTCTCGTACATAACAAATTATTCAAACCAACGGATCACACGTTGGATTGGTAACTGTAATTAAAAAATTATTGTATACAGTAAAAGTGAAGATATCTGTTGGAAGTAATTATTACAGTGCATGTAAGACCTCTTAGAAAATGTGCGATTATGATATGGATCTAAAAGTTGCGAATAATTTGGCATGTACGAGAATCTGTGTATTTGCTTACATTTTTCTGTTTAGGTATTTTTTGATGGTGATTATAAACTGGGCCACATTTCTGTTGGTTCTTACGTGTATTTAGCTCTGAAGATGGTCTCAAAATGAACGAAATCGATCCTGTAAAATAAAGGATTTTAACTTTTACGAGCGGTGCTGCAATTTATCCAAAATATATTGACAATTATACGGTCGTGGTGCACACGGTTCCCAATGTACTTACACATCAAGAAGTCATGTAACCTTTTCGAGGGTGAACATTGACACAATCACTTCGGTCTGATGCAGTTACATTTTCCTGGAAACATATGAGTCTCACCTTTATCTTCGGTAAGGATGGAATCTGAAGGAATGAATTAAAATTTGTACCACTGTCGAAATTTGAGCGCAAGTCTTCTGCTTAGAGGCCGCATGAGCTAACCATTACACCACCTTAACACTGTGGCTACTATTGCTGCACAGACTATACTGTAGTGTTGTAACGGTTAGCTCATGTGCCTCGTAAGCAGAAGACATGTGTCCAAGTCCTGTCCCTGGCACAAATTTTAAGTTGTTGCTTCATCTTCTATCCTTATCGAAGAGTCGCTTCAATTAAATACCTAGTCGTCACGTTGCAAAGCGATATGAAATGGAATGAGCACATCACGCTAATAGTAGGAAAGGCGTAAGCTGGGAGAATTTCGGAAAGTGTAGCTCATCAGTAAAGGAGACGGCGTATAGAATCAAACTGCGAAACATTATTGAGTACTGTTCGAGTATTTACAACCGCCAGTAGGTCGGATTAAAGGAAGACATCGAAGCAATTCAGAGGCGTCCTACTAGATTTGTCACCGATATCTCCGATGAGAACACAGATATTACGGAGATGCTCCGTGAACTCAAATGGGAATCTCCTGAGAGAGGACGATGCTGTTTTCACAAGGCAGTATAGCGTGAATTTACAGAACCGGTACCTGAAACCCACTGCTGCCACCAACGCACATTTCGCAGGACGACCATGAAGATAAGATGCGTGAAATTAGGGCTCGTGCTGAGACTTTTAGACAGTCGTCTTCCCCTCAGGCTATTTGCGTATGGAACAGGACAGGAAACGATTAGCAGTGGTACAAGGTACCCTGCGCCATGCACCGGACCGTGGTTTGAGGAGTACGTATGTATAAATATATGTAGACTAGATACACAACATGGTCACCTCTGATTCATATAGCTGACAATTTAGATAGAAAGCGTTACACTCTTGACGTATTAACGTCAATGTCTATGCCCTCTCTGCTAATTATCATTTAACAAGGCAACTCAAGATTGCATACTGTTTTTACTGGCTTGACCTGCCGAGACAAATAGGGGTCCTCGCTTGTAACCGCGTTGGTACGTTTCCGATCTCTCACCTCATGGAGAGTCAAGCACGTATCCTCTCGCCAGCCACTGTGTTAAATGAAGTCTGGCGTAGGGATGAAACAACGTGGAATGACGTACCCATATCTATCATCAAAGCTCAATTTCACTCAGCCAAGCAACATCTGTCATTGCAGTCTGAGATATCAGTCCTGTATAATTAATTTCGCGTCCAAACATCCCTAAATCAACTACAAAATTTGATATTGTATTCTTCCTACTGCGATGTGTATTCACAAAGTAAAATTTCCTTATTTGCTGTTCTTCCTCGTGTTGCCATTGTAAAGATCAATGGGGCAGATTTCAATAATTAGTTATTGCGGACATGCATCACGAAGTTTTACGATTTTATGACATTGATGTGAGCCCGAATGGGCATCCCTGTCATATAGACTACCCTTCTGTCGTGAGAGTTGACCGGGGCTGCATATACTACTGGTGCTAATATGAAAGGCAGTCAAATGAAAACTGAATATCCGGCACATTGGGACCATGAAATGGTTCCATTCAAAAGCAATCATCACACGCGTTAAGACATTGATCCCATAGGAAGACGAGACGATCAATTCCAATTGCAGAAAGTGATCGGTCGGTGACGGATCCACAACCACACCCACTCTTGCACTCCCTCGTCCGATCTAAACCGACGTCCAAATGGTTCAAATGGCTCTGAGCACTATGGGACTTAACTTCTGAGATCATCAGTCCCCTAGAACTTAGAACTACTTAAACCTAACCAACCTAAGGCCATCACACACATCCATGCCCGAGGCAGGATTCGAACCTGCGACAGTAGCGGTCGCGCGGTTCTAGACTGTGGCGCCTAGAACCGCTCGGCTACTCCGGCCGGCAAACCGACGTCCAAGTTTGTCTTTCTTCAGCTCGCTAAAGATGTAAAAATCACACGGTAAAAGATCCCGGCTGCACAGAGGACGTGGCAGTGTTTCACAAACAAATCGCTGAAACATAGCCCGTGTCCTCTTGGCAGTGTGTGGGCTGGCGTTATCGTGAACTGGATGATTCCGTCCGACAACACTCTGACACCTCCAGGACAAATGGTAAAGCAAAAATGCAACGCGCCATGAAGTCAAGAAGCTCAGAAATGCCGTCGCCTGTCACACGATAACCCCGGCCTCCATATTGCCCATCGGACCAAGGCCACACTTCAGCAATTTGGTTGGGAAATACTGCAGCATCCTCCATACAGTCCGGATCTTTTACCGTGTGACCTGAAGGAAGACATGCGACCTGAAGAAAGACATGCCCGGACGTCCGTTTCAGTCGGACGAGAAAGTGTGAGAGTGGGTGCGTTTGTGGCCCCGTAAGCGGCCGACTGCGTTCTACGAAACGGGAATTGATCGTCAATGTGGCGATTACTGTCGAATGGAACCACTGCTTAGTCCCGCTATAGCAGGTGTTCAGTTTTAATTTGACAGCCCTTTATATTACGTCAGTATTCCAAAGGCCTTCTGGCAACGTCACCAGCAGCGAGGGACAACGTTACACGTATCTCGTCACGTGCAACCGACAGGACGGAGCTGAAGTATCTCTGAGCGCTATTTATAAGTAGCGCCCCTCTGCTTAGCCGACATTGGGTGTTATCCAGCACACACTTCGACAGAGTTGTTCAGCGTCGAAAGGCGTCGACTGTTTCGACAGTGGTATCTGCTACAGCTCCAGCCACACTCTGCATCGGATCGAAGTGGGACTGACGCTCTTCGACGTTGTTCACAACTGGATAAAGACTGAATTGTGCAACTGGGCTTAGTCACTGAGAGGACACTTTCGGAGTCGGCCGCTGTGGCCGAGCGGCTCTAGGCGTTTCAGTCCGGAACCGCACTGCTGCTACGGTCGCAGGTTCGAATCCTGCCTCGGGCATGGATGTATGTGATGTCCTTAGGTTAGTTAGGTTTACGTAGTTCTAAGTCTAGGGGACTGATGACCTCAGATGATGAGTCCCATAGTGCATAGAGCCATTTGAACACTTACGGACCTGCATTGCACAACGATCTTGAACTTGAGCATTGTGTTAGTCGCTGACAGGTCTCCTACGTATCTGCTCTGCGTACAGATCGTGAAGTTGAGAACTTTGTTCCTCCAATAAAAATGACTCTTAGGAACCTTTCACTGCAATCATTTGAGTAGTTGTGTGTTTAGAAGGGATGCCTGATGTGAAACTGGGAGTAGTAACCCACTTACACTGACATCAGTAGCACCTCAAGAGAGAGTTGCCAAAATCGTACTTAGCAAGTCCTGAACCGCAACAGAATTTGGAACAAGACTGTGTGAACCAGTAGACACACAGCAAATTTAATTCGCCATCCCCTCGCCAGTTTGAGTTTGCTATCGCTTACAAAGTTCCTAAATTCCACTCCCAATGTACTGACTTGAGTCTCGGCGCACCCATGTACTGCTCGGCGTACCTCTTCTTTAGAACAGAAACTCTTGTAAATCAGTACTTCTCTACGTGGTCCAGTCATAAGGAAATGCTCTAGGAATGATGTGGTGAGTATGGTGTCTGTACGGGACAAACTGACTCCAGATTCGTCGATGTCGCAATTGTTGTGCAGATCGTATAGGGCTCTGTCTTACCACGTTGCAACATAGCAGCTACAGCCAGCTTAACAGAATACAACTGCATTTTCAATGTTACGTTAAAATTATTCACATTAACACACGCGTTTCGGAAGTAATAGTTTCCATCCTCCGGCTCAAACCATCACAAGAATCAGAACAGCGCGAATCAAATCAGTTAACTAGTTCATAACAGACGGTACAAAATTTCAGTCTATGTTGTATTCGTTTACTTCCCTTGCCAGTCTTCTTGTGGAGCACCATCTCCGTTATTACCATTCAGTTTTGCTTCGTTGTCGTCCGACATATAGGAGCTGATAAGGACTGATGCTTGCACCACATGGCGCACATCTGCAGTTCAGCTGAGACGCCTGACGTCTACATTATTGACATAATCACAGACACACATACGAAAGTACAATGGTGTGCAAGACTTAAGGACGAAAGTAACTTTCACATTACGTGTCGTTGCCAAGCTACACAGCCAGACGTCTGCCTCAAAATGGGGTCTGAGCACTATGCGACTTAACTTCTGAGGTCATCAGTCGCCTAGAACTTAGAACTAATTAAACCCAACTAACCTAAGGACATCACACACATCCATGCCCCAGGCAGGATTCGAACCTGCGACCGGAGCAGTCACGCGGTTCCAGACTGAAGCGCCCAGAACCGCACGGCCACACTGGCCGGCTACGTCTGCCTCGGTAATTGCGTGGTCAGCGCGGGGGATCGCTATGCAAAGGGGTCCGAATTCGAATCTCAACGGGTGGAGATTTTCTTACTTCCGTATCCTCATAATTGACATTACTATTGTGATGCCTGACGGAGCATGGCCAGAAAAACAATAAATTAAAAAAAAACACGCACACAACACAGCTCAGTGAAATTTGGATCATACATAGAAGTATAGTACAGACATAGACAGACTTCTTCGACGACTTGCGAGAAGTGGGTGGCGAATGGACGTGAGATATTATTAACGGGGGATTTAAATGGAGTTGAAAAAGAAATTAAATGGTGCTTCGGAGTTCCCTGGGAAAAGGATGTAGAGAATGATAACGGTAGAAGGTTGATTAGCTTCTGTGAAGTTTAGAACTGTATAGTCACCAACGGCCAATTCCAGCACAAATGCACCGGGCTAGTCCGTCAGTGAACCCAAAATCGAAAATAATTATACTTTTACGAGTATAATATTGCGAAACAGCGAGTGATCAATGCGTATGTGTGTCTTCGATCATTAGATAGTTTCTTCAAAAATACTTTCCCGATTAAGACGAAGATGAAACCAGAGCAGAAGGATAAAGTTGTTGGAAGTACAACTGTAAAGGGTCCGAAACATAGAATGTTTCTTCTACAGAAGAAAGTTCGTATCAGCGAAGATTAAATCGAAGACTGGATGCAATGGACGAGGACTTGCGTGGTGGAGGCTGTGGGAAGGGAAAGGGAGAAAGGTGTAATAACTGAATGAATGACCACCGATTTGTTGGAGGTGGTTGACGATAAGAAGAACCTGAATCACATATGCTTACTCTCTGGGAGCGAAGAGGATAGGAATAGGTACAAAGGACATAAAAAGAAGTCTAAGAAATTAACAAGAACGGCTAGAAAGAGGCATAGGAAAGAGTGTGGGGAAAGGAATAGAGCATTCGTTTTGATCCATGAGATCGATGGAGGAATGGAGGACGAAAACTGCTGGCAATCCAGCATCCACTGTACAGCCTCTATCTGCTGGGCAATGGAAAAAGTACTTTGAAGAACTTCTGGTAGAAAAAAAAAAAACCAGATGGTAACGTATGCAAAAAAAAAAAAAAAAACAAAAAAAACAGCACACTAGAATAAAGAACTTATGTTACAAGAAGAAGAGAAAGAGATGGTGAAAAAATGGAAGAAATGGAAACACAAGTGGACCACGAGGAGTTGTGATAGAATTGTGGAAATGCTAGAGAGACTACTTACATTACGCTTGTTCGCCCTCTCCTGGAGTATTGGTGTGCGGTGTGGAATCTGCACCAGTCAGGATTGGCGGAAAACATCAAAAAATTGCAAAGAAGGTGTTACCTCCCTCTTACTAATCGGCCTATCCTGCTTGCGATATAAGATATGGATCGAAAATATGAGTAATAGATTTTTTCTAATCGGATAAGGCAATCTTTTCCGAAGAAATAATACCGATAAGTAGGAGGAAAGTGTACAACAGACCCTTCAGACGTAAAAGTCTATTAAAATTAAAAAGTAATTAACCTGAACAGGGTTATAATTTGGAAAAGTGAAAGTTTTTCTGTGCATTTACTCACAAACGACACTGGACAGAAAAGGGGTACCACTGATCATGATTCCAAAAGCTACACTAATGAACGAAATGCAACTAATTAACAGTTGCCAGCCCACTAGGGCAGTATAAATCCTAAATCTTGTACAACATGAAAAAGAACATGTATTGTTAAACACTAACGTGGCAACTGAAGGTTGTCACTATTTTTTACGCTAATTTTAAGTGAGCATGTAATGATAAAAAAACTGAGAAGTCACCCTTACGTTATGTTTGTCATTAAATTCTGAAAAAAAATCGCCGGCCGGTGTGGCCGTGCGATTCTACGCGCTTCAGTCTGGAACCGCGTGACCGCTACGGTCGCAGGTTCGAATCCTGCCTCGGGCACGGATGTGTGTGATGTCCTTAGGTTAGTTAGGTTTAATTACTTCTAAGTTTTAGGTGACTGATGACATCAGAAGTTAAGTCGCATAGTGCTCAGAGCCATTTGAACCATTTTGAAAAAAGCAATCGAGTAATGATTTGAAAATACTCAATGAAACAGTATGTTAGTTTTGAACTTCGTTAAGTGAACAATGACTTTCAGTGATCTCAACGTAACGTCATCAAAGAAATTTAGAAAAAACAAGCACTTTTTCTTTGGAGTTACTTATTTTGCAAATTGGATTTCAAATTATTGTCTGAACAACTGAGCCCTTTTTACTGACTTGAACAGAAATAAATAATAGAATACTTACCAAACCAAACAGCCATGTGATTCAAGCTACATGTAAAATAAATAAAACTTCTGCACTCTTAATTTGTGCATTTCTTTAGATTTGGATTTTTTCCAGTGATTGATTCTCATGCTTGAAAAATGAAATTGCTTTACTTTACTCATATACTGAAGCCTCTGTTGTACGACAGTTAATTGAAAGTAGACTGAGGCTAAAATTCTTAAAAGTGAAATTATTCATTAATAAACTGGCTGTAACTATTCAATTTGTTTCTTATGACACTCAGTTAGCATATAAGGAAAAAAAAAAAGGAACAAGGACCCTGCTTGGCAACAATGTCCGAGGACAATGAGGACACAATCGCTCTGAGTTTAATTGATTATTATTTAAATAAATTTTATCAATTAAATCACATTCAGTTCTGCTCCTGAGTTAGCTGTTAATACTTTCTAACAATGAACAGTCTTCCTTCAGGGCTGTGCATACGACCAAACTCGGAGCCGATGACGAATCTGTGTTGCTGGAACTGCTGCTGTTGTTGAAGACGGTAGCATCTTGTGGAGCATAGCTAATTACAGGAACGGGCAATCGTAATTACTACAGCCTCTTCCGCCCATCCACTGTCCTTACTCCTACTACTAGACATCTGGCCGGCGTGCCTACATGATGCCGCCGAAATGGTACTCTCTACTGCGAGAGCATTAACACCACACTTCAGCACACTACAAGCGCCGGAACCCGTCTCTTTCTTTCCGCGCGCTCCGCGCAGCAACTCCCTACCCAAAGATTTTACAACCCACAAGCACTGCTATTATCGATGCTAAACGATGCAAATAACAATTCCTTTGGCTTTTTATCAGAGCTTATAAGTTTCACGGCAAGACACAGATAAATACAACGAAACGTTAACAGATTTCTACCTGAATTTACACACACACTGAAGCAACGTCCTTACTTATTAAAAGAAAGCATTTAAATTACAAATATTTACATACAATTCAGCAAAAAAAACTATGTATCGGTAGCAGGTGCCATTCATCCCGCATTTTCCGTGTTACAAAGGGCAGCTTTTTTTCTGTGGTGGAGAAATAGAGGAAAGAGTGCCACGTATATGCTGCGGGAACTGGGGTGGCCATCATTAAAACAACCGCATTTTTCATTGCGGCAGGGTCTTCTCATGAAATTAAATTCACCATCTTTCTTCTTAGAGTATGAAAATTTTTGGGGGCTCTCTCCTATATGGGGATAAATGATCACCAGAATAAAATACAAATCACAGCTAGCACCATAAGAGTAAGTGTTCGATTTTCCCGCACGCTATTCGGGAATGGAACTGTACCAAAATAGCTTGAAGGTTGTTCAATGAACCCTCTGCCGGAGACTTATTTGTGAATTCCAAAGTAAGCATGTAGATCATATAGACCCCTTTCAAATATTGAAACTTACATGTAAGTTTGTTCGTCAATCAGATTGTGGGGGAAGAGCAAATACCAAGAAAGTGGCGTGTTTCACACATGTCTCCTAACTATAAAAAAGGAAACAAGAAGCACCCAAACAGTTATAGCGTGATTATTGTAACTGCATGTATCAGTAGACTTTCTAACGCTATACTGTGAAACAGGTTGGAGAATGAGATTTAGGAAAAGGTGTGAGAGGATCAGACAGGTTTTACGGTTGCACGCCCTTGTATGGATTATGTTTTTAGCGTTAGACAAATAAGTGAGAAGGCATGTTCTAACTGCCACGATGTTCACTTGCTATTTATAGATTTAGAAAAAGCATGTGATTCTGTACCCTTCAAACGTCTATTGGAAGCGATGGAGCAAGAGATAATGAAGCACAGCAAAATATCCATAACTTTGAGACTACACCAGCAATCGTTCGCAGCAGTTAAAGTTGGGAGAAAGCTGAGTGAGCCACGGCAAGTATCAAATGGGCTTAGACAAGGCTGCAGAACGCCGCCGACCCTGTTTGAAATACATATGCAATTTCTATTCGTACGGTATGCCTATTCTTTTCCAGCCTGTAACTATGTACTCATTTTTCTTACCAATGATCATGTATTGATAGCACAAAGTAGGTATGATGTCAAGTTTATGATAAAGAAGTTAATGGAAACACTTGAACGAGAGGGGCTTAGACTAAATAAGAACAAAATAGAATATCTAGCAGTGGGAGCAGATGGAAAGTATTTAGTACTGTCGCAAGTAACTTCAAATGCAGTAGAGCATTTTAAGTACTTAGGCTCGATTATCCCTACTTTGGGAAGTTATGAATCAGATGTGAAATGAACGATCCAACAGACAAGAAAAATCAATCATTAAATGGAGTTCCGTGGAGCTGGGAAACATAAAAAGAAACAAAGAAGAAGATTTAGCGAACAGCAGTTGAAAGTAAGTGACATAGCATGCAGAAGCATGGACCATGGTGGAGCGGAAGAGAAGTAGCGCACATGCAGTAGAGATGGATGGAATAACGAGGAGCCGGCCGGAGTGGCCGAGCGGTTCTAGGCGCTACAGTCTGGAGCCGCGCGACCGCTGCGGTCGGAGGTTCGAATCCTGCCTCGGGCATAGATGTGTGTGCTATCCTTAGGTTGGTTAGGTTTAAGTAGTTCTACGTTCTAGGGGACTGACGACCACAGCAGTTAAGTCCCATAGTGCTCAGAGCCATTTGAACCATTTATTTGAATAACGAGGATAGCAAGGATATCCAGAACAGAGAGCAGAAGAAAGTAGGGAGATAATGGTCATGCAACAGAAAAATAGTTCTTCAATGCGAGGCCAACAAGTACGTTGGCCAAATGCAATCCGCAAATAGTCGCCGCCGGAAGCGCGGACGGCCGAGAATAACACGGTGAATGGGAATAACTCGAAGAGAGGTCTGAAAGAGGAAAGACGCAGTGATCGCGAATACCGGTGAATGGGAATACATAAGAATGAAAATGTCCTAATAGTTTGAACTAAGCAAACAAGCAATAATTACACAGAAGTAAAGGCGATTCATCTTTGTACACTGGGAGTGACAAAAGGCGGAACATGGTTCATAATAGGGTGTGTAATCACCACGGACGGCGACGCATGCCCTGCAGCGTGTTCCTATGCTGGCCACAGGGTTGGTACGTTCTTGTGGTAGGGTATGTGGGCGCCCTGCGATACGTCTCTCCAACGCACCCCACACGTGTCCTACGTGATTTAAATCAGCGTAAAGGGCGGGGCAGGCCAGTCCATTCGCCGAATATCCTCAAGTTTCAAGTGGTCCGCAATCCTCGTTGTTTGATGCAGTTGCGAATAGTCATCCATAAAAATGAAGTCAGAGCTGAACTGGAAAAACGTGCATGGGGGGGGGGGGGGGGGTATAGTTCCAAAATACCGCTGACCGCTGAGTGTATCGTGTTCAAAGATTTCGAGGTTAGTACTTCCATACAACACTGTGCCTCCCCACACCATAACACTTGACCTAACAGAACGATGGCCGGCCAGAGTGGTCGAGCGGTTCTGGGCGCTACAGTCTGGAACCGCGCGACCGCTACGGTCGCAGGTTCGAATCCTGCCTCGTTGATGTGTGTGATGTCCTTAGGTTAGTTAGGTTTAAGTAGTTCTAAGTTCCAGGGGACTGATGGCCTCAGATGCTAAGTCCCATAGTGCTCAGAGCCATTTGAACCAACAGAACGATGATGTTGGACAATCCTGGCCATATCCTCATGTGGTGTGGCGTGGCACTCGGAGTGCAACCAGGTCAGGAACATTATCGAACGTGAACGTTTCCGTTGTTCAGGTGTTACGACGCCGGGAGTTGCATGGCCGTACTGACGTCCACTTTTGGATACACAAAATTCATTGTGACTTTATAGTCCTCTTCCACAAGCGTCGTTCATAGGTTCATTCAGCCAGAACTTCATTTTCATTCATGAAAATGCACGACCGCTGCGAACAGTGCACATGGCGGAGCTCTTAGAACGAGAGGAAAATCGGCGAATGTATTCAAATCGGGCACTTATGGTATATGTCGGGAAGATGTATTGCAGCACGTCCACGCGCTCCAAAGACCTTCCAGCAGCTGTCAATCGCTGTGATGGGGGAATGGAACGCCTTACCACAAGAACTCCTTACCAACATTGCGGCCAACACCGTTGAAGAAGATGCAGTGTTGTCCGTGGCGCACCCTATTAAGAACCGTGTGCCGTCTTTCATAATGTCGAAGCTACCACCATGAATCGCGGTGACTTCAGGGCAACTTTTGTCTTTGAATAGGGGTGTTATTGCTATTTCTGTTCGTCTCGCCGGCCGTGGTGGCCGAGCGGTTCTAGGCGCTTCAGTCCGGAACCGCGCGTATGCTACGGTCGCAGGTTCGAATCCTGCCTCGGGCATGGATGTGCGTGATGTCCTTAGGTTAGTTAGGTTTAAGTAGTTCTAAGTTCTAGGGGACAGATGACCTTCGACGTTAAGTCCCATAGTGTTCAGAGCCATTTTTTCTGTTCGTCTCACTGCGTATTTCTTTCGTTACGTTATACGGTATCACTTCTTTTTATATACGCTCCAATTATGTGAAAACTTCTTTCGTCCTTCAGTTTAGCACACCAGTGTACTCAAGGATTATCTGTGACCCGTCTTCTCGAAGAATGTTACTGTTATATAGCATCAGCCCATAATCTGATGGAATCTTGTATTTAACAACGGCATGTAGTTCTTTCGTTCCTGATTCGTAGTAGTATAATTAGATAACGTCCCAGGTGACCTCGGTTAGAAAGTATCAACGTGCCGCAGACGTTGTTCGCACACATCAACGTTCGCAACTCAGGCTTCAGCAGCTAGAAGACCCATGCTGTACACAGCTTGTGAAATCGGAGTACTGAGACACTGTATGACGATCCAAGTCATGTCAGAATAATAACGTTCGCAAAACTGAGTTCAGATAGTAAAAACAGACCAAGCTGTTATTGCCCTATTATATGATTACTACTGAATCGGTACTAACAAAGGAAGTACCTTAGCTCGAACAGGTAAAACAAAGTAAAAGTAATTTTAATGTACGGATGTGTGTTTGTACCACTCTTCAAGATCTTTTATCTGTAAAATTCTGGTTTGTGTACAAATGAAAAGATTACGGAAGCATAAGCTGGTGAAGAAACAATGCCAAGTGGCAGACTGTAATGACCAGCAGAACGACATAAAACACTTATTATTTGATAAAGAGCTAAAAATTTGTTTCAGACTATGTATGTAATACTGGGGCCCACGGGAAATTCGGTCCCCGCAACGATGTTGAGACGTCACACTAGTTGCCTCGCCAGACGTACATCGCTACGACCGGGGCCGGGTGGGACATCAGTATATGAATGAAAAGGTACCCACTAGAGTCCCTCAGTTTGTCGTGTGTTAGTGAGAGCTTGGCTATATTTCAACGAGCAGTTACGGAGTATTAAAACGATGTGAAGTAGTAAATAGCTTCCCGCCCGTGACAGTCGTTGCAACTCGTAAAGACCTGATGTGTCCAGTGCTGTGACGGTCGCCGCACTGCCCGTATATCGCATTGGCCACGTGCAATATTTATGGACCATGTTTCACAAAACACATGTTTTATGTTTTCGAATGTCCTTCCATTATTCGTCATCGATGTGCAAATGGGGACTTTCACTGGAGTTGTTAAAACGCAGCGGAATGGTACAACCCGTGGAAAATATCTGGAAAATATGAGCACTGCTGCTTATGACCTTGAATACTACAGTACGGATACAACGAAAATGATGTAGCGTGTTCACATATTGCCGTTGTCAAGCGCTCGTACACTTCCATTCCGCTGTTACACGGGATTGTTCCTTTAGATTCTTTAACTTTTAGACATGGACTTTATACAATGCACGTGGCAAAATATTTAAGTTATAGGCCACAAGCCAGAATGTAAAGGCAACTAAATATCGATCAGATCTTGTAAAAAGTAATTTTACTACGGACCTGACACTTGGTCTAGGGGCAAAACTTTAAATAGGATTAACATTGTTTATGAAATAATAACAGAATATTAAACGTATCTTGACTTCATTTTACTTTTGTAGACTTGCACAAAACATTCGGGTATTCAGCGTGTAAAACTCTTTCGTCAACAACATATTCTCTTTACACTGTCTGTAAGAACCGCTTCTTTAATAAATTACTGTAAAGGCGGCCTTCAACATTTTACATATGGTCTTTTTCAATAGCGGAGCGTAGCTCTCGATACATGCTTGCTCTCTACAGACGGCTAACCAACGTTGCTCATTCAAGACTGATAATTAATAATCTTCGTCTTCCACTACAGAAGGGAGGAATACAAGAAACTAGACAGAGACGTGCATTCTACCTTGCCTGTGGCTTACCATTATCTCAGGACGAGATTTATTACTCAGTCATTACTTTGACATTTTATTAAAAACGTTACCAATGTGATACTTACTCACGATGGAAGACGGAAAGCATATGAGATGTTAAACAAAATGCAGAGTTTTACAAATAAATGATTTTGATGAGTGTTAGAAGAGACACAACATCTTAAAACCACGTTTACTCTGTTTGAACAATTCAAGCTCAGTTGATTCCTTTGTAAGAAGAAACGTACACAAATTTCAGACGCGAGGATTTTGAGGAACGTGAGGAATGAGAAGGCCGATACTCTGGTAAAGAATGTAGCAAAGAATGGAATGTAAGACGGATGCCTTACAGCTGAGTTTTATTGCTGTAGTTCAAGACATGTTTAAAAACGAACGGAAAAAGGAACAGACGAATACCTGCACGAGGGCACCTATTACACACACACATATGGTATTCTGACTAATGAGATGGAAAAAGTACCTTCGATGGCAAAAGGAGGAAGAAGAAGAGATTCGTAATGACCATTGCCAGACTTAAATTGAACTTCATCACTTGACCCTTGTGATATCATCTGCACGCTGCTATTATTTATTTTCAAAAGAACCATGTATTTTTAAGCGTATATCTCTTACATGCATGCACATACAGCCTTGGGATATTTTCTACAAACGTTTAGAATCAAAGTTTTCATTTACCTATAACGAACGTTCAATGTACCCCTCCACGTCCTCCTCCATCGGGCAAACGACACACCGGAAGATATTCGAATTCGTCCCACACAAGAAAAAAATGGCTCTCAGCACTATGGGACTCAACATCTGAGGTCATCAGTCCCCTAGAACTTAGAACTACTTAAACCTAACTAACCTAAGGACATTACACACATCCATGCCCGAGGCAGGATTCGAACCTGCGACCGTAGCAGTCGCTCGGTTCCGGACTGAAGCGCCTAGAACCGCTCGGCCACCGCGGCCGGCTCCCACACATGAAGTGAGATCAGACGACCTTGTTGTCCAATTGTGCATTGCGAGATCCGCCTTTGGCCCAATCCATTGTCAAACAGCTCATTATTAGGAAATGCACTTATATGCAGCTGCAAGCGCGTTGGTGCTGTGTGCTGTGAAAAAATGAAATTTTCTCCATGTCCTCGCAATTGTGGAAAGAGCCACATTTTCATTACGTCGAGTTGAGTGATTCCTGCAATCGATATAACCAGCTAGGAGCACCATACAAATCCTTACCGGTAGTCACAAGAACCGTCAGTTTATTACTGGCGACAAGGTGGTTTCTAAGCGTAAATCGAAATGCATCCGTAGTTCCTATCTCCATTCATGTGGACAATGAATTTTTCTCAAACTCCCTATACTTTGGCTGCCCTAGTGACGTCAGGGGATCAGGTTGGCTACTTATGGCGCTCGTTGAAATAAAACAAGAGCTTCCCTCTAATGAACTGATATTTTTGGTATTAATGTATATTTATAAATTATCGTTAAATCCCTGTTAAAAAGTAGCATATATTATGTAGTTAGTGAGTCTGTGTGTGTGTGTTTGTGTGTGTGTGGGGGGGGGGGGGATGATGGGTGGGTGGGTGGTTGGGTAGGTGGGTGGGCGAGTGTGCGGGTGTGTGGGTGGATGGGTGGATGGGTGGGTGTCAGAAGGAGAGAGGTAGAGGTAGAGAGAGCGAGAGAGAGAGGGAGGGAGAGGGAGAGTGCTGGAGAGAAGGAGTGAGAGAGACTGAGAGAGAGACATACAGAGAGGGAAGGGGGTTGGGAGGGAGAGGTAGGGAAAATACGGGGTAAATTTTGTTTATTTAGAACACTGTTTGTTAACCCAAGACGCAAAGACGTGTTGGTCACTATGCACTATCTGATCGTAAGAACCTGGATGTTTCTATCTAAAACAGATTTGACCAGTATATGCCACAAGAGGTGGACCCGCCTCTATAAAAGGAGGCGGGAAGTTTTGAGTTGTCAGTAGAGAAACAGTGACAGCGCAATGGGTCAGTCACGAGAGCTTAAAGACTTCGAATGTGGACTAGTCATCAGATATCGCCAGCAAACCAGCCAGCACAATTACCCGGCATAGGGTATTAAAAACTACGAGGTACAGTGGTCGAGCAGCTCCTCAAAAGCTACAAGTTCTGTAGTCATTGCTAAGTGAGGCTTGACGTGGTGTGTTTGAACGGTGGACGAGTGGAAACCAATGATTTGCTTTGATGAATCACGTTGCGTGGCGTTCAGTATCCATGGAAGGGTTTCGTTTTGGCGAATATATGCAGAATGTGTAATGTGTTGCGCCAACAGTGAAGTACTGAGTTACAGTATGCAAGTGTTTTAGGTTTTTGGGATGGTCTCTTCGTTGCCTTCAAGGAAACGATAAATGCGAAAGGTGTGAACACATTTCACAGCATTACACACTCCATAGAGCAGGAACACTTTGGAGACGATGGTTTCTATCAGCATTACAAGGCACCCTCTCATGAGGCAGCATGTGTGCAGCAATAGTATGTGGTCGATAACATATCGATTTTGCTCCAGACTCCAGTGTTCAACACCAATCCTTCTCTGGTCTCGGCTTTTGAGAAACAACGGACTGCCATTCCTCCACATGCATTCGGACAGTTCGTTGAAAGAGTTTACGGCGTGATAAAGGCGAAGGGTGCGCACACTACATATTAATGCACACTAGTATGTGTCCCGATACTTTTGACCAGATACTTTATTTGTTGAAAAGTTACTGTTATTATCACTGAAATTTCTTTTAAATCACCATTAATACGTAATGCAGATTTATGTCTTAAATGGAAAGGCACACCCGTAATTTTGAATAGTCTGTAATCTTGTACCAAACGAAAAATGACAAAAGGTGTCCATTACACTCGCTGTGTTGTGGTGAAGCGTGACTAGAGTTTACAGTCGATACCTTGTTATGCATTCGCGCTCACAAGGGGCAACTTTGACTGAAGTCACGAAAAGGCGCTTAGACACACATTCGATCATAGAAAAGCAGTGTTCTGTGTCATATAAATGGAAAACTCCACACTTGTCTGCTAGCGTTATCAGACGGTGGCATGTTGCAGCCACACTAACAAGTGCCCGAGTTGCTTGAATGGTATAGCTGCAGTACGAATGTGGTTCAAAAATGGCTCTGAGCACTATGGGACTTAACTTCTGAGGTCATCAGTCCCCTAGAACTTAGAACTACTTAAACCTAACGAACCTAAGGACATCACCCACATCCATGCCCGAGGCAGGATTCGAACCTGTGACCGCAGCGGTCGCGCGGTTCCAGACAGAGCGCCTAGAACCGCTCGGCCACTCCGGCCGGCAGTACGAATGTGTCTCTTTGAATGTTTGCATGCGGATTGCTGTGTAAGCTGTGACAGTGATATCACGAAGAGAATTAATCTTACAAGTGTGGTCCGAATATCAGGGACACAACTGCGACGTGCTGCTGATGACGATGTTTGATTTGTGGGGCGCTCAACTGCTCGGTCATCAGCGCTCTTGCAACGTGATGAACACGGAAAAGAAATCGGGTATGTTATGTGACATAATGATTCAGAAATAATGGGGATGACAAGTACGTGACATTACTCTGGACTGATATACTGACTGAACGACAGGAAGAATCTGAACCTGTAGGTGACTGTTCAGGCAGAACACGACGTTCATTTCCAGAGGAACAGGAACAGTCTATTCAAAGTACGAACTATCTCCACCTAAACAGTCGAAACACAGTGTGTTAGAAGATATTGACAGTGTACTAGAGAACATTTATAAAGACTACTACAAGCGCTACTTCAGTTCCTACTGCAAACTGAAGAGGCGCTGTAAGTGTATTAAAAGTGAATCAAATCGCAGATAAGTTTTGTGTGCAGAAAAAGGCAAGCATGAGCTCGTTTCAAAGGAATTAGACAGTCGCCTTCTTTTTCCTTCAGTCTTCTGACATGTTTTGATGCGGATTGCCACAAATTGCTCTCCTGAGCCAACCTTTTCATCTCAGAGCAGCATTTTCAACCTACGTACTATTTTCTATCTACGTCCTCTATTATTTGCTGGATGTATCCCAATCTCTGTATTCCTCTGGAGTTTTTTCCCTTTACTGCACTTTCCACGAAAGTTATTCCCTGATGTTTAACAGATGCCCTGTCATTCTGTCCTCCTTCTTGTCAGTGTTTTCCATATATTCCTTTCTTCGCCGATTCTACGGAACTACTCCACGTTACTTACCTTATCAGTCCACCTAATTTTCAACATTCTTCTGTAGTAGCACGTGTCAAATGCTTCCATTCTGTCCTGTTCCGGATTTCGCACAGCCCGTGCCTCATTGCCATTTAATGCTCTTCTCCGAACGTCCGTTTCAGAAATTTCTTCCTAAAATTAAGATCTACGTGTCATACTAGTAGACTTCTCTTAACCAGGAATGCCTTTTTTGCCAGTGCTAGTGTCCTTTTTATGCCCTTCTTGCTCCGACCGTCATGAGTTATTTTGCTACCCATGTAGCAGAATTCCTTAACTTCATCTACTACGTGATTACCAGTTATGATCTTAAGTTTCTCTCTGTTCTCATTTCTGCTACTTCTCATTACTTTCGTCTTTCTTCGATTTACTCTCAATTCGTGTTATGCATGTATCACACTGTTCATGTAACTCAACAAATCCTGTAATTCTTCTTCGCTTTTACTCATGATAGCAATCTCAACAGCGAATCTTAACACTGAAATCCTTTCACCGTGAATTTTAATCCCACTCTTGAACCTTTTCTGTATTTCCGTCATTGATTCTTCCAGGTAGAGATTAACAGTAGGGGAGAAACACTACATACCTGACTTTTTAACCCGTGCACTTCGTTCTTCGTCTTCCACTCTCAATGGTTCCTCTTGGTTGTTATACATTGTACTACATATTACCCGCCTTTCCCTGTGCTGACCCTAATTCTTCTAAGGATATTGAGCGCATTGCACTATTTTGCATTGTCAGACGCTTTTTCTAGGTCGATAAAACCTATTAACGTGTCTTGATTTTTCGTCATTCATGCTTCCATTATCAACTGCCCCTCTGGTGCCTTTACCTTCCCTAAAGTCAAACTGTTCATCATCTAACATATCCTCAATTTTTTTCTATTCTTCCGTACACTAGTTTTGTCAGCAACTTTGATGTACAATCTGTCAAGCTGACTACGCAATAATTCACGTACTTGTCGGCTCTTGCAATCTTGGGAATTGTGTGGATCACGTTTTTCGGAAAGTCTGATGATATATCGCCACGTCAAAGAGAATAATAGTTTTGTTATCACCGCTCCAAATGATTTTAGAAATTCCTGTGGAATGTTATCCATCCTTTCCACCTCATTTAATTTTAAGTCTTTCAGACCTCTTCTGAATTCCGATTCTACTACTGGATGTCCTATCTCCTTCCTGTGGACTCCTGTTTCTTCTTCTGTTCCGTCGTGAGACAAACTTTTTCTCTCATGGAGGTCCTTGATGTACTTTCTCCACCTATCACCTCACGCCTCTCCATTTAATAGTGGAATTACCATCGCACTCTTAATGTTACCACCATTGCTTTTAATTTCACCGAAGCTTCTTTTGACTTTCCTATGTGCTGAGGCAGTCCTTCCGACAATCATTTCTTTTTAGATTCCTTCACATTTTTCATACAGCCATTCCACCTTCGCTTCCCTGAACTTCCTATTTATTTCATTACTAAGTGACTTGTATTTCTGAATTTCCGGGAACGTTTTTGTAGTTCCTTCTTTCGTCAACAAGCTGAACTGTTTCATCTGTTATCCACGGTTTCTTCGCAGTTACGTTCCTCTTACCTACGTCTTTCTCTACTACTTCTGTGAATGCCCTTTTTAGAGATTTTTATTCCTCTTCAATTGAATTGCTTACTGAGTGTTCATTATCGCAATATCTATAGCCTCAGAGAACAACCGTATCTCTTCATTTCTTAGTGCTTCCGTGTCCCACATCTTTGGGCATTGGTTCTTCCTGAACAGTCTCTAAAACTTTAGCCTACTTTCCATCAATACTAAATTGTGATATGAGTCCGTATCTGTTCCTGATTTAGAAATCTCTGCCTAATCATGATGTAATATAACTAAAATCTTCCAGTGTCTGTTCCACGTACACCTCCTCCTCTTTTGATTCTTGAGCAAAGCTTTCGCAATTACCATCTGAAATCGTTTCAGAATTCAGTTAATCTTCCGCCACTCTCATTCCTTTTACCAAGCCCATATTCTCCGGTAATCATTTCTTCTACTCATTTCTCCACAACCGCATACCAATCCCCCATGACTATTAGATTTCCTTCTCCCTTTACGTACTGAATTACCCATTCAGTATCCTCATAAACTTTATCTTTTCATCTCCTGCTTGTGACGTCGGCATGTATACCTGAATTATTGTTGTCTGTGTTGATATGCTGTCGAACCTGATAAGCACAACCCCATCACTGAACTGTTCACAGTAACTCAGTCTCTGCCATCCCTTCCTATTCATAACGAATCCTATTCCCGTTATACCATGATCTGCTGTTGTTGATATTACCCTACACTCACCTGATCAGAAATTCACTTCTTGAAAGTTTACTCTTACAGAGAAGATAAGCAACCAGCCACTTTTTGCAGTGCTATTTATTTATTTAAATAGCACCGTTACCGATTTCGGACCAACAGGTTTCTCTTCAGATGGCTATTTCACGTTAAAACACATTTTACATTAGCTAGCACTTCTTGTTCTCCAAAACGATGAAATTTCCTTGGGACAGTGGTGCCCTATAACCAAAACAGATTGTAAGACAATGTCTTTTTAACTGCAATTGTGCGTCACGACGATTTTAAATGATGTAACAAATTATTTGGTTACTTAAGTTGAAAAATCCGCGCCATTACGTTCCAGTGCTGACTGTATGATGCACCTTTTAAAAGCACGACTCACGCACCAAGAAGTTTCACCGCATGAAAGTGTGTATATGAAGATGGCGATGTCGTAACCATAACAGTGCCAAAGACTTCCACTCTCAGAGGTACTTCGATATATACATATATGTGACAGAAGAATTTTAAAATTACTAATGCTCCATTGCTTAATATTTATATTAAAAGAGAACTGAGTAAAGAGGTAGACAAATCAAGCAACCGTTTGTTACCAAGTGATACTGCAGTGATATCGTGTAAATACTATATTACAGATTGGAACAAAAGTAAATGATAAGAGACAGACATACATAAGTAAATATTAAAAACTGTGGATATATTATATACATGTTATGGCATACATTGGAACCAAAGTAAATGATTTGGGATGGAATCAATAAACATTACAACAGTGGACATGATATTGATTTTTTTCTCTTTCTTTAGATATGCCTAGCTGAAGGTATTGTATAACAAAGCAAGCTGTTATATATTATTCACTATTTCATGTTTCGTTTGTGTCTGCATATTGATGTTACTAAAGGAAGTAGTGTTTACTCTAAACGGGAAACGAGGTGAATGAAATTTTGATGAAAGGCTGCATTGGCTGACTCGGTCTCTTCATTGAGGAGATTTTGTGATGATTTACTTATAAGTACAAATGTTTCAATTTCTTCAAGCAATTTCATAAAGCCACCTTTCACATCATGATGAAATACTTGTACACGATCTTCAACGCTCTTTATCCCATGATTATTAGTAGTTTGTACAAATTTGGATTTTGATATGGTGTTCAACGTATGGCATCTATATGCTCTTTGAACCCAGCCTCAATTCTTCTCCAAGTTTGTCCTATATAGTAAGGGGGGCAACTTTGACAGCTGAGTATGTATATGCCGGATTTTTTGTATGGGGGTTATTATTCTTTAAATAGTGCTATCTGCTGAAGTTTGTTGTTTGAGTGGAAGCTTATCTTAATGCTTTTGTTTTGAAATAGATTGCTTATATTATAGGACATGCTTCCTAAGAAAGGTAGTGCAACATATTTTCTGCTGTTTTCTACGTGTCTTGTATTAACTGCATGGTTGTGTGCTGTGCAACTTTGTTGTCGGATGGTATTTGGATTTTATGTGATAGTCTGTCATGAGAGGGCGGTATCCATTGTCTGAGGCTATGGTTTTGATGATAATTTCTTCTTCTTTTTGCATTCGTTCAAGTGGAATTTTACGTAGACGATTCAATGTGGAAATAAAATATACCATCTTACGCTGGTGTGGTTGACAAGATGAGCTGCTGATACATACATCAGTGGATGTCGGTTTTCTATAAATCTCAAAATGATGTTTATAATTTTTGTTGGTGAGTCTTATTTCAAAGGAACTGATGCTGTTGTTGGTCTCATATTCAAAGATGAATTTAATGTTTTTCTACAACTTGGTCAGAGTTGTTGCTAATGTGTCTATTTGCTCATTGGTGCTATCAAACAGTATAATTGTCCCTTCAACATACTTTTTGTAGTAGACAGTTTTGCTGTTGATGTGACTGTTAGCTTCAAAAAATGTCTACTCTAAGTGATTTTGTAATATCTGCTAACATCCCTGCTATGCTGCTACCCATTACCAATACATCTTTCTGTTTATATAAATTGTTATTAAAACTGAAGTAATTGTATGACGATATCAAGATGAGTAATTCAATGAGCTCACAGATTTCAGCAATGCATAGTTTCTTATGTTTGAGTAGATTGCTTCTGATTATGTTTATGGTGTCCTATAGGGGAATAAAGGTTTACTATGGCAAGCGATGCAAATCTGGCTGTCAGTGGAAAGTAAACATCTTTAATTTTGCCGATGAGTTCATATGTGTTCTTAATGGAGAATTTGTTTTCAAAGTATAGTTAATATTAAATAGAGCAAGCATGTTTGTTCTTTAACCTTTATTAAGGGCTATCCCTCAAGTTAAAAATCGGCTGACAGGACAGTTTTCTTTATGGGTCTCAGGCTGTGACCGGGAACGAGGTGCAGTTGGGTACATGGAAATGCAGTTGCGAACTTCCCATTTAGTTAGAAGGAAATTACAGCTCTTCTTTTCTTAATTTTGGCCTGACATTTAGAAATAGGATCAAAAAGTAATTTAGTCATGTTGTTTCTCTTAAATAATTCCATGGTTTTACCAACATAGTCATTTTCGTAAGTTATGACTGCACAATTACTGCCGGCAGGTGTGGCCGTGCGGTTCTAGGCGCTTCAGTCTGGAACCGCGTGACCGCTACCGTCGCAGGTTCGAATCCTGCCTCTGGCATGGATGTGTGTGATGTCCTTAGGTTAGTTAGGTTTAAGTAGTTCTAAGTTCTAGGGGACTGATGACCACAGATGTTAAGTCCCATAGTGCTCAGAGCCATTTGAACCTTTTTTTTTTTTCAGAATTACTTTTATCAGCTTTGACTACTAAACCCACTAAAGCCTAAAGCCCCACTCTTAGAAAGATTGAAGATTGAAACTGATACAACTTAGAACGCTTAGGTCACTGTATCCGTGTGAACTGTTGCTTTTGAGGGGTCTTGTTATTATTTTATTGGCTTTGAAGGCTAAAGCAATGTTTTAGACAGAATATGAGTCGTCAGGCTTCTGACTGGCTTGAAGCGGCTCTCCACGAATTCCTCTCCTGTGTCAATATTTTCATCTCAGAGTAGCTCTTGCAACCTACGTCCTCAATTATTTGCTGGATTTATTAGAATCTCTGCCTTTCTCTGCAGTTTTTGCCATCTACAGCTCGCTGTAGTGCCATGGAAGTCGTTCCCTGCTGTCTTAATAGATGTCCTATCATCCTGTTTCTTCTCCTTGTCGGTGTTTTCCATGCTTTTTTAGGTCGAAAGGTCCTATGAACGTGTCTCTATTTTTCAGCCGCAATCACAGAATTGCCTCTCTCGCGGCTTTACCTTTCCTAAAACCAAACTGATCGTCAACTGACACCTCCTCAATTTTCTTTCCGTTCGCCTGTATATCATCCTTGTCAGCAGCTCGGATGCATGAGCTGTTAAGCTGATTGTGCGATAATTCTCGCACTTTTCAGCTCTTGTAGCCTTCGGAGTTGTGTGGATGATGTATGAATGCATGGTTTCGCGGCGATATGAATTAATAAAATTTTCTCTGGCTTCCAGCCGCGTCAGGTGGTTAAAATCCCACGAGCCTTCGACCCAGCTCTCCTCATTCATTGTCAAGTAGTAAGAATAACTGTCTTACCACTTGACAATGACGGAGGAGAGCTGGGTCGAAAGCTCGTGGGATTTTAACCACCTGACGCGGCTGGAAGCCCGAGAAAATTTTATTGTGTGGATGATATTTTTCCGAAAGTCATGTGGTATGTTGCCACTTCGTACATTTTACACAGTAACGTGAATAATCTTTTTGTTGTCACTTCCCCTAGTGATTTTAGAAATTCTGATGGAGTTTTATCTATGGCTTCTGCATATTTGATCTTAACTCCTCCAAAAATCTCTTAAATTCTGATACTATTACTGGATCCCCAATCTCTTCTGTATCGACTCCTGTTCCTTCTACTATCACATCAGATAAATCTTCTCTCTCATAGAGACCTTCATTATACCCTTTCCACCGACCTGCTCTCTATCCTGCATTCAACAGTGGAAGTCCCATTGCGTTCTTAATGTTATCACCCATGATTTTAATTTCACCGAAGGTTGTTTTGTCTTTCTTACATGCTGAGTCAGTCCTTCCTATAATAATTTCTTTTTTAACTTCTCCACATTTTTCATGCAGCCATCTCGTCTTAGTTTCTCTGCACTTCCTGTTTATGTCATTCCTCAGCGACTTGTATTTCTGTATTCCTGAATTTCCGTGTACATTTCTGTACGTCCTTTTTTAATCGATCAACTGAAGTATTCCTACTGTTACCCATGGTTTCTTCGCAGTTACCTTCTTTATACCCATGGTTATCTTTCCTACTTCTGCGATCGCCCTTTTTAGAGCTATCGTCTCCTCTTCAACAGTATTGCCTACTGAGCTACTCCTTATTGCTCTATGTACACCCTTAGAGAGCATCGATCGTATCTCGTTAATTCTTAATACTTCCGAATCCTACTTCATTGGGAATTTATTCTTCCTGGACATTCTCTTAAACTTCTACCTACTCTTCATCACTATTACATTTTCAGCTAAGTCTATGTCTGCGCCTGGGAAAACCTTACAATCCAGTACCCGATTTCGGAATCTCTGTCTGACCCTGATGTAAAGTAACTGAAATCTAGGCGTATCACCCGGCCTTTTCCAAGTATACCTCCTTCTCTTGTGATTAATAAAGAGCTCAATTAGTCTTTCTAGTCTATCATTACTTGCCGGCCGGTGTGGCCGAGTGGTTCTAAGCACTACAGTCTGGTTCAAGTATGGTTCAAATGGCTCTGAGCACTATGGGACTTAACATCTGAGGTCATCAGTCCCCTAGAACTTAGAACTACTTAAACTTAACCAACCTAAGGATATCACACACATCCATGCTCGAGGCAGGATTCGAACCTGCGACCGTAGCGGTCACGCGGTTCCAGACTGAAGCGCCTAGAACCGCTCGGCCACAAGGGCCAGCCTACAGTCTGGAACCGCGCGACCACTACGGTCGCAGGTTCAAATCCTGCCTCGGGCATGGATGTGTGCGATGTCCTTAGGATAGTTAAGTTTAAGTAGTTCTAAGTCCTAGGGGACTGATGACCTCAGATGTTGAGGCCCATTGTGCTCAGAGCCATTTGAACTATTACTTGTCCCAAGCCCATATTCTGCTGTAACGTTTTCTTCTACTCCTCCCCCTACAGCTGCATTCCAGTCCCTCATGACTATTAGATTTTCATCTCCCTTTAAATACTGTATTACCCTTAAAATATTCTCATATTATTTCTCTATTTCTTCATCTTTAGCTTGCGATGTCGGCATGTACACCTGAACTAGCGTTGTCGGCGTTGGTTTGCTGTCGATTCTGATGAGAACATTCTTCTCACTTAACTGCTCACAGCAACTCACTCTCTGCCCTACCTACCTCGGCTGTGGCCGAGCGGTTCTAGGCGCTTCAGTCCGGAACCGCGATGCTGCTACGGTCGCAGGTTCGAATCCTGCCTCGGGCATGGATGTGTGATGTCCTTATGTCCTTAGGTTAGTTAGGTTTATGTAGTTCTGAGTCTAGGGGACTGATGACCTCAGATATTAGGTCCCACAGTGCTTAGAGCCATTTGAACCATAGTCATTATATTCATTATTGTATTAATTATATCGTTTTCTGCTGTTGATTTACCGTATAGTCATCTGACCAGAAATCCTTGTATTTTTTCCATTTCACTTCACTGGCTTCTAGTACACCTAGATTGAGCCTTTGAATTTTCCTTTTCATATTTTCTAGGTACCCTACCACATTCAAGAGTCTCATATTCCACACTCCGACTCGTGTAACTTTATCCTTTCGTTGTGTATTGAACATTTTCCTCATAATCACCATCCCCTTGGTAGTCCCCGCTCGGAGATCCGAATGGGCGTTATTTTGGAATCTTTTGTCAACGGAGAGATCATTATGACGCTTTTTCAATTACAGGCCACGTGTCCTATTGATACACATTATGTATCTTTAATGCAGTGGTTTCCGTTGCCTTTTGTATTCTCATGCCGTTGATCATCGGTGATTCTTCCGCCTTTTGTGGCTGTTTCCCAAATCAAGGACAAGAGAGTGCTCTGAACCTCTGTCCGCTCCTCCACCCTGTTTGACAAGGCCGCTGGCAGAATGAGGGTACACCGAAAGTCTTCGGCCGCCAATGCTGATTAATAATCAAAATTTAGAGCGTGGCGGGACCGAGGAGGTTTCCATTAGTAATCAAAGACGCTATCTTTTTTAAGCGGAAACGGGTTAAGTAAACAAATTATCTTGATTTGTAAAAGCAGAAATTCTAAGAACGACCCTTCCTACAAAATCAACATGAAACATTACACTCGAACAAGGCGAGCAACAGCGTTTATTAACAAGGCGCGGAAAAAAAATAATAACAATAATACTGAAGTAAGATAAGAGACGTGAGGCCGTAGACAAAGAGGGAGGATGGTGCGGGGTTATGGTAAGACTTTCATGCATCCCTCTGCTCGGCAGGTGGGGAGTGGAGGCAGAGTGGACAGAGGTCTACGTGCGATGCCTGGCCACGGTGTCCCCGGCACCACTGCCGGGAAGAAACGCCCGAAAGGCGGACAGAAACAAAGGAGGAGGGAACAGTAAAGTAGGGGGAATGGCCAGCGTGCTCTGGTATAGTGATTAAAAGAAAGGGGCGCGTGTCCATGCGCCTGCTCCGCTGTGGGTTACGATATAGAAATGTAGCGCGGAGAGTTTCTGATATCAGCAAGGGGGGGGATTCGGTGCTCGACTTCATTGTGGGCAGTTTTTAAGTACTACCAGAAGTCAAGGCCTGATTCATAGCCATCATTATACCGGTAAGCGATCGTCCATCTCTCACACCACACAATTTTTGGTGGCGGGAAAATAAGTATTCTGAGGATAGACAAAACTCCATGGTCCAATCGTATCCGGCAGAACTTGGCGGTAGCGGGCAGCGAAAGGTCGACACAGCTTCCAGACGTCACTTGTAGCAACACAAGTCGGGCGGTGGACATCGTCATCCACGAGATGGTAAATTGAACAAAGCGGAGTGTCCGTTAGACCGATGGCTTCAAGACTTTGATTTGTGGCGAGTTTTCCTTTAGCGACGTCGTACCATGTTGCCTGTACGTAGGAAGGAAGGAAAAGCTGGTCTTTATGGCGTCAAACCGTGGGCCACCGCGTCGATGGATGTTTGAGTTCGACATTGTTGCTGGCCAAGTAATGAAGCACTGGGGTGTAGAAATCTTTGGTTCAAGAAGGTGCGTACTCGGTAAGTAAGTGTGATCCTAACTGGACGATGAAATCAGAAATGGCCACCAGATGGTGCGTGATGTGGCCGACGGGTACTGGCGGCGATATGGTCACGGGCATAGGAATTTCCAGAAAGCTGCACGTAAGAGAGGTGAAACGCCCGCTAAACTCGATGGGCAGATCAGGTGATTAGGATTGTGGAAAGGGCCAAATAAGGTGTCGGTCAGGTTCACTCAAAATTGTAATTTATTGCAATCTAATAACACCTTTAAACCTAAACGGCACACAACCAAACCTTTAGAATTACGAGTTTCAAAAAGGCAATTATTTCACGGCTGAAGGCCTCCAAACAATAAATCTTAACAAGGTAAATCTCAAGTGGTAAAAACATGCAGTTAAAATTGCAAATAAAATAATTATCCAACGAGGCTAGAAGCATCAAGGCAAGGGAGAATAGAGAAACAAACGAGATGCAATATAAACGGCTGGATATATATATCCAACGAGGCTAGAAGCATCAAGGCAAGGGAGAATAGAGAAACAAACAAGATGCAATATAAACGGCTGAAGGTCCACAACAAAATTATCAAGATTTTAGAATAAATTACCATAACCTGTCAAAGGCAGAAGGCCGCAATGGTTTTTTTTTAAAATGATTTAAGTGGCTGAAAGCCCACAATTGATTTCCCAAAATTCAAAAATACATAAAATCCAGTAAAAGAATTTTATAATTAATTGGTTATGACAGATTATAAACAGACAATTAAACACCGGTGAGAAGGACAATTAAGGAAACGGCACTCAGAAGCCTCCAGGGAGGTCGGTCTGCCCTGGTTCACTTAGGTGAGACGCGTGGTGAGCGCAACGACACTTGCTCCGTCGGAACCCAACCATGGACATCCACGGATCGACCGACAAAACGACTTGCTTACCACCAATCGGTACATGAGAACTCAAACACAAAAAGTTACCAATGTGATTATCCACAATGAAATATGTACTAGTTGTCAAAACTACAAACCATGTAGGACAGCGAGAACAGGTGACGAAAGAAAGCTACCTGAAATTACGTTAGTGGCCAGGTCAGGTAAAGCCGGCCGCGGTAGTCTAGCGGTTCTAGGCGCGCAGTCCGGAACCGCGCGACTGCTACGGTCGCAGGTTCGAATCCTGCCTCGGGCATGGATGTGTGTGATGTCCTTAGGTTAATTAGGTTTAAGCAGTTCTAAGTTCTAGGGGACTGATGACCACAGATGTTAAGTCCCATAGTGCTCAGAGCCATTTGAACCATTTGAGGTCAGGTAACCAGAACACTAACAGCCACAAGGCAGAAAATTCCGCTGCTGCACTTGAATTGTAGTCAACCCATATAGTTAATTGCACTGCATGGCGGCTAAATTTTAGTAATAGAAACACTCGGTTTTGCTCACAGGAAAACCTCCCCAACAGCGAACCACCGAAACGAACCACACAACATGAATGGACGTGGCTTGGGTAGTTGAAACCACTACTCAACTTTGACGTCCTGGGTCGGTGAACCACGAAGCTCGTAGCGATCAGACAGCTCCAAGCACGCTCCGACACTGTGCAGGGACCGCCATCGGACCCAGCCGACTGCGTCGTCCGGAGATAACTTTCCTGGTCCGCAGCAACCGACCGACTGCCTCCGAACGCCGACAACATCTAAAATCGTAGTCAGTGAAAATATCTCCAACTACACACACAACCTTGCACGAAGACCTGAACGATACCCAACAGTAACTAAGCATACACACACACACACACACACACACACACACACACACACACACACAGCCGACCCATGAACGGTCGGCGAGCCAAGACGCGTCGTCCGGTAGGAAGACCAACCGACGATCCACCAAGACCATGACCCGGCTCAAGTGAGGCGGTAAGGGTCGGGCAAGCCATGACGACGCAGACCTCACTGCTCCAACCTGACTGCACTAGGGCCCCATTGCAACTCCCCGACTGGCAGGTCAGAACTGCGCTCCAGACACGTTCCAACTGACTGGCAGACCCGAACTTGCGACCCGAACTGCCTACCAACAGACAACGCCCGGGAAGTAATAGCAGTCGAGCAAAGATGCTACAAGAGGGGATATATCGATACGCGCTGCTAACGCCGCTCACGGTCAGGCAAAGCAGCAACTCAGTGGCAGTAATAACTTAAATTAACGAATAAGGTTGAAGTATGTTAAAAACAGGGTGTGAAATACAGGGCTATTACAAATGATTGAAGCGATTTCATAAATTCACTGTAGCTCCATTCATTGACATATGGTCACGACACACAACAGATACGTAGAAAAACTCAAAGTTTTGTTCGGCTGAAGCCGCACTTCAGGTTTCTGCCGCCAGAGCGCTCGAGAGCGCAGTGAGACAAAATGGCGACAGGAGCCGAGAAAGCGTATGTCGTGCTTGAAATGCACTCACATCAGTCAGTCATAACAGTGCAACGACACTTCAGGACGAAGTTCAACAAAGATCCACCAGCTGCTAACTCCATTCGGCGATGGTATGCGCAGTTTAAAGACTCTGGATGCCTCTGTAAGGGGAAATCAACGGGTCGGCCTGCAGGAGCGAAGAAACGGTTGAACGCGTGCGGGGAAGTTTTACGCGTAGCCCGCGGAAGTCGACGAATAAAGCAAGCAGGGAGCTAACGTACCACAGCCGACGGTATGGAAAATCTTACGGAAAAGGCTAAAGCAGAAGCCTTACCGATTACAATTGCTACAAGCCCTGACACCCGATGACAAAGTCAAACGCTTCGAATTTTCGGCGCGGTTGCAACAGCTCATGAAAGAGGATGCGTTCAGTGCGAAACTTGTTTTCAGTGATGAAGCAGCATTTTTTCTTAATGGTGAAGTGAACAGACACAATGTGCGAATCTGGGTGGTAGAGAATCCTCACGCATTCGTGCAGCAAATTCGCAATTCACCAAAAGTTAACGTGTTTTGTGCAATCTCTCGGTTTAAAGTTTACGGCCCCTTTTTCTTCTGCGAAAAAAACGTTGATCAGCTGCTGGTGAACAAACGTTTCCTACACAAACACACACACACACACACACACACACACACACACACTATCGACTATCACTGATCAGTCTCACAGAGCTTTAAAATGACATGTACTTTTTTTATTATTTTGATTCTCGCCGTGTCTTGACGTAACCATTCCGTAGTGACGATGCATTGAAAGCTAAAACAAAAAAAATATTGTCAAGTGCACACCCAGCAAGTGTATTGCCGACATAAATTATTATTATTTAAGTGCTTGGCTACACTGTATGCTAACATCAACTTCGTTGTATTTGTTTTCCAATTTGCGAATAGATTCACGAGTTTCTTACACCTGCGCCAAAATCCGCTCTCTGTTTACGTTATTTAAGAAAAAAAAGAAAGTAAAGGGTTTTAGACTAAAAACGAGGCTTTAGTTCAGTTTACTACTGGAGCTCCTCGGATCTGTGGATATGCTTAAGCGCAGTACGCGCCTGATAGCAGGGAACCCAGCAAACACTTCTGTTAAGCAGGTTGAATCCATGGCATGAGAGTGCGAACACCAGTCACACCAACGTACCCCTACGATTTGATGCGGTACGAGAAATCACAGTATTTGTATGCTCCTTGTTCTCAAATCAAGTAGCAAATATTATTCATTTTCTTTAGTGGCAGATTACGCAATATTCATTTCGTCAACAGTGTTAGATGAAAATCAGCGCACACTCCACGGAAGATTAATCCTGAGTGTTACGATTATCTGTAACACGGCTTGACGTGCTCCACGTGCCACTGTTAGTGAAAAATAATAGTTGATAGTCGTTTTCCTTTTACTCAGTAAGTTATCTTCGTACCAAAGACCAAATCAACTGAGTCTTTGACTAATACCAAACAATGTTATAAGCTTGTAGTCTTCCATAACGCATGCCACTTTAAACAAAATAGTTTTATGTGTTAGATCCCAATATTAAGAAGGACTAAAACAACTATACCATCGAGTTTCGACCATCTTTGCAGCGGCTCTCTTCAGGTCAACAAAGCGCCCTGATGACGATCCCTACAAAGACGGTCGAAACATAGTTTGTATAGCTGTTTTAGTGTTTTATAATGAGGCCTAATGCCCAAATGACTTTATTCCAACAAACAATGTTGTCCGATGTGACTGCGTAAGAGGCTGTGGAATATTAATTTTGAGGTAATTTCGTCCAAATATCCAGGATATATAGAGTGTAGAGAAACCATTTTCGTAACCTTCCATGGAATATGGAGAACTTTGAAATACTTCCGGTACCATATTTCAAACCGCTGGTTTTCCTCGAAAAAAAAAAACTAAATATAAAATTGGCAGAAGAATTTGAAAACATGACGCAGATTGTTACAAATGGTTCAAATGGCTCTGAGCACTATAGGACTTAACATCTGAGGTCATCAGTCCCCTAGACGTAGAACTACTTAAGCCTAACTAACCTAAGGACATCACACACATCCATGCCCGAGGCAGGATTCGAATCTGCGACCGTAGCAGCAGCGCGGTTCCGGACTGAAGCGCCTAGAACCGCTCGGCCACAAATGCCGGCGCAGATTGTTACATTTTTGACGCTGTTTACTACGGACACGCTTTTACAATGGTAGTGGCCCAACCTATCCATCTTCAGCAATTAGACAGTAAGTGGTTCCATTTAGAAGGATTGTCGTCGTGGACCAAAGACTCTGTGTTGTCTGTTCAAGTCGTCAGTTTTTCGATTGGCTTGATGTGGTTCATCATGGCTTACTCTCCTGCGACAAAATCTACTTCTAAGAACAGCACTTACCCCAATGTCCTCACTTATTTATTGGATATATTCCAGACTATCTTCCCCAATACTTTCTAGCCTCAATAGCTCCCTCTAGTATTACATAAGTTACTCTCTGATGCCGTAGTCCATGTACTGTTACTCTGTCCCTTCGTTCAATCCGTGTCTACCGCATATCCGTTTCCTCGTCGATTCCACATAGCCTCGTCATTTCTGATCTTATCCATCCACCTAATTTTTACAATCACTCTGTACTGCCCACATATCAAACTACTATCTCTTCTTGCAGTCGTATCTCAAATAAAACTGATATAATTAAGACACATTCTTAAGCCTGGAGCAAGATATCGGCAATGAAGGTGTCGACAGAAACATGTGATAAATGTCTCCTACTTACACAGAAATCCAGCACCAGATAACAATGAAACAATTAAGTCTTTTTAAAAAATGGTTTTATGTGTATTTTCTCTCAGTTACAAATATTCAGCCATCTCTGTTGATACAATCGTAGTAAATCATCCCAACATGACATTCAACGTTAAATTGCCTTTATTTTAGGACACTAAGTGGACATATACGCCGTCAGCGCAAATTGCTTCGAGGCTGGATTAATAAAAAACCGAGAAAAGCTAAGGTGGTGGTTTTCAGGCTTCAGGTGTTCTACATACTCTCTCCCCATACCAGTACAACCCATAGAACGCTGATATAACCATCTAAAACTGTTAGAAATGTCCTTTTTTTAGTTCTTGTTCAACTCGCGTAGTACATGTCGGTTATGTCGTCAACCTCAGGTTGACCTTTCTTGTGAATTTCGGCACTTTGTAGTTTTGTGGTAGTTTCATATCGATAATGCCACATATCGTCGTCGGTCATGATTTTCTTCCACAAAAACCAGTCCGCGTTTTTCATTTCAAACAATTCGCGGCAGGCGTAAACGCGTCGTTGTTTTTGCGCTGGAGTCAAGATGTGCGGGGAAAAAAATTTCCACACACTTTTCTCTTCTTCAAAACATTTTGGAGAACGTCATGTTGATAAATCGGGTTTCTGCCGGTTATTCGCAGCTTTCCTGCACGATATTTCAACTGCGTGACTCACGGTCTTCTTCAGGGGCAGTCTGATATCAGACAGCTCTCGAAGAAGACTGCGAGTCACGCAGTTGAAATATCGTGCAGGAAAGCCGCAAATAACGGCAGAAACTCGATTTATCAACATGATAACGCCTCGCCTGGAAAGCTTTAAAATGGCTCTGAGCACTATGGGACTTAACATCGAAGGTCATCAGTCCCCTAGAGCTTAGAAGTACTTAAACCTAACTAACCTAAGGACTTCACACACATCCATGAACGAGGCAGGATCCGAACCTGCGACCGTAGCGGGAAAGCTTTAAGAATTACAGTTTGGAGGACGTTTTGAACACTTGATTTAGAGATGTTGTTCCATTGCGATTTGTGACAACAGCGTTCGTACACTAAGGTCGCACACTCACTACTTGAGACGGGATGCTCATAATTGACTGGCTGAACGCACGTCCTTTGTTTACTGCTGTTAGTTACTGCTCTGACGTCGCTTACCCGCCAGGACTAATATAAACCTCAATACTTTTTGGACGGATGGTGTGCAGCCAAATGATGTTAGCACGAGAATATAATAGATGACTAGTGATGACTAGAGAATTCCATATGTGTGTGAATATCCGTTGCGCTTCTAAAATCTGGACTGCTTAATGCTTTGTTTTATTTAATTCTTAGTTTCATTTTTAATAATTATAAGTACTTTATATGTGAAATAAATATTAGAAAATATATAATCTGCGATTCACGTTCTTAAATCCTAAACAAGGCGCAAAACCGTAGGTGTCCGAATATATTTTACACATAGCGAACGTGAATATAGGGTGGAAAAAGTGATGTCATATGATTACTACGAAGAAAAGCAACCGAATACAGAGCGCCATACTACACAAAGAAACAGTTTTACTGAAACACAAACAAAAAAATATTATACTTGATTGCTTTCGCGTGTACAGCTGAGCTGTTGATTAGATTTTATGCGCAATATTTCGATAAACGACCCAGTTATCTCCCTCAGGTGCAGCGAGCTGTCTTTTCTTGTGTCCTCGCTGCATATACACCAACCAGTACCGACACTACCTCACAGTCAGCGAATACATGAAACCACACAGGTGGCAGCATCTGAAGAAGATAACTGGGCCATTTCTCGAAATATTTTACAGGAAACGGCAACAGCAACTCGCCGGTTCATCCGAAACCTCATTATTAATCACTCACGCCGAGAATATCTTAGCCGGCCGCGGTGGTCTAGTGGTTCTAGGCGCGCAGTCCGGAACCGCGGGGCTGCTACGGTCGCAGGTTCGAATCCTGCCTCGGGCATGGATGTGTGTGTCGTCCTTAGGTTAGTTAGGTTTAAGTAGTTCTAAGTTCTAGGGGACTGATGACCACAGAAGTTAAGTCCCATAGTGCTCAGAGCCATTTGAACCATTTTTTCGAGAATATCTTAGGGATCAGTTGCATATTTTCGTTCTTAGTCATAACTGCATGACATGGACACCTCGATAAAGTAGGTCTTTGCACTTTGTTTACTGGGACTCGTGAAATGCCGCGCTGAGTGGCCCCGCGGTTAGGGGCGCCATGTCACTAACCGTGCGGCCCCTCCCGCCGGAGGTTCGGGTTCTCCCTCGGGCATGGGTGTGAGTGTTGTCCTTAGCGTTAAGTTAGTTTAAGTAGTGCGTAAGTCTAGGGACCACTGACCTCAGCAGCTTGGTCCCTTAGGAATTCACACACAAATCGTGAAATGTACCCACGCCCATGCCATCATATTTGTTACCACCAATACGCATTGCTCTATGCTTAATGCCGTTTCCCGAATTATATTACTGACAACGTTCAAGTGAAATGAATGAATTTGCGTTGCATGTTGCTTAGTTTTGCAAGCCTACCAGATTGAATGTACACTATGCTTTGTGAACGGGTCAAACGGTACAAATGGCTCTGAGCACTATGGGACTTAACTACTGTGGTCATCAGACCCCTAGAACTTAGAACTACTTAAACCTAACTAACCTAAGGACACATCCATGCCCGAGTCAGGATTCGAACCTGCGACCGTAGCGGTTGTGCGGTTCCAGACTGAAGCGCCTAGAACCGCTCTGCCACTCCGGCCGGCGTGAACAGGTCACATATCTGTTTATCAGTTAGCTAATTCGTGCATCTTGCAAATATTGTCACGTAGAAGAACACTAACTTCGCTTAACGAAGGTTTTTTCAGTACTTCCACATACAAGAGCATGGAGCGAACTGCCTCCGGCGAGAACACATACGGTATATACAGGGTGATTCAAAAAGAATACCACAACTTTAAAAAATGTGTATTTAATGAAAGAAAAATAATATAACCTTCTGTTATACATCATTACAAATAGTATTTAAAAAGGTTTTTTTTCACTCAAAAACAAGTTCAGAGATGTTCAATATGGCCCCCTCCAGACACACGAGCAATATCAACCCGATACTCCAACTCGTTCCACACTCTCTGTAGCATATCAGGCGTAACAGTTTGGATAGCTGCTGTTATTTCTCGTTTCAAATCATCAATGGTGGCTGGGAGAGGTGGCCGAAACACCATATCCTTAACATACCCCCGTAAGAAAAAATCGCAGGGGGTAAGATCAGGGCTTCTTGGAGGCTTTCATCACTCGTTCTCGGCCGTCCAGAACTTTTCCCTTTGCACAAACACCCATTCTCTGTAAACTGTTTATACCAACGTTTAATACACCACCTATCAGGAGGTTTAACACCATACTTCGTTCGAAATGCACGCTGAACAACTGTCGTCGATTCACTTCTGCCGTACTCAATAACACAAAAAGCTTTCTGTTGAGCGGTCGCCATCTTAGCATCAACTGACGCTGACGCCTAGTCAACAGCGCCTCAAGCGAACAAATGTACAACTAAATGAAACTTTATAGCTTCCTTAATTCGGCGACAGATAGTGCTTAGCTCTGCCTTTTGTCGTTGCAGAGTTTTAAATTCCTAAAGTTGTGGTATTCTTTTTGAATCACCCTGTATACAGTTACAGAACATTCCAATACAGTGATTCTTGACATTTGTGGAAGCTTCTAGAAAGTACTCAAACCGAATATAGAAATTAAAATTTTACGATTTACGTGAGTTTTAAACACACGACCCTCCACGTAAAAATCTAGCATCATAACCACTACACCTCGGTGATTGTGCTACTCAGCTTCTTCTGCGACATTGATCCCGCCTTAAGAGAACAGCGTCTGGGTGTCAGGTCCTCCTAGTCCGAAAACGAGTCATCGGTCCTGCATACTCCGACACCCGAAGACTGATGTTCGCCCTGGCAGTGATCTTCTTAGAACTTCCTTTTCCGCTACGCTCTTCGTCTCCTTTCCGCTTGTTGGCTGTCGCTGGAGCTTCTAATTTACCCTGGGTTGCAGGATTCTTATAGGGCTTCATTCGAAGGACTTGGACCGTATCTCTGATCTTTCGTCGTCTTGTGTCGGGGTCGAAATCTTCAACTTCATAAGTAACATCACACAACTGTTTTACAACCTTATAAGGTCAAAGTAGCGCCTGAGGAACTTCTCAGAGAGACCAACATTCCGAACAGGAGTGAAGATCTAGACGAGGTCACCAGGCTGGAAGACAACAGGACGATGGCTCGCGTCGTACCTTCGGCGATCGTTTTCTTGAGCCTGCAGCGTTCGGAGTCGAGCTAATTGCCGAGCTTCCTCAGCTCTGGTTAACGCCTGGCCGATGTAGTTGTCGTCAACGTCATCAGGATGTAACGGAAACACAGTGTCCACCGTTGTAGTCGCCTCACGCCCATGCACCAGGAAAAATGGCGTAAGGCCTGTGGTGTCTTGTTTGGCGGTGTTGTAGGCAAATGTCACGTAAGGTAGCACCTCATTCCAGTTGCTCTGCTCAACATTGACGAACATTGATAGCATGTTGGCCAAGGTCTTATTAAGGCGTTCTGCTCAGTAGAGAGATCCTGGATTTCAGCGAGACAGTCACCATTTAGATGGTGCCCACCTGACTTGTCGTCCTGCTGGATCCTTAAGGCCTGTCAACCAACAAAGGGAATGATGGTCTGTAACAACTGTGAATGGCCTTCCATAGAGATACTGTCGAAATTTGCACATGACACAGATCACAGCAAGACATTTCCTTTCTGTAGTTGAGTAGTTTCTCTCGGCTTTTGCAAGTGTCCTAGAAATTTGCACCAGAACAGCACCGATCCCATACCCACTGGCATCTGTGTGTCGTTCTGTAGGAGCTCTCTCATCATACAGACCAAATACAGGGTCAGTCGTCAGAGCTTTTCGCAGCACATCGAAAGAATCTTGTTGAGCACCACCTCAGATATATTTAGCATCAGCTTTTAACAACTCTTGAACTCTTCTGGCTTTGAGTCTTTAATAAAACGACGGTAATGAGAACATAGTCCGAGGAAGCTTCTCGAATCTCTGATACTTTTAGGAATAGAAAATTCCGTTATAGATATCACCTTTTCTGGGTCTGGCCGCACATCTCCGTTTGACACAAGGTGTCCAAGTATTTTGATTTCTTTTGCTCCAAAGAGACACTTTCTTGGATCAAGTTTCAGTCCGCCTTGTTGGAGACACTTAAGAAAGGCCCTCAGTCTTTTTACGTGTTCATCAAATGTCTCTGAGAACACTAAAACGTCATCTGAATGACAAAGACACATCGTCCCCTTCAGGTGAGTTAGAAGATTATCCATCATCCGTTCAAAAGTTGCTGGTGCATTACACAAACCAAACGGCATTACTTTAAACTCATACAGGCACTCATGGGTGATGAATGCAGTTTTCTCACCATAAGCCTCATCTACTTCGATTTGTCAGTATCCCGAGTACATATCCATGGTTGAGAAAAACTTAGCCCCCTTCAGACATTCTAGTGTATAGTCAATTAGTGGAAGAGGGTGAACGTCCTTTTTAGTTATCTTATTAAGCTTCCTGTAATCAACACAAAAGCGCCAATTACGATCCTTCTTCCTGACGAGAACCGCTGGTGACGACCATGGGCTCTGCGAAGGCTGAATGATGTTATTCTTCATCATTTTCTCTACCTCGTCGCGAATTATTCGACGTCTCTGTGGCTTATTGGTTGAAGGCCTCCAGTGCTAATCCGGTGCTTCACCGTCGATTTGTCTAATTTGCTCTTCACCTGTCGATTGAAGCATTCATAGAACTCTTGAAGAATGGCTGGGATGATCAAGTTATTCTTCAGTGGTATGCTTCTCGTACATTAGAGTGCACAGTCCATGGGTTGATGCATTGCATGACACATGACAGTTACCTTTCTAGCGCCGACTGCAAGAATGATCACTTCATCCAGCACACGTAGTCTACACACATTCGGATGAGCATCTTCCTGTCCACAGTATCTCATCTCGTCTAGCATGATCTTCGAGCTACCACAATTTATAATTGCCTGAGAAGCTTTCAAAAAGTCCCATCCGAGAACAACGCCATGACTACACTTTTGTAAGACGAGGAATTCTAAGGACTGTGTATGGCCACTTATACCCACATGAATGACACATCTTCCTGTATGTTTTACATATTTCCCATTAGCCATCTTCAGCAGAGATGTTTTGCTGTCGACGAATACGTTTTTCTGCAGCTGCCGACGGCACTTCTCCGAAATGACTGAATATGATGCTCCAGAGTTCACATTAGCTTGGGCTGGTCGGCCATCCATTAGGATATCGATGTAGTTTCCTATTTTCGTAGTGATTGACGGCGGAGGATTTTTCTTTTCGGCGGCCTCACCTCCAAGGAAGGTCGAACCCTTTAGTTTTCCAGGTTGCGGTGGCTAGGTGATCGGCTGGAGCTTCTCAGCGGCGATGTGGATCTTGTTCGGCGTGTTGGTGAGCGTCCTCTCCAGCGGCTATCTTGCGGCGATGGTGACCTACGTCTTCCTGCAATCACATTTTCTTGTTCATCGTCGTCGTCCCGGAGTTGGCGTTGGCGAAGGTCGGTAAGCTGTCTTCTGGCACGGGCTTCATCAACAACCCGCCGCCTTTCTCGACAATAAGAGCACCACATGTCTCGGTCGACCACAGTGGAAACATACTGATTGGTTATACTGGGTCCTCCAGACGTCCGTCTTCCTTAGTGCCCAAAGAGCTTCCTCATGCGGCTTTGTTGGAAACTTCGCTTGGGTCTCAACTTTTTATCGTTTTAAAGGGAAATTAATGACGAGAGGTTGGGTTCAGTGTCTGTTCCACTTCCTTCCTTAAGACCTCTTGAAGCGTCTCGGTTTTCTGATTCTTGTCATATGTGGATGCCTATGGAACGTACTCGAACCGAATATAGAAAATAAAATGTTACCGTTCAAGTGAGTTTTGAACTCACGACTCTCCATGCAACAATCTAGTATCATAACCATCACACGACGCTGACTATGCTGCTAAACATCTGCGACAATATCGTTCATGCCAGTTGTTGTCCTCGGATTCTCAGAGTGCCTGGGGAGTCGTGCTTTACGAGAAATACATCGAGATGTTATTGAGATGCTCGAGATGTGAGCTCTCATAATCCGTCGCTATTTTGAAGACCACAAACCTGTACAGAAAATTGGAAGAGAGATCAACATAAACATCATTTCCGCCCTTTTATTACTTATGAAAACCACACATTGCATGTTGTACCACCATACAGAGAGACCTTCAGAGGTGGTGGTACAGATTGCTATACACACCGATACCTCTAATACCCAGTAGCACGTCTTCTTGCATTGACGCATGCCTCTATTCGTTGTGGCATACTGTCCACAAGTTCATCAAGGCACTGTTCTATTCTTGGGAGAGAAATTTGATTTTGTTATCAGCCATTCGGATTACCCTTAACTGCATAATTAATCAGTGTAAACAATGAGCAGTTAGCTATTTTCTGTTAGTCATTTTCGTATGAGTGATAATTTTCTCGTAAGGTTGGGAGTAGCAGAAATGAGACTATTGAGAAATTTAACATCGAAATTGAGGACCACGAAGTAGACAAAGTCAAGAAGTTCTAACACCCTGAAGTAAAACCATGCGTGATGGACGCAGTAGGGAGGATACTAGAAGCAAGTCGGTATAGGCGAAGATGGTATTCCTCACCTCGAGTATCAAACATGAGCCTCAATTTGAGGAAAACATTTCTGAGAACGTACGTTTGTATGATAGTAAATCATGGCCTATGCGAACACCGGATAAGAAGAAAGACGAAGCATTTCAGGGTGGTGCTATAGAAGGATGTTGAAAGTTAGGTGGACTGGTAAGTCAAGAAATGAGGTCCTCGCAGAATCGATGAGGAGACATAAGTCAGTGCTATTCTGAGATGAAGAGGTCGACACAGAAGAATTCGTGGCGAGCGGCATGAAACTTACCAGATGACTGATTAACCCCACATACCCCCTCTCCTACAAAAAAGGTAAAAAGAAAGTATGAAGAGCGAAATGTGTTTTACGAATAGTTTAGACAACATATTGATGCATGCCTGTATTCATTGTGGCATACTATCCACAAGTTCTTCAAGGCACTGATGGTCCACATTGTCACACATCTCAAAGGCGAGTCGGCGTAGATCCCTCATAGTGGTTGCTGTGTCACATCGTCCATAAATAGCCCTTTTCAATCTATCCACAGGCATGTTCGATACGTTTCATATCTGGAGAGCATGCTGGCCTCTCTAGTCGAGCGATGAAGTTATTCTGAAGGGAGACACTCACAAGATGTGCACGATGGGGGCGTGAATTGTCGTCCACGAAGGCGAATGCCTTGCCACTATGCTGCCTATTTGGTTTCACTATCGGTCGGAGAACTGCATTCACGTATTGTACAGTCGTTACGGCGCCTTCCATGACCACCAGCGGCGTATGTCGGCCCCACATAATGCCTTCCCAAAACAGCAGGGAATCTCCACCTTGCTGCACTCGCTGGACAATGTGTCTAAGGCGTTCAGCCTGACCGTGTTGCCTCCAAACACGTCTCCGACGATAGTCTGGTTGAAGGCATATGCGACACTCATCGGCGAAGAGAACGTGGTGCCAATCCTGAGCGGTCCATTCGGCATGTTGTTGGGCCCCGCTGTACCGCGCTGCCTTGTGTCGTGGTTGCAAAGATGGACTTCGCCACGGAAGACTGAAGTGAAGTTGCGCATCATGCAGCCTATTGCGCACAGAATGATTCGTAACACGACGTCCTGTGGCTGCACAAAAAGCATTATTCAACATGGCGGCGTTACTGTCAAGAGTCCTGCGAGTGATAATCTGTCCGACACCCTCCATCTAATGGGCGCTCCGCATGCATGGTTGTTTACATCTTTGGACGGGTTTAGTGACATCTCTGAACAGTCAAAGGGACTGTGTCTGTGATACAATATCCACAGTCAACGTCTATCTTCAGGAGTTCTGGAAACCGGGATGATGCTTTTTTTATGTGTCTATTATGCAATGTGTCAAATCACTAAGTGCTCTCGTTCTCGAGTACTGGATGAATGAAATACGGATATTCGCACATTGTGGCCTACATCACATTCTCTCTCCCACACTCACTCCCATCCCTTTGATAGGTCGGTGGTTCTTATCCCCACAGTGAGTCTTTCCAGAAAGTATGTGATACGAGTACCAATGTGGTTTCAGAGGAGGTGTAGAACATTTTTTTAACACGCTGACGGAAAACAAAATCGCAACACCAAGAAGGAAATTAAAGTTAACTGACGTGTTTCTACATCAGAAAGATAATGCCTATTCAACTTTCTCGTCAGTCACATAATAGTGGCGCTAGTAGCGCCACTATGACGATGAATTTCACGTTTACTTTAAATACAAGCCCTAGCGGTCGTGAGAGTTAGTTTAAGATTGGACGTGGTGAGTTTATGTTAGTCAAGACTGCCTTTAATGCGACGAAGACGCCATTTTCAACTCCTCGCTGAGTTTGAACGATGTCTTGTAGGAGGGCTTAACATGATTTCTGGCAGCGGTGGTCACGAGAATGTACGGTCGCAAGAAGACCGGACTCTGGAGGGCTATGTGGCGCTACCGAGAGGGAAAACGGCCGTGTTCATTGTATGGCTCTGGGGCATCGTACTGTATTTTCAGTAGCATTTTTAGCAGCAGTTGGCATGTTACAAATCGGTTATTTCACGAACAGCTCCTAGACAGGTGCCCTTTAGCTTCGTTTCACTGACCCCAGCCCACCACCGTTTGCGACTTCAGTGGTGTCAAGCGAGAGCTCATAGGAAGGGAGTGTGAAAGTTTGGCGTGTTTTCTGATGAAAGCCGGTTTTGCCTTGGAGCCAATTATGGCCGGTGTTGGTTAGACGGATGCCAGTTCAGGGTCTACAACCAACCCGTCTGCATACCAGACACACTGGACCTGCATCTGGAGCGATTGTCAATGGCAGCAGGAGCAGTCTCGAGGTTATCACACGCGCCCTGAATGAATATTTATACGTCAGTCTGATAATTCGACTTTATGTGCTCCTATTCATGACAGCAGTCCAGGGGGTATTTTCCAACAGGATAACGCTCGCCCAACATGCTCTACGGGGTGTCGACATGTTGCCTTGGCCTGCTCGATTACAAGATCTATCTCCAATCGATGACATACGGGACAGTCGGACGGCAACTTTAGCGTCATCCACAAACAGTATTGCCTGTGTGAATTTCTAAGGGACCAAACTGATTAGGTCATCGGACTCTAGACTTACACACTACTTAAACTAACTTATGCTAAGAACAACATACCACATATCCACGCCGGAGGGAGGACACGAACCTCCGCTGGGAGGGGCCGCGCAGTCCGTGACATGACGCCTATAACCGCGCGGCCAATCCGTGAGGCACACAAACTTCATTAACCGTCCCTGTATCGACCGACCAAGTTCAACAGGCATTGGACTCCATCCTAAAAACAGACATTCGGCTGCTATTCAACACAATGTCTGCATGTTTGCGTGCTTGCATCCAAAATTCTGTCGGTTACACCTTTATTAATGTACCAGCATTTCACTATTTCAATGGCTTTCTCGCGCTTGTATTAACCTGTCATCTTGCAATGTCAATCACTTAAATATGTTACTTAAATGTATTCCCGAAATTTCATTACTCTACATTAACTATTTTTTGTAGATGCAATTCTTTTCCTTAAGGGTATGTATGAATATCTTGTTATTCGTTATCTGATTTCCGTAAAATATAGCCTAGCTACAGTGACACTACCAGTGAAACAGTAATGAAATTTTGTCTAGTATGTCAGGAGATTAGAGTGTTCAGACAGGGAGGCGCTCAGACAAGAATGTCTTCGTAAGCACGAACCTTTTTTTCGTGGTCATATTTAGCTAAACTAAAACCTATACGGTGCCGCAAACTAAGCCAAAGTTATCTGCGAAAACTGCATGAAAATCCACCTTGTAGCTTAGAAGATAAGCGTGTTCAAAGACAAACAGACAGATACGACGATTTTCTGGATTTATTATTAGGATAGGTGGTAAAGTGGGACAAACAGAGATGCTTCAATTATTTATGCTGTTGGGGATGATTCTATTCCACAACATTTTAGCTTTAATTATCATGTAGATATGAACAAATATTATCCGTATTTTGCAACTGAATATTCACTTGTTTTCAACCAAACATAGACTGCACAACACAATTAAAAGGGACTTTTTTGAAACCCTGTAGCTGTCTCTCATTATGACGCAGAAGTTTAAAATTTGAACTTAATGGTGGCTACAACATTCTTCTGTAATGATGCTAAAGCAGGGCTCCCTACACTCGGGTAGGCAACCTCTACGACAGTCCTTCGATTCTGCGTGCTCGCAAGCAGGTGCTAGTGAAGCAACATGGCGCCAGCCGGCTGCATTAGCCTTGAAATCACTGTGCAGGTATATTTTGACAGTGACTAAAAAAGTGCACTGTTGACACCGAAGGTGTAATCGATCTGTAGATTCTTAGAGGGAGCTTTTGCCGTAATTCACGCACATATCAATATTGCCTCCCCCCCCCCCCCCAACCCATCTCACCCCCTCCAACCATGCCACGCCTCCCGTTCCGTGATCACGCCAGACCAGGACGCAAACAGGAGTGGTGACATAGCATAACCACCTTCTACAGTTTCTGATCACGTTCGTATTTCGTCAACGGTTATGGACGTTCCCTAGAGGCTCCACCCAGTTTGCCTGCCAGGGAAAAAATTGCAGCCACTCCGCAACCCAAAGAGTTGCAGCCCCACAATGTCCTTAGAGGAGGACCTCTGACTACATCGCGAAGGCGTCAAAAGAAGGGGTGAAATGTAGGTTGGTTGTGGAGGGGAAGAGGGTTGACGACTTTTGACATGTCCACGGTGGCGTTAGGCAGAATTGTGGTGAAATTTTAGTGTGAGTGTGACATCATTAACACACTTCATAGGAATTTCTGCGCTCTGGCCTTTCTTTAGTATGTGTCATCTTGCTGTTTGAAGCGTCGCTGAATGCGAGGACGACGTCGCAGAGATCCAAGCTTTTGCACCATTACAGAGGAAGGATGTAAGCACCTTTGAGCCAAACTTCTGCGTCGCAATGGAAGACAATCACGGGGCTTTAGAAAGATGATTATGATGTTTGGTCCGTGGGGCGCTCAACTGCGCGGTCATCAGCACCCGTACAATGTCCCAATTTCTACACAGACCAGTGTTGACGCAGTCCAAACAAACCACTGTTACGAATGATAATGATGATGATGACACAAACGCCCAGTCCCCGGGCAGAGAAAATCCCCAACCGGGCCGGGAATCGAACCCGGGACCCCGTGCTTTAAAAAGTCACCCTTTAATTGTTTTGCTCAGTGTATTTCACTAATTCACATTAGGCAACTACAGTAACAATATTTTAGATTTTCTGATCAAATATATCTGCATAAAAAGACAGCACGGAATACTGCCATCCACTAAATCTAGCCCTTACGTATCTCTGGATCTCTGAAATTTTCAGAGCTGAGTGCGCCTTTTTTCGGCAAGGGCGTAATCTCACTGTTACGTTCAACAATGCACAAACACTTCTTTTCGCGCTCCCGAATGCTTGGAGGGAGTCGTTATTCCGGTTTCGCGTGGAACGCACGCGTGGATTTGAGTCGCATCGAAATTGTACGAGAATTGTGCATACGTGATGATCGATGAATTTGGAGGTTTATTCGTCGATTGTCAGGGCAATTGTGTGTGGTTAGATGGTTTACTGGCGCAGAATGCGAGTAATTACACAGGAAGTCAGTGGACACATCAGTATCGTCATCCTTTGTACCATTCCTCGGCATGACATATTATTACCTGTACCATTACATTACCTACCGTGGCGTGTTTAGAGTGAAAGAGTAACATTTGGAAAATCAATACAGCATTACTACAGTGGGAAAATGGGATAAATTTAACTGTTAATACGAGGAATGTTGGACACACGCGTTGTTAGAAAGAGAGAGAAAGTACATGAGGATACTGAAAGAGTAATTCAATACGTAAAGGGAGAAGAAAATCTAATAGTCATGGGAGATCGGAATGTGGTTGCAGGGGAAGTAGTAAAATAAAGTGTTGCGGGAGAATATGGGCTTAGTTGTAGGAATGAGAGAAGAGAAAGACTAATGAGTTCTGCAATAAATTTCAGATGGTAATAGCGAATACTCTGCTCAAGAATCCCAAGAGGTGCCTATATAATTGCAAAAAGCCAGGAGATATCGAAAAATTTCGGTTAGATTACATCACTGTCAGGCAGAGATTCAGAAATGAAAAATATTGGACTGTAGGGCATACCCAGGAGCCGACATAGTCTCAGACCACAATTTAGTCATGAAGAGTAGGCTGACGTTTAAGAAACTAGTCAGGAATGATCAATGCGCGGAGAAATGGATTACGGAAGTACTAAAGAGTGAAGAGATACGCTTGGAGTTCTCTGAGGCTGTAGATACTGCAAAAATGAATAGCTCAGCAGGCAGTTCAGTCGAAGAAGAGCGGACGTCTCTAAAAAGGGCAGTCACGAAAATTTGAAAGAAAAACATAGGTACAATAAACGTAACTGAGAAAAAACTGTGGGTAACAGAAGAAAAACTGAAATTGATCGACGAAAGAAGGAAGAACAAAAACCTTTAAGGAAAATTCAGGATACAGAATACAGAGTACTTTGGAATGAAATAAATAAGAAGGAAATGAAACAAATAGAAAGCTAAGGCGAAAAGTTTACACGAAAAATCTGAAGAAATCGGAAACGAAATGATAGTCCGAAGGACTGATTCAGCAGACAAAAGAGTCAAATCCTTTGGTGAAATTAAAGGCAAGGGTGGTAACATACAAATTACAGTGGTAATTCCTTTAAATACTGCGGAGAAAGCGGATAGGGTGAAGGAATACACAGAAGGCCGCTATGAGGGGGAGGATTTGCCTGACGACGTGACAGCAGAAGAAATTGGAGTTGATATGAAATACAGGAGGGATCCAGTGTAGAATTTAAAAGGGCTCTGCAGGACCTGAGATGAAATAAGGAGGAGGGGATGAATAACATTCCACCAGAATTTTTAAAACCTTTGCGTGAAGTGGCAAGAAAACGATTATCACGTTTCTGAGTAGAATGTATGAGACTGCCGATTCGGAAAAATGTTATCCACAGAATTCCGAAGATAACAATAGCCGACAAGTACGATAATTATTGCACAGTCAACTTAACAGCTCATGCATCCAAGCTGCTGACCAGGATAATTTATAGAAGAACAGAAAATAAAAGTGAACATCTGTTAGATGACTATCAGTTTGGCTTTAGGAAAGGTGAAAGCATCAAAGATGTATAATAATTTTTTTTCCTAATGTGGGACCACAGTCATAATATGTTTCTTTAAAGTGAGTACCACCATTAGAGTGTTGTTTATTTGCAGTGTTACATTTACACTTACACAATCATGATTTCGGCTTCAAAGTGCCATTATCAAGTGGTTTAAGTGTTATACAGTGCCTAAGATGGCATACTGTCCCATTTAAAATACACTATTAGACACATTGTCTAAGGGTCTATATTTAAAATACACTAGGGTTTACCAGAAATATCGACCTTTAGACAATGTGTCTAATAGTTTATTTTAAATACGACAGTATGCCATCTTAGGCACTGTATAACACTTAAAACACTTGATAATGACACTTTGAAGCCGAAATCATGATTGTGTAATTATAAATGTAACACTGCAAATAAACAACAGTCTAATGGCGGTACTGACTTTAAAGAAGCATCAAAGATGTAGTTTTGAAGTTGCCGTTGACAATGGAACCAAAACTACAAACAAGAAAGAACATAAATTAAGACACCTTGATAGGATATGTCGACCTGGAAAAAGCGTTTGACAATGTCAAATGGTGCAAGATGTTCGAAATGTTGAGTAAAATTGGAGCAAGCTATAGTGAAAGACGGATAATGTACAATGTGTACAAGACCCAAGAGGGAACGTTGAGAGAGAGACTGAAAACGAAGCACTCGTATTGAAAAGGGTATAAGACAGGGATGCAATCTATCACTCCCACTGTTCAGTCTATACATAGAAGGATCAATGAACGGAAATAAATGAGAAGTTCAAGAGCGGAATTAAAATTCAGCGTAAAAAGCTATCAGTGATAATTTTCGATGATGATATTGCTATCCCAGGGGAAAACGAAGAAGGATTACAGAATCTGTTGAACGGACGAACAGTCTAATGAGTACACAGCATGTACTGAGAATAGATCCAAGAAAGACGAAAGTAATGAGATGCAGCAGGAATAAGAACAGCGAGAAAGTTACCAGAGTTGAGGATCAAGAATTAGATGAAGTTACAGAATTCTGCTACCCATGATCTATGGAGTAACAAGGATATAAAAAGGAGACTATCATTGGCAAAGAGGGCATTCCTGGCCTAGAGAAGGCTACTAGTATCAAACATAGGCCATAATGTGAGAAATAAATTTCTGTAGTGTTCGTTTGGAGCACAGATAGCATTGTATAGTAGCTAAACATGGACTGAGGGAAATGGGAGCATTACAGAAATGAAGCATTTGGGATGTTGTGACATAGTGAAATGTTGAAAATTAGGTGGATTGATTAGGTAAAGAATAAAGAGGTTCTACGCAGAAACGGAGACGAAAGGAATATGTGGAAAACACTGACAAAGGGATGGGACAGGATGAGAGGACATCTGTTAAGATATCGGGAAATTACTTCAATGGCACTAGATGGGGCTGTAGAGGGCAAAAACTGTAGAGGAAGATAGAGATTCGAATATATCTAGCAAATAATTGAGGACGTAGGTTGCTATTGCTACTCTAAGATGAAAAGGTTAGCACAGGAGAGGAATTCGTGACGGGCCGCATCAAACCAACCAGAAGACTGATCACAGATAAAGAAGATGCCTTAGTTGCGAAATAAATAACCAAAGCGAAATTGGCATTTATTGTTATCCTTTGAAAGCAACATTTTTCGACTGAGGGTCTTTAGTATTCTGAGGGGTTTAGTGTTCATGAAGTAGACATATTCGAATCAGGAAACATGGACAGGTTCATTTAGCAAGGAAGCGTCTTTTCTATAGTAACCATCCCTCACCCATATCCTATTACTGCAAACTGAATTACGGCAATGAAGCACGAACATGAGGGAGATTACAAGACGTTCTCTCGTTGGGATGTTGTCAGGCATCGAAAGTTTTTTAAATAAACTTTAAGAAGTATTCGATACGTTAGCTATTGTTATTACCGCCTAACGGACTATATTCAGATTTTCTCTGATGGTTCTGTAGCTGAAATTACAGCTTTCATCAACACTTAGATAACATTTACAAGAACGTTACATTTATCCACAAGAACGTATTACATAACTGTATTACTTTTTTATTTATACCCGGCGGGAGTGGCCGAGCGGTTCTAGGCGCTACAGTCTGGAACCGCGCGACCGCTACGGTCGCAGGTTCGAATCCTGCCTCGGGCATGGGTGGCAGGTTAGTTAGGTTTAAGTAGTTCTAAGTTCTAGGGGACTGATCTCAGATGTTAAGTCCCATAGTGTTCAGAGCCGTTTGAACCATTTGAAGGCGTCTAGGCTGTTGGAGGGTGATCCACTGCACGTATATAAAACTTGGTTCATTGCCCGAGCTTTAATCGCTGTAATAGGTTTCGCCCTGTACTTAACAGCACTGTCTTCTAGTAGTTTAATGTGAATTTCATGTTATCTTTATTAGCTGGTGTGCTGACTGCACTTGAAAGTCAGAGGTTTCGTTATTAAGTGCTGTGTCAAAGTTGTTTTAAAATTGTCTTTTAGGATAAATGATAATTAATTGAAACTCTCAGCTGTCGACAGGTGTTGCTGACATACCATAGTATGTCAACACCTGTCGGCAGCTGAGTGTTTCAATTATCATTTATTCTAGAGAAGCTGCAGGGTCATCAATGACATCTGTTCTTTCGAGAGCAGTTACTATCTTCATATATTGTCTTTTAGGGTGTAGATTTTACTAAGCTCTCTTAAGCGGTGCTAAAAGGGACTCTTAGTTCATTATTCCAATTTGCAACCATTGGCCCATTAGCTTACGGCAGTTACCAATTGAAAATGGTTTTGATACTGGACGGCTGCTGCTAGAGTTTCATTTCTTAAAAACAAATTAACTTGTGATTAGTTATTATAGAGACATGACCTGATGCATTGTATCTTTAGTTAAAGTTGGTTATAAGGAAATTTAAAATTTCTTCATATCTACGACAATATTCTCTATAATAATTATTATTTATTACAATTCCCGAGCTCGGGGTGGGATGGGGGTTTTAAAGTAATTGTATTTTGTTGTTGTATGTATGTTCATTTCTTGTTTTAGAAAGTAACTTTACTGTCCCGCAAATAGACTGTTCACGATACTGCAGACGGCCGCTATTTGCATAATATGGGACCTATGGGGCGGGTTGTGCCTGTTCTGTAACAGATGGTTGAACAGCTTCGTAATTAAATTTTTTCAGTTGCAAGTTTTTAAGTAACATGAAGAGTTGTAATGAAATGTTGTGGATTTACAATTTTGCTCCCTCTGGTTTATGTTCCTTGCACTCCCAAATTTGAGCGTAATTTTGTCCTTCCTCTCGAGTTTATGTTTCTTCTTCGGCTATGCCGCGTGGGTTAGCAGTGCGGTCTCGGGCGCCTTGTGACGGTCCTCAGGGCTCCATCCGTTGGAGGTTCGAGTCCTCCCTCGGGCATGGGTGCCTGTGTTGTCCTTAGCATAGGTTAGTTTAAGTTAGATTACGTAGTGCGTAAGTTTGGGGACTGACGACCCCAGGAGTTTGGTTCCATAAGACCTTACCACAAATTTCCAAAATTTCTTGGGCTGCGTTTTAGTTGAAGTTCAATGCTAAATTTATAGGGATAGCTTAGTCTCAAGTAAATTTTATATTTTAATATTCTACTTTGGTGATGAGAAAGTGGAGGAATATCCGAGTTAGTTGCCAAATGTAGAACTTCCATTCACAGCATTCTTGTGGTTCAGTTATGCTAAATCTCACGCATATTAAACATTACGTACAATTTTCTAATGTTTTGTGCACAGTACAAATTTAAAACACCTTACATGCATAAACAGATTTACGAAGATGTTATAACACGTAGTCAACACAGATAACGCTATAGGTTGCCCACGGAGTTGGTTGGTTCGCTGCTTTGGGAGAAAGGACCAAACACCAAGGTCATCGGACCCATCGGATTAAGGAAGGCAGGAGAAGGAAGTCGGCCGTGCCCCTTCAAGGGAACCATCGCGGAATTTGGCTGAAGCGAGTTAGGGAAAGCATGGAAAATTTAAATCAGGATGGGAGTGCGCGATTTTGAACTGTCGTCCTCCCGAATGGGTTTGCAGTGTGTACCCACGGAGTGTGATATTCTTTCGTACGTAGGGTATTTATCTTAATACCGGTGGTTTCTTCCTAAAACCACAATTTTATTAGTTTTATTTTCGACTATCAGTGCCTTTAGCATGAAACCATCGTTGATTTTGGGAGACATATCTAGTTTTACACTGAAGTATTTCTACGAATGTAGTGCATTGTAGCAGTCATTTAAAGCGTTCAAAGCTACAGCCTGCACGAAGACTGCGTTAAGTTTTGGTAGGATATTGTGACATGCTGTTTCTTTTTTTCTTTTAGTGGCCGTATTGAGATCATTGAGAGTGAACTAACTATGTCTAATGTTAAGGATACGGAAATTTGTGTTTGTACATTGCTTTTCTGAGTGGTTTAGAAATGATACCACAGCAGCATAGTTTTCATACAAAATTTATAAAATTTTGGGCCCACTTTTGATGTTATTTAGGACTACTATTTGCTTTAGGCATTGTAAGTTCATGGAAGTTTTGAGATGTGGGATTATGTCTATAGCAAACATGAATTTCCTTTCAAATATGTCACATGATATGCAAGATGGTTGAAAACTTCGTGCTATTGGTTCCAAAGTGATACGACCTCATGAAAATAATTGATTGTTCACTTTCGCCAATGTCTTCTCATATTCGTGGCTCACTACAATAATAAACGTTAATTTAGTGAGAATTTTAAAAATTATGTCCTAGAGTAGAACCACCTCCCTAAAGCAATTGAGGGCTTACTTTTTGCCAATGTCTTCTTGCATGTGTTGCTTGCTATGACGATAAAAAATAATTTTGGGAACATTTTTTAAAATTATATTCCAGAGTGAAATCACCTCCTTAAAACAACTGAGGGTTCACTTTTTCGCAGTTTCTTAGTGTATTCTTTTGTTACTGTGATAATAAAGGTAACATTTGTGATAAATTTTAAAACTATATTTGTTTTCACACTTGGCAATCTGGGTCAGTATTTACTTATTTATATTTACAATGATTCTTATTTTTATGTGTACGATACCTAGAACAATGCAACTTGCCCGACAAGAACAAGAGAACGAAGGCTGTTACGTGGTGTACTGAGAAAGAGGAGACGCTCGAACGACAACTGTAATGTTAAATTTTTTGCAGTGGGACGTGATCACAGCTTATATTTTCTATTTGTCACAATCACATTTTTTTTTTTTACTTAAGACCAGATATTTAGAGACTACACTGGAAAACACAAAAACACTATCACAAACACTGAATCATTTCTCTTCTTCTTGACAAAGCATACTCTAAAATAAATATGAAGTCAAATATGGTCCATTCACATTGATACCTCAGGACTCGGTTTGCGGCAGCTTAAGAGAAAATTATGGTAGGTGGACCCATACATTTGTTTCGTGTAATGCACTTTATTACTATACGACAATACTAATATTGCGATTTAAAAACTTAAACGAATGAATTTGAAGAGACTAATATCTTTTTTTAAAAAAGCACGTCAACATTTATACCATTAAAAACAAGACATCAAAACCGGAAGTTCAGTGTCCCAAAAGCAAAACTTACACGAACTGAGCGTGGCTGCAAGCAGCTGCAACAAGCAATTTTACCAACCAAATTACAATAACAGCTATTAAATGTTTTAACGAATTTCAAGCCTAGCTGACCGTCAGACGGTTGAACAACATTAATCCAAATCACGGGTTGGACACGCCACTGATTGAAGCTGCTGAGTGGCCGCTTAGCAGTGCATAACCATGAACAAAAATCCCGTAAACAATAAACTACACAGTCCCTCAAACGGATCACATAGAAAGGTATAAAATTCAAACATAAATGGCACCCATGTATCGCAACCGAGCATTAACAACAACGCTTAATAAATATGCAATTTCCCAAATTTGAAGATAAGCTGAAGTACATGCAACTGAAATGGAGCTGAAATTTTGACGCAATGTTTACTAAGTAAACAATTATCCAAAATTCAGAGCTACAGCTGACGGTCATGACAGCCAACAAGGAACGAGGAGCCAAATTTCTCAGCAACTGTAGTAGCTAACGACTGTGGATCAAAGTAAGGCTCGCCAGGTGATCTTGATAATTAACAGGTCTTACACTGCACACGTCGGGAAGTAGCGATAAGTGTGCCAATTTTAAAGAACAGTTACAGAGGTATAATTCCAAAAACCTCAGGCTTGGAAAACACGCCTTTAGCTCCTGAGCTCTTTAAATTCACCAAACAGATGTAACTTCTGGTCCGCGCGCTAACGGCGACACTCCGCTGTGGCACGCATGAAAGGATCAATTTAACTCGAGCCACACCGACGCTGCTGGCAGGGGCGGCCGACTCCCGACCAACCCACGCGCTGTGCGACGATCGGAGTGCCGCCGCGCCAACAAACAAACACGCGTCTCTTGCGCGCCCCGAACAGGACCACGCTGGTTTGCAGCTAAAGCTGCCCTGCCAATACAGATAAGAAGGGCACAGTAAGCGGCGGAAATAAAAGCTTCACACAATAATGGCCGGGGAGTAAAAGGAAATATACAAATAATGGCAAGCGGGTACCAATAGGTTATATTTAACACTCCTTAAAACTACTAATATTCACTACCAATTATGTCAGCACCCGTTGATTTAATAACACAAACATCCCCAATACCACCTTGCCACAAATTATTCCCCTTGCGAAACCTATCACAGGGAACACTCTTACACTTGAATGAGATTTTCACTCTGCAGCGGAGTGAGCGCTGATATGAAACTTCCTGGCAGATTAAAACTGTGTGCCGGACCGGGACTCGAACTCGGGACCTTTCCTTTGCGGGCAAGTGCTCTACCCGCGAAAGGCAAAGGTCCCGAGTTCGAGTCTCGGTCTGGCATCCAGTTTAATCTGCCAGGAAGTTTCACTCTTACACTAGCACGAAATATGGACTAGAACGTAAACTGGAATTAGTAGCACTGACCGCCGCGCGGGATTAGCCGAGCGGTCTAGGGCGCTGCAGTCATGGACTGTGTGGCTGGTCCCGGCGGAGGTTAGAGTCCTCCCTCGGTCATGGGTATGTGTTAAGTAGTGTGTAAGCTTAGGGACTGATGACCTTAGCAGTAAAGTCCCATAAGATTTCACACACATTTGAACATTTTTTTTTTTAGTAACACTGACCGGTGGTCAAAGACTGGTAGGTCCTTTTAGATATTAGATACCTTCCATACAACATAGGCATGGCCTTACAATATCATGTGGTCAAAATAAGAAAACACTTAGCTCACGTGAGGAGGAGCCGCGACTTGCTGGATTCCAGGCAGGGCGTTACTGCTTACAACCCACACAGACGACCTTCGAGGTGGTGCAAATCTTAAGTTTGCATATCAGGCAGGGAACTTGTCGAGGTTGTATGCGACGTCAGTCTCTCCTCGCGCCGACCACCGCTACCAGTTCTTAAGCGAGCCGGCCAGATTTGCCCCGCACTTACGCCGTTCCTCGAGACCCGCGACGGACAGACGGAATCCCCGAAAAGCCACAAATACATGCCAGCCACGTGCCCCTCAGCCAAATCCTCCAGAGGTCCCCACAAACCAACAACACACACACACACACACACACACACACACACACACACACACACACACACACCTCGACCAAAGACCGTAGTTGGCGACACACGATCGACTCGACGTAGGCAATCTAAGCAGCTAATGGCGCCAGTGGAAAGCCATACACCCCATATTAGAGCCGCCACGGCTCACACATGGATTAGTGTATGGCATATGCAAGGTATACACGATGTTTAGTCATACAAACTAACACCCCAAGAATATGCACATATACTGATGACATAAGCTGTTCAAAGCTTCTCTCACTCCTAGCGCTACATACACGTGTCCTCTAAACGTTTTTTTAAAACCATTAAATAAATTTTCTTTATAGTTATAATTCTGCGTATCAGTATCATTACTGCACAGCAGAAGGTGTATGAACAAAAAAAATTGTATTCTGATTTGTACTATAAAGGGACGCGTAGTCTTCATAAAATTATTTACATAATAAAAAATGTATTGCTGTTTGAGTGGAAGGCTAGGACGAAATGGGTGTGACATTTAATAGACAGCATCGAGGAAGCATTTAGTTAAGATAGTTTCTAAAATCGCCACTAAATTTCTGTCTTAAGATTTTAAAATCCCAACATTCCCAGTAAGTTTATTGTAATGATCCCTCACGCAATAATAATATAGTAATAATGACTTTCCAGAATGAGATTTTCACTCTGCAGCGGAATGTGCGCTGATATGAAACTTCATGGCAGATTAAAACTGTGTGCCGGGCCGAGACTCGATCTCGGGACCTTTGTCTTTCGCGGGCAAGTGCTCTACCATTTTTTTTAATCTCATTTTGTTCGCTTTCGTTCGTTGCATCTGCTCGGGGAGACGTCGTAAGACCTCCGTTTTAAGTTCGTTGTTGATCGATTAACTCAGTTTTTTTTATTACAGAGGGCAGCTAACCCTCTGACACAACACGCTGAGCTACCGTGCCGGCGACTTTACATCTGTCCCTTAGAACTTAGAACTACTTAAACCTAACTAACCTAAGGACATCACACACATCCATGCCCGAGGCAGGATTTGAACCTGCGACCGTAGCGGTCGCGCGGTTCCAGACTGAAGCGCCAGAACCACTCGGCCACACCGGCCGGCTGCCATCTAAGCTACCCAAGCACGACACACGCCCTGTCCTCACAGCTTTACTTATGCCAGTACCTCGTCTCCTACCGTCCAAACTTCTTTCAGGAGTGCTAGTTCTGAAAGGTTCGCAGGAGAGCTTCTGTAAAGTTTGGAAGGCGGGAGACGAGGTACTGGCAGAAGTAAAGCTGTGAGGACGGGGCATGTGTCGTGCTTGGGTAGCTCATATGGTAGAGCACTTTCCCGCCAAAGGCAAAGGTCCGGAGTTCGAGTCTCGGTCCGGCACACAGTTTTCATCTGCCAGGAAGTTTCAATAATGACTTTGAAAATTCCTCATACAGTAATATCAGTACTAAGGGCGAATTTCAGAATGCTTAATTACAAATAATTTCTCACAGAATTGTAACAAGAAGAATTTCAAACATTTACTTCCAAACAAAAGAAACCCTGATATAAATTTATGACTTAGGTTCGCAAGCTAGCATGCAAAAATGACCGACAATGCACCCTTTTACAACAGAAAAGTTCAAACTGAACAGTACATAGTCATATACTCCATGTATGAAGAACATACCTGGATAACGATTCTGCAAGGTGCACACGTAACACTCCCTGTCTAATTTACCGAATGAGAAAACATTACAATTCAACACAATTCTTATTTATCCAAAATGTGTTCTTCCTCACTAACTTATAGCATGTACAAGCCAGTCAACATTACTTTCCTCGTTATAACATCGGCCTCTCTTTACATGCCGTAACCAGCACAGCGGTCCAGAGCCACGTCGTTTAGTAGCGCCCAACAGATTTAAATCTCAGCAACAAGCTTTCTGGACCGTGAACACCAACTAGTACACCAATGACATTTCCGAAACAAATTTAAGGTGACAATGTAGAAACCATTTTTCTTTTAGGATAGAGTCTGCACCATGCATTCCGTCTTAAGGCCACGAGTGGCCTACCGGGACCATCCGACCGCCGTGTCATCCACAGTGGAGGATGCGGACAGGAGGGGCGCGGGGTCAGCACACCGCTCTCCCCGTCGTTATGATGGTATCCTTGACCGAAGTCGCGACTATTCGGTCGAGTAGCTCCTCCATTGGCATCACGAGGCTGAGTGCACCCCGAAAAATGGCAACAGCGCATGGCGGCCTGGATGGTCACCCATCCAAGTGCCGACGACGTCCGGCAGTGCTTAACTTCGGTGATCTCACGGGAATCCGTGTACCCACTGCGGCAAGGCCGTTGCCCGTCTGCTTCATACAAAAGGCAAAACTAGAACCAGTTGAATTTAAGTATGTAAGAAGCCGTATAGTAGGAAGTTTGGCGCTCTTGCTCTTCATCTGGCAATAACACGGTTACGTTGCTGATTATCCTCACGGCGGCGTCGACCCAACTCTGAGTAGACCCTTCACAGGAATTCTGGACGTTTACGGTGGACGAGGACTCTCGAGATACAGGTAGGGTGTGACTTCTGAGCGGATAGTTCCCTGGAATACTAGGGGCAAATTTCACAGATTTGTGTATAGGCACATGTGTCACTGTTGGCCCTTTTCATATATCCGAGCTGAGTTCCGAAGTCGCCAAAGCTCCCTTGTCTCGACGAAGTGTTGAAGGGGTTGGTTTGTGCGACAAACTCGGCGAGCTAGTTTCCGACCAGCCTGCAACGTGCGAAAACTTTGCATCTCTTCCACACGTCGTCGAGAGAAAAGAGTTCGCAGCCAAAAGGGATCTCAGCTCTGCAACGTAGCGGCCCCCATCAAAGCATTCAGAAGATCAGAGAAAATTTTATCTAATAGGCCACTGGCGTGTTTTCCCACTCATACTTCCCGTACCACTCTGTCGTTTCTCATTTACCATTATAATTCTGTGAATGAATACGAACTTATTAGCGTTCCTTCTCAATAACTGTTCCTGATATGTACAGCGTGCAGTCACCTGCAGAGGAGAATGAATCTCTGAAAGTGCCAATCACTTGTGCTGGAGAAGGAAAAGAAATACCATCAACAAATAATAGGATGAAAATGCAGCGACAAAAAACACGAGCCAATATATCAACACGTGACCACGAAAGCCTCAACATCTTCACGTTGACAAAAGCAGAAAAACTCAAGAATCCGCCGTAGGTTCTACAAAAAATGTCGCTGATTCGATAAAAAGATTATTTAGAAAAATATAAAACACTGTTCGACGAATAACAATAGAAGATTTACAAGTTGAAAAATCACTAGCTAAGGTAGTATAGATAACAAGTTCGCCACACAAATGAAAATGCTAGGTCTCGATGATACCGCCTTGAAGCAAAGTTCAACTGAAGTTTTAAGTTCTTCCATCTAGCACGGGGTTAGAGTTCGCTTGGAACAGCTTGCAACCAATGTACGACAATAATAACTTAAGTTATACAGTATCCACAACCACGAAGACAGGTCCGCCGGCTGCATCACAGCGACCGAAGGCGCTGTCGGTAGCGGCGGCCTTATCGTAGTTCTGGATGTTCGAACTGGTGTCCTCGTCTTTGAAATGCCCATGAACGGCCGTGCGCCGGCCTACGTACCGTCTAGCGCCAAGATAACTTGGGATCTATTTTCGAACACGTGGATGGCGGAAGCCATTAGGTTCCTCCGAATCGGGACCTATGGCCGCGCTGCTAGAGGTGCCTGGTGGAATGCCAAGAAATCTTATTCTCGCCGAGAAGAGCTTGCCTGACACGAGAGCAACCCTCAACGCAGCAATGTGTGATGTGTTGCTGCCCTCGCAGGCGTAAGGTCGTGACATCTCTGGAATGATGTACTTTTTAAACGGTTTTCTGAGACTCTTGAAAACGTGCGCAGTCGCAGTGATCCAATGCTTGTTGGCGTTGAAACTTTTCACACAAACGTCCGAGAAATGTGCTTAAACTGAAAGGCAGAGAGGCTCTCATGTAAGCTTCGCCCTTGTATCAAACATTTCGACACTTATTTGCTTCAACAGAAAAATGAGTGCGTTCACAATCTTGAAAAATTCTTCTAAAGATCACTCTGACACGTTAGAAATTAGCATATACACTGAGTGGGAAAAAACATGGAACACCGAAAACACCATACATTACCATGCGTAATACGCTGTAGCAAAACATTTACCATTCAAAAGAGGTTTCAGTCACCTCGGAATCGATAAATGCATATCGTGTGTGCTTCCCAAGGGAGTTTTTATACCATTATCCCTGAAAAATAGTAAAAGTTCAGGTAACGATAATGGAGGTGTGTAGCGATCACCAGAGTGTTAAATGCAGGTTCGAATCCTGCTTCGGGCATGGATGTATGTGATGTCCTTAGGTTAGTTTAAGTAGTTCTAAGTTCTAGGGGACTGATGATCTCAGAAGTTAAGTCCCATAGCGCTCAGAGCCATTTGAACCATTTGAAAATGTTGAAGGTGGTGGACAGGGGAGGTGCAACCGTCCATCCTCCTTCTAACAAAACCAATACTGTACGATGTGAGCTGTGTGAACAGATGCTCTGACGTCTTGGAACACAGCATCACAATGAGGAACAAACATTGTACCATGGGACACGTTCCTTGGCAGTAATGCGACCTCGCAGTTCCTGTGGAATACCACGAAATGACATCCCAAATAACCGAACTTGTCGAGTTATGACTCTTGGGACGTCAATTCGAACATAAGTTGTAAATAGTGAGCAATAAGGCTCCTTCGATGAAATATTCTTCCATTGCTCCATTGTCCAGATTTTAGGGGTTCGGCACCATGTTTTCCTCTTACCAATATTTGTATCAGCGAAGAGTGATTTTTTAATTACAGCTCGGTTGCTTGCTTTGGAGCTCCCTACGTGTTCTTTTCGTCCTGACAGATTTCGCGAGTGGGACATTCAGTTTTTGCTTCTGTCGCGCTCTTAGTTTTCGTCACAGTCCGCTTTAATGGTCGTCCATCACGAGCACTCAGCACACACTTTAATCCACGTAGTGACTTAGCGGATGATGGTTCTCTGCTTTCTCAGTTTGCGGTATACATCTGAGATACGTTGACTCTACAAACACTTCGGCTCCCTTTGTTACGTAAGTACCCACCATATGAGCACCAACGACTTGACGACGTTCGAATTCACTTAACTCCGACGTAATGCACTCACACCTAAACATAACACTGTTCTGATGACTACTGACATTTGCAACAAATCATTGCACAGATGTCGTCGTTCTCAGATACAACAGTGTCACCTGCAGTCTTGGGTAACCTGTGCGTATCTGTTCAAGTACAAATTCTTCCGGGGTTTCAATACTTTTGTCCAGCCCCTATACTTCGACACGTTTCACCTTAGTAGTGTAGGCCAGTCCTCCTGCTGCAGACAGCAACGGACCCTGGGATGAGAACCATGCTTTATGTACTTCACAGCGGAATAGGCGATTCCAGACGCCTTGCCTTTCAGCTTCAGCATATTTACCGGGTCCTGTCGTGGAAACCTTGAATGCAAATACATCTCTCTCTATATCTCTCTCAGTCGTTTTGTCAGCTTGTGACTCCGTGACCACATGAACTGAAACGCACCGTTCTATCCTGCAGTATTTCCCAAAGATTTCCCAGGTTGTACTTCATTACTTTTGTGGTTCCATCAGTCCATGTCACCTTTTTTCGCCGTCTTCTGCTTGTGCCTATGATCTTTCTCATCATTAACGTTTTCAGCGATTCATGCCTTCTCATGATGTGCCTAAAGTAGGTCAGCTTCAATGTTAGCGTCAGACCTTCCAAGGTATAATCTAGTTTCATTTGCTGTAATACTGACTTCTTAATTCCCTTTGTAGTCCATGGAACTCTGTTTGACTTCAATCCTACAATTAAAAGGAGTCTATTCTACGACGTTCAGACTTTCCTGGTCCCACATCCGTACATCATAACTGGAACGACTATACCTCTTACTATAAGGGTATTTATTGTTCAGGTTACGTCTCCACTTCTTCAATCACTTTTCAGAATTGGACATTGCCTTTCTACCAGATGACAAGAGTCTCCTGATTTCATGGGTGCAGTTATCGTTTTCAGAAAAGTAGGGGCCAAGACAGTTGACAATAGGAAGTACTTCCGTAGTTCCTCTCTTTCATACCATGACGTGATAGGTGTAGTCCCTCTCTCTCTCATATATATATATATATAGGTATGTGCGTTCTCGGCCGCTCATTCGGCATCCATCCGTGACAGCAGGAACGTCTCTGCGCGTCTGGTTTTTTGGTTTTCTTCTATTTTCGAATTTGAGTGCGCTGCAATCACAGTTGTGAGGTGGACGCCCGAGCATTGTGACTGACGAGTTTGTCGCTAAAACCGTCACTTCACAATAACGGAGCTTTCGCTTTCTTTTCCACAAGTTTCACAGACTTTGTTACTTCAAATTGTCACTCAAATTTGAAACGTCCCCTTAGAACAATTTATACATGACTGTGCTTAAACTGACATACAATATTTTTTAGCACAACGCAATCTGACTTTCAAAAATCCCTACAAAAGAATGGCCCTGAGTAACATTAACCTATACCTTTCACAAATCACTTACCTCACGAAAAATCTTCGTTACTCGAACTACTGCAATACAGTGAGCGCCACTACTGCCAGCTAAGTAAAAGATTCAAACTACTGAATGCACTATCTACTAATAGGCATAGTTAGCAAATGAAAGATTTTGATAGAGAACAAACAACGTATTTACCTTAATAGTGTTCAAAAGTCATGATGTATATAGCAGTTTATGACATCCAGTCTTACAAATTTCAAAACTCCGCCATCTCTCTCCCCACATCCACCATTGTTGGCGGCTCACCTCCAACTGCGCAACGCTACGCGCTGTTCACATCCAGCTGCCGCTGCCCAACACCACAATGGCAGACAACAATGCAAACTAGACACAGACTGCACACAGCACAGCCAGTGATTTTCCTACAGAGCGCTACGTAACGTTGCCAATAAGAAAACATAAACAGCCTACTTACATATTTTGAGCACGATGGATGCCCAAAATGATTATAGAGTACCAAAAGAACAGCGAATGGATGCAACATTGACATTACTGGATCAAATCGTAACCGGTGACGAGATTTGGGTAAAACACGTCAACTGCGAGACAAAATTACAGTCCATGAAGTGGGGGCACACAAGGTCCCCCCAAAAACCAAGAAATGTCTGCCAACCGTGTCAGCAAGGAAGTTGATGGCGACAGTGTTTTGGGATAGGCAAAGTGTGCTTCTTATTGATTTTCTCGAACGTGGAGCAACCATAAATTCTTCCCAGTACTGTCAAACTTTGCACAAGCTTAGAAAAGCAGTTGAAAACAACTCCGAGGAAAGCTGATGTCCAAAATTTTGTTTTTGCACGACAATGCACGACCTCACACGGCAAACTGTACTTAAGAACTTAATTCATTCCAATGGGAATTTTTCCCCATCCACCATGCTGCCCCGATCTTGCACCAAGCGACTTCCACCTATTTCCCAAGATGAAGAACTGGCTTGCAACGGAGCGCTTTAATGACGACGCGGAACTCCAGGCGGGTGTGACTCAGTGGCTGAAGTCTCAGGCGGCAGAATTTTACGACGAACGTCTTTCAAAGCTTGTGCACCGCTATGATAAGTGCCTCAATGTGTTTGGTGACTATGTGGAAAAGTAGTACGTCAGTCGCTCTTTCAGATGTATGTAATAAAAAGTAGTTCTTGTACTTTTTTTTTAATGCCAAAACTTTCCCTACTTCCTGAATGGCCCTCATGTAGCCTTTACACTTCCTCCTTTCAACGTCTCTAAGATGATCTTCACCGCCTTCTAATTTTCTGTCATCATCTGCATACGTAATGTTATTTACAGTTGTCCCAGATATTGTAATTCAACTTTCTTCTTCATCTAAACCGGTATTTTTCATAATGTGCTCTGCAGACAGATCACTTAAATGAACTGACAACTTACAACCTTAAAGTAATCCTATCTTAATCTTGATCGATTTAGTTGCTCCATGTAGGATTCTCGCCGTGCCTTCTTGCTCAGAGTACAAATTGTATATGAGGCAAGTGAGATGATCTGGTACTCCAATATTCCATAATTCATTGTGGTCACCACATTCAAAGGTTTTAATATAATCAATAAAGTATATATCACTACACTCGTACTTTCAAGATCTTTGTACCCCGTACATCAAGTCCATCGTTTAATTCAATGAAATCATACTTGTTACAACATCTCGGTTGACATAACAGTTATCGGTATTACCCATCCAATGAAATTAGGTTTTCAAATACAGGAATTACACAGCCACCTGTTGACAAGTAACTATTTGGTTCATTGACCTGGGTTTCGACACCTACTAGGCATGTCTTCACCAGGATCAAATTTTTGAGGAACCGTAAAATTACATTGCGAGAAAGCAATGGTCAGCTATGCTCAAGTCAGAAATAAAATGAAACACTTTCCAGCCTTTGGCACGTATACCTAGCTAGTAACTTTTTTTTGACTTGAGCATAGCAAGTCTAAATTCTGACCACTACTTTCTCGCAATGTAATTGTACGGTTTCTCAAAACTTACACTATGATGAAGGCAGACTTAGTAAAAGTCGACACTTAGATCAGTGTACCAAACAGTTATTTGCAAACCTATTGGCTGTATAATTCATATGTTGGAAGATTATATACAGTTTCTGAAAAACAGCCATATTTAAAACTGTATGAAATTAGATTGTATTCTGGCTACGAACGCTTATCGAAGACCACGTTGCGACGTCTTGAACCCCTCACGACATAGAAGGTGTGTACGTTTTAGGTATTAATACTGTAGGTATAGAGCCAGGGATGTGGAAATATTTTTTCCCTCAGCCACTGTGCTTCACGCTGGAGAGGGTATGTTACGAGCCGGCCGCTAGTTTTGTGTGGGGCCGCACCGCAGGAGCCCACTCAGGTTTCCCCGTAATTTGCCGGGTCTCTGAGGGACCGCACATCATACGGCTGGGCGCGCTGCCTGCAGCCCCGGAGGAACAGAACGGCCCCGCTGTGGACCCTGGCTGCAGCTAGCAGCCGCGCTGCTCTGCAAACCCTCGGCTATCCCTCTGGGCTGACTCTCCCTTCCGCATATTTACTCATTTCTCCACCCGACCTACCACACTCTGACGCCTTCCGTGATACGTTGCCTGAATGCAATGTACAGCAGTGCGACTGTATAGTCTCGGTTGTCCTTAATGCACATTGCAATTAACACTTCTAATAGCAGCATTTTGCCATGTACTTTACTAAAATCCACTGTTGCAATTTCAGGATTATTACCAGTTTTATGTTGTCAAAGGTGTGGTCACGGTGATTTAAAAAGATTGACTTCTTCTAGTTAGAAGTCACAGCCTCGGATAATTTAGAGAACGACATCGTTTCTACCAGGCTATTATTTTAAATTAGCCTTTACGACACAGTTTCGCTTGCATATACTTTCAACACAATACTGCCTGCTCCGCTTTCCCCACCCTGTTTCCACCTCTTTTTCCATCACTCAATCCACATCATCCTCCATCGATCTCATCCTTCCCACATGCACTGTCTTCATCTCCTCCTCCCCATCTCTCCGACCATCTCCTTGTTACCCATTTCTCTGACCATCTACTCCTCAACCTTATCTCTGAGCATCTTCTTACACCTCTCCCTGTCCAACGCTTCCTAATCACACTTTCCGTCCTTCTTCTCCTCCTCGTCCTCCCTCTGTTAATCTTTTGCTCCCCATCTTTCTGTCATCCTCTCACTGTCCGCTTCTTCTTCCCCCTCTCTGTGGTGTCCAACTTCTCCTCTCCCACTCTCTGTCCTTTTCTTTCTGTATCTCTTCCTACCCTTCTTCCTCTTTCTCTTTCTCTTTATCCATACCCAGTGCCTACCTTTCTCTGCAGGCTGATACTAGTCCAACAACACATCTGCCATGCACGGCAGCCTATACATACACTCCTGGAAATTGAAATAAGAACACCGTGAATTCATTGTCCCAGGAAGGGGAAACTTTATTGACACATTCCTGGGGTCAGATACATCACATGATCACACTGACAGAACCACAGGCACATAGACACAGGCAACAGAGCATGCACAATGTCGGCACTAGTACAGTGTATATCCACCTTTCGCAGCAATGCAGGCTGCTATTCTCCCATGGAGACGATCGTAGAGATGCTGGATGTAGTCCTGTGGAACGGCTTGCCATGCCATTTCCACCTGGCGCCTCAGTTGGACCAGCGTTCGTGCTGGACGTGCAGACCGCGTGAGACGACGCTTCATCCACTCCCAAACATGCTCAATGGGGGACAGATCCGGAGATCTTGCTGGCCAGGGTAGTTGACTTACACCTTCTAGAGCACGTTGGGTGGCACGGGATACATGCGGACGTGCATTGTCCTGTTGGAACAGCAAGTTCCCTTGCCGGTCTAGGAATGGTAGAACGATGGGTTCGATGACGGTTTGGATGTACCGTGCACTATTCAGTGTCCCCTCGACGATCACCAGTGGTGTACGGCCAGTGTAGGAGATCGCTCCCCACACCATGATGCCGGGTGTTGGCCCTGTGTGCCTCCCTCGTATGCAGCCCTGATTGTGGCGCTCACCTGCACGGCGCCAAACACGCATACGACCATCATTGGCACCAAGGCAGAAGCGACTCTCTTCGCTGAAGACGACACGTCTCCATTCGTCCCTCCATTCACGCCTGTCGCGACACCACTGGAGGCGGGCTGCACGAAGTTGGGGCGTGAGCGGAAGACGGCCTAACGGTGTGCGGGACCGTAGCCCAGCTTCATGGAGACGGTTGCGAATGGTCCTCGCCGATACCCCAGGAGCAACAGTGTCCCTAATTTGCTGGGAAGTGGCGGTGCGGTCCCCTACGGCACTGCGTAGGATCCTACGGTCTTGGCGTGCATCCGTGCGTCGCTGCGGTCCGGTCCCAGGTCGACGGGCACGTGCACCTTCCGCCGACCACTGGCGACAACATCGATGTACTGTGGAGACCTCACGCCCCACGTGTTGAGCAATTCGGCGGTACGTCCACCCGGCCTCCCGCATGCCCACTATACGCCCTCGCTCAAAGTCCGTCAACTGCACATACGGTTCACGTCCACGCTGTCGCGGCATGCTACCAGTGTTAAAGACTGCGATGGAGCTCCGTATGCCACGGCAAACTGGCTGACACTGACGGCGGCGGTGCACAAATGCTGCGCAGCTAGCGCCATTCGACGGCCAACACCGCGGTTCCTGGTGTGTCCGCTGTGCCGTGCGTGTGATCATTGCTTGTACAGCCCTCTCGCAGTGTCCGGAGCAAGTATGGTGGGTCTGACACACCGGTGTCAATGTGTTCTTTTTTCCATTTCCAGGAGTGTATTAGCTGTTGGAAAACCGCTCCTGAAGTGTGGGCTGCCACACAATGCAGGAAGATATGGTAGGCCGATATTACTGTAACACAGCCTACGTGGGTAGCCTATGCAGGTCCATTGGCCGTGACCGGGCCAAATATCTCACGAAATAAGCGTCAAACGAAAAAACTACAAAGAACGAAACTTGTCTAGCTTGAAGGAGGAAACCAGATGGCGCTATGGTTAGCCCGCTAGATTGCGCTGCCATAGATGAAACGGATATCAACTGCGTTTTTTAAAAATAGGAACCCCCAATTTTATTAGATATTTGTGTAGTACGTAAAGAAATATCAATGTTTTAGATGGACCACTTTTGTCGCTTTGTGATAGATGGCGTTGTAATAGTCACAAACATATGGCTCACAATTTTAGACGAACAGTCGGTAACAGCTAGGTTTTTTAAATTAAAATACAGAACGTAGGTACGTTTTACCGTTTCATTTCGGTTGTTCCAATGTGACACATGTACCTTTGTGAATTTATCATATCTGAGAACGCGTGCTGTTACAGCGTGATTAGCTATAAATACCACATTAATGCAATAAATGCTCAAAATGATGTCCGTCGACCTCAATTCATTTGGCAATACGTGTAACGACATTCCTCTCAACAGCGAGTAGTTCGCCTTCCGTAACGTTCACACATGCATTGACAATGCACTGACGCATGTTGTCAGGCGTTGTTGGTGGATCACGATAGCAAATATTCAACTTTCCCCACAGAAAGAAATCACGGGACGTCAGATCCGGTGAACGTGCGGGCCATGGTATGGTGCTTCGACGACCAATCCACCTGTCATGAAATATGCTACTCAATACCGCTTCAACCGCAGGCGAGCTACGTGCAGGACGTCCATCATGTTGGAAGTGCATCGCCATTCTGTCATGCAGTGAAGCATCTTGTAGTAACATCGGTAGCACATTACGTAGGAAATCAGCATACATTGCACCATTAAGATTGCCATCGATAAAATGGGGGCCAGTTCAAAGTCGTCGCCATGCAATTCCTGATGCATAGAAATATGGTACGGGTGCAATCGATGTTGATGTAGCATTCTCAACACCGAAGATTTTGAGATTCCCGATTCTCGCGCAGTTTGTCTGCTAATGATGGGCGGATTAGTCGCGACAGCATCTAAAACACCTAATTGGGCATCATCATATGTTGCAGATCGTGGTTGATGTGATACATGTGGCTGAACATTTCCTGTTTCCTTAAATAACGTAACTATCCGGCGAACGGTCCGGACACTTGGATGATGTCGTCGAGGATACCGATCAGCATACATAGCACACGTCCGTTGGGCATTTTGATCACAATAGCCATACGTCAACACGATATCGACCTTTTCTGCAATTGGGAAACGGTCCATTTTACACCAGGTAATGTATCACGAAGCAAATACCGTCCGCACTGGCGGAATGTTACGTGATACCACGTATTTATACGTTAGTGACTATTACAGCACCATCTATGAGAAAGTGAAAAAAGTGGTCAACCTAAAACATTCATATTTCTTTACGTACTACACGAATATGTAATAAAAATGGGGATTCCTATTAGAAAAACTCACTTGATATCCGTTTGACCTATGGCAGCGCCATCTAGCGGGCCAACCATAGCGCCACCTGCTTTTCCCCTTCAAGCTAGACAAGTTTCGTTCTTTGTAGTTTTTTAGTTAGACACTTATTTCGTGAGATATTTGGCCCGGTCACGATCAATGGACCACCCTGTATGTTGGACCAGGAAATCTGTTTCTTGCCTCTAACATGTAGGCTGCCCAACACACCGGTGGGTCAGGCAGCACCTACTCTTCCTACACAATATGTCTGTCGTGCATGGCCCATATCTCCGCTCCTTCTGGAGTCAGGAGCTTATAAACCCCACAGTCCTGATCCTCACGAGGCCTGCTGCTTTGTGTCCAATTTGGTTGAAATGTATTCAGAGGTTTGGGAGAAGATCCCACGCATAGACACATACAGTCTGCTTTTCATATATATGGACTGACACTCGACTTTAAAAACATAGTTTCTGGGAATGAATCTTTTGCGTGAGGGAGAGTAATAAAAATCTAAATGGAACCCATCAGAAGAGCATAACCAAATTTGTGTAAAAAGTGTAAAAACTAGCTTCACTGAATCATAATATCCTTGGTTCCTATTAATGAAATGATCATTCAGCAACTGGTCGTCGACTATATTGCTAGCTAGTTTTCAAATGGTTCAAATGGCTCTGAGCACTATGGGACTTAACAGCTGAGGTCATCAGTCCCCTAGACCTTAGAACTAAAACATAACTAATCTAAGGACATCACACACATCCATGCCCGAGGCAGGATTCGAACCTGCGACCGTAGCGGTCGCGCGGTTCCAGACTGAAACGCCTAGAATCGCTCGGCCACACCGGCCGGCGCTAGTTTCCAGCATGTTCTCATTCTGAAATGCACAATCGATGCAGATATTCACTGATGTCATAGAAGTGGACAGCATTGCGGTTTCTTGTCCAACATTAGGAAATTGACTCATTCACTTTCGGTGAACCCTTCGGACACCCACTTGGCCCGACGTAATACATGTACTACCTGCAGTATATGTCTCATAAAGGTGCAAAATACTTCAAGTTTAGCAGGCCAGACTAAACTACCAAATGAATGAAAGTCATTCATTGTAAACTCCAATCTGTTATCACTTTTATGTACAATTACATGTCACCTAGTCTATACTGGTTTCTACTTATCAACATAAATCACGAAACCTAAAACAACCTATTGTATCTTACCTACTCGTCAAATATGGGGTGCCTAGGATACCTGCTTTTTCGGATCGCTAGACAACAATTCAAGCAAATCGTATAAGTGAGTTTTATTTACAGAAAATAAATTACAGTACTTAACTTTGTGAAATACAGATGTGTCGCGGGCAAAGGGAACAGACACACAAAATATCTCTTCAGTATATACAATCCGTAATTCAAGAGAAGTAATACAGTGAATGCTTCTATCCAGATCACAGAACTCGGAGAGCTGGGCCGCGGACAGTCGCTGGGGGTGGTGGTGGTGGTGGGGGGGGGGGGGGGGGGAGGGGGCAGCGCTTACGTTCTCTTCGTGTAGAGGGCGCTGCCTTCACGTTGCCGTCCTAGAGAGGGGTCGATCGGCGTGCAATTGGCTGACATCTACTCCACAGCCCTCTCTATCCTAACGTTCCCGACCGGCGTGTCGGTGCTTGATCTTACGCCGGAACACAATCTACACTAATCCATTCCCCTATACAGCACATACAGTACAACCACTCTCTAGTAACCCATTTATGGTTTCCATCCTATTCTGACCCTAAAAAAAATACACACAGTGATTCGAGGTTTGAATCCTTGCACGTAAGATTTGCAAATCTTCACACGATACTTACATAGTGGTCGTTTATGAGAGCATTTCATTCCACATGGGATATTTTGTTCTTTGAAAGAAAGTTACAGTTTGGTCAGAAAATATTTCTGATGAATCACAATGTTGTAAACTTCACGATTACTCGGAATTATAGTAATAATTGGTAGCATTCCACCACATTTTTGTCCTAAGGTCAGTTCATTGGTAAGAAACAAGGCTAGTATGCTTCAATGATGTCAGTTTTTAAATTTTTTATGTAACTTTGGTTATGATCTTATGATGGGTTCCGCTTCGGTTTTATTAATTCCCCCCCCCCCTCCTACCGCCCCTCCCCAAAAATGGTTTCTGTGGGTTCTGATTCGACACGTGCTTCAGTCTAACATAGAGCCGTTTTATGGCTTTTAATATGTCATAAAAGGAAAATTCAAACGTCAGTAACAACTTCTTATTCACATTTAGAATTATGTAAGATAGGAACATACCCTAAGTTTTCCTTATTTTGTTACCTCTATAGATAATCTGAAGGTTCCTAACGATGGCAAAACGCTTTGTTAGTAAAAGAAGACGTTGCAGCGAACATTGTTTTTAACTCCAATAGTCTACATATGGTTGCTGTACCAGACGGTCTAGTGAAGTGGAAGAAATTTTATGACAATTGGTAGTATTCAAACTTATTTTTGTCCTATATACAGGTCAACAACGCGTTTATAGAGACAATGCTCACATCAACAGTTTCTAAAAATTAGCTCGTGAGGTTAAAACTCTAAAATGTCTACCAACATCATTGTTGTTTTATTATATTCGGTTGTATGCCCGCTGGACATATGTAGGTTGGAACTTAAATAGTGGCAACACTGTTGCGGAGACACTATGCAATAGAATCTACTATTGTCGCTGATAGCGCACGTTGTTGACATACCTACCTTACTTCCGAGCAAATGGACTCGCCCGTCCCACGTCACCAACGTGCACACAATCGATGGAAACACAGTCACTTATGGGCGAACGGGCTAATGTAACGGACTCACTATGTTTTCGAATATGATGGTGTTATCCTTACGCAATACGTTCCTCCACAACAGACCATCAGTGCACAGTATTACTGTTCGTTTTTGGACCATCACCTGTGACCAGCTTTGCGAAAGAAGTGTCGACACTTTTTACGCAACCAACCCATCATTTTGCACGACAATGCGAGGGTGCATACAGTGCAAACTGTGACTGCTCTGTTCGGTTGATGGGACTGGAAAGTACTGTATCACCCACCATACTCTCCGGACTTAAGTCCTTGTGACTTTCATTTGATTCCGAAAATGAAGGAACCACTTTGTGGCATTCGCTTCACAACTGTTCCACAGATTCAACAGGCAGTAGACCGCTCCATTCACACCATCAACAGAACAGGCTCTGCTAACGGTATACTACGTCTTCCACGTCGCTGGCAATGGGTTCTACACAACGCTGGTGACAACTTTGAAGGACAGTAACAGGTGCAAACATGTAACTCTTTTGTATCGGTTGTGAATAAACAGTTGCCACTATTTGAGTTTCAACCCTCGTACAATGTTCAGTAATCGCAGACGTTGTGGGTGCAAAAATAAGTGATATTCAAGAGCGTGTGTGATCTGACCTACAGAATATTATCAAACGTATCCAGACACGCACTGGTGGGCATTTATGTGAGGTGTTTCCACCCTCCGCTTTTATTGCGTCTTGGACACTGCTGGAGATGCTTTCAATGATCTGTCTGAATGTCTGTGGAGGAATGGAAGCCCAGTCTTCCTCAAGAGCCGAAACTAAAGAACCTACTGAGGCTGGACGTTTGAATATGGAGCGAAGTCAACGTTTTCACTCACCCCACAGGCGTTCCACTGGGGTCAGGGTGGGCCTCTGAGTACGCTAGCCCACCTCAGGAATATCATACTGCCCACAAACCGTTGCCTTACACATGCTGCTTTACGACAGGGTGCAGTCTCGTCCTGAGATAAACATTTATTGTCTTCAAGCTGTTCCTCCGCTCACGCATTAAACAATACTGTAAAAGGTGTTCATACCCTTCCGCTTTTCTTAAACGCAATAAAGGGACCACATCCTAACCACGGAAAAACGTCCATACCCATGATGGTAGGTGAGACTTTCGCCAAACCCAAACCCTTCTACGTGAATTCAACAGAGTACAGCCTGTATCATCAATGAAAATCACTAGACTACAGTCATTCACCGCCTAGTGGCGTAGCTCTTTACACCACCTAAAGCCTGCCTTACATTCACTGACAACAGCAATGTGTGGCTTATGAGGAGATCTTAGTGAAATCTGGGTTCGTGGGTCAGAGCGTATCAGGTTGTGGAAAGGGGTTGCTGCTAGTTGCACAAACATATAAACTTTATTTTGCTAAAACACTTAATCACACATGTCCTTAAAAAAATTCAGAAACAATACGGCTGAAGGCCAGAACACAAATTATAAAAATTGCGTTAAGGAATACACACGGCTGAAGGCCTTACTTACAAAATAGAAGTAAGGGCTTAAGGCCTGGATAACAAGAGCTATAGTAAGAAAATTTTAAAAAGGTTTTAAAATAAAGGCCTTTCAAGTTTTAAATTAAGTAGGCTGAAGGCCTTATCCTAAAATATTTCACATAAATTTGACTGAAGGCATATACTGAACATAGAACAACTCAAGTCTTAAGACCTGGGTAACCAAATTAAGATAGAGGGGAAAATTCTCAAACTTTAAAATGATTTTTTTTTCATCTGACGGCTGAGCCTTCAGCCTACTTAAATTAAAATGTGAAAGGTCTTTATTTTAAAACCTTTATAAAATTTTCTTTCTAGAGTTCTTGTTATCCAGGCCTTAAGCCATTAGTTCTTCTATTTTGCAACTAAGGCCTTCAGCCGTGTTTATTCCTTAAAGCAATTTTAATAACTTGTGTTCTGGCCAAGAGCCGTATTGTTTCTGAATTCTTTTAAAGTCATGCGTGATTAAGTGTTTTAGCTAAATAAAGTTTATATGTTTGTGCAACTAGCAGCAAGTGATTTGGGCCCCTTTCCACAACCTGATCCGCTCTGTCCCACAAACCCAAATTGCAACTGGTAGCAGAGCGTGGTTGCGATCCACGGACCTCTGGGTTATGGGCCTAGCACGCTTCCGCTTTTTTTTACACAGAAGCTACACACAGTTACACGTAAACACTTGCACCAAGAACTCCGACAATCCTAAAACCAATCACCGTGGAACAACAAGGAGAAATGACAAGCCACACACACAAAGAGATTTTCCATAAGCGGTCGGCGACAAAATACACATCGTCCAATGAAACGACCGACCGAACGACCAACCAAGGTCGTCCCCAGTCATGTTATGAGTGTCGGTAACGGTCGGGTGAGCCTTGGCTGTCCAGAGCTCACTGCAGCTCCAACCCGACTCAACTCGATGTCCGTTCGAAACTCGGAGATACGGCGACTCGGGCACACTGGCTCGGACCCACCCATGCAGAAATAATTCTTGCCCATCGGTGACGACATCTCTACACGAGGAACGAACCGAGCCACGACCGGCAAGATGACCAACTGACGAGGCCCAGAAACGGTAAAAAGACGAAATACACGTCGCTCAATGAAACAACCAACCGAACGACCAACCGGCAGTCGTTCCCGCTCCAATCTCCTTCCGTCGGACAGTTCACGTGTGTGGCCAGCGGTCGGCAAGCACTGACGCCAGTAAATCGAATTAAAATAAAAACGAGGCGACGGAACCACCAAAACAAGATGACGAGTTATAAACGGCATGACCGCGAGGCACGCACAGCTCACTTACACTATTCGACCACGTCCTTTTTAACTCCTTAACAGTTGTCACTGTGCTAGCTGGATCGCTTGTACCACTTTGGAACTCAGCTTCTTCCGCTGACTGCACTGCTCGTCGGTCCGTATCAGTGGGTAAATGAGATCTGCGTTGTTCTGTATGAAGTTTGGTTGCTCTGTCGTGTGTCTCCTTCGCATTCAGCAACAATCAATTTGGGCAGCTTTATAAGATTTGAAGTGTCCCTTGTGGATTCGTTGCTCAGGTGACATCCAGTAACTAATCCATGTTCTAAATTACTGAGCTCTACTAACTGACTGATCCTGCTGTTACTGCCTCTCCACTGACAACTCAATACTCCCCGCCTCCCTTTATGCTGACGGGTCCGGCTGTCGTAACACATACTGGTCCGTTCCACATAGCATTAGTTAGTTTTAAGCAGTTCTAAGTTCTAGGGGACTGATGACCTCCGCTGTTAAGTCCCATAGCGCTTAGAGCCATTTGAATCATTTGAACCAGGTTCGACTCTAGTCTATATATATATATGGTAAGCCATACTGGCTTGATGTGATGAGCCATTTGAATCATTTGAACCAGGTTCGACTCTAGTATATATATATATATATATATATATATGGTAAGCCATGCTGGCTTGATGTGATGAGCCAAAATTCACGAACTCAGATTCCACAGCGCGATTCCCTGTGTAATAACACTACAAATAGTCCCTTGAATTTTTTCGGTAGCGAGTGGATGTAAAGGGGAGACAGTTTGGCAACTTTGTAAACTGATGTCTGACAAGCGTCTTCATTCAGTATTGCGTAGCTGTTCTGCCCTATTAGTGCAGATGACACAGTTTTGCTATAGACAGATGAGTTAGAGAGTTCGATTCTACCGAGCGGTTCTAGGCCCTTCAGTCCGGAATCGCGCTGCTGATACTGTCGCAGGTTCGAATCCTGCCTCGAGCATGGATGTGTGTGATGTCCTTAGGTTAGTTAGTTTTAAGCAATTCTAAGTTCTAGGGGACTGATGACCTCCGCTGTTAAGTCCCATAGCGCTTAGAGCCATTTGAATCATTTGAAACAGGTTCGACTCTAGTCTAGAAGCCCATTTTTATTGTCTAATTTTACGCTCCTATATATTGTGTTTGGCTTCTTCTTCGTTACACAGCAATCATAGCAGGTCTTATACAAAACCATTTTCAGTAATTTAGTGCTACACTGTCACAAACATATACACTTTATTTTGCTAAAACACTTAATTACACATGTCCTTAAAAGAATTCAGAAACTATACGGCTGAAGGCCAGAACAGCTTTCGCAGTCCAGACCAGTGCGAGACGTGCGGGAAGAGTAGCAGTGACGTTCTGGAAGCCATGCCGCTTTAAGAGCCATGGGCAGCTGCACTTGGTTTCTCGGTTGAGGATCCATGGTTCGAACATCCCGATCGAGGTAGCCCCACAGATTATCGAGTCGGTTTGGATCTGAGAAGTTTGGTGGCCAGTGGATTACGGTAAACTCAATTTGGTGCTCCTCAAACAACCCACGTACCCTGTGTGCTGGGTAACACGTTGAGTTTCCTAATGGTAGATTCCACTGTGCCAAGGCTGGTTCAAATGGCTCTGAGCACTATGGGACTTAACATCTATGGTCATCAGTCCCCTAGAACTTAGAACTACTTAAACCTAACTAACCTAAGGACATCACACAACACCCAGCCATCACGAGGCAGAGAAAATCCCTGACCCCGCCGGGAATCGAACCCGGGAACCCTGGCGTGGGAAGCGAGAACGCTACCGCACGACCACGAGATGCGGGCCTGTGCCAAGGAAAAACATATATTATGCAGGAGTGGACATGGTCCACAGGGATATATGCATACATGTGTTGATCCTCTGTGCTTTGCACGATGACATTTTCACCCAGATATTGCCCCCTGGCCTGGACACTTCCGACAATCATTGTCGGACATTTGCTTTCAGACGTTTCACGCAGTATATACGAACGGCCATCTGTCTAATGAAGCATAAAACGTGGTTCATCTGAAAAACCAACTGTCCCCATTCCATGGATGTCCATTTGGGTACTGGCGTGCAAATTCCAGCCTTTGTTGCCTATGAGCAGCAGTCAGCATGGGTCCATGAATCAGGCGCCTGCTGCAGAGACCCATACGTAGCAACGTTCGCAGAACAGTCGTCGAGGAGACAGTTTTGGCAGTCTTTGGTTCATATGGTCGATTAGTTGCTCAACAGTTTCATGTCTATTCGCCGTTACAAATCTCCGCAACTGTCGCCCACCCCTGTCGTCTGTAACCCATGGTGCACCACAGTTCCCTCGGCGACGGTTTTGGATAGTGCCCTTTTGGACGTCAGATAAATCGCTCCCTTTGAGCATTACGACAACGACTGCACTGTTTCCTATGTACCCATGGCACGCTTTGTATACCCTCCACTTAGCAGTGCTGTCACGTGTCGTCTGTGTGTGGTTAATGGTCGTTGACGTCAAACGTATGTATACAGGGTGTTTCACTAAATGTGTTTGCCTCTGTAAGTCACGATGTAATAGGCAACGGAGATATTCATTGCGGTAGGTCACCATAAGAAACGTTACACTGTCTACGGAGCTATGAACATAGTTTATTGTGTTATTCTCCAAACCGTTACACCAAAAAGATACAATTTTTTAAATGGAACAATAGTTGTTTCTATCATGCACTGGAATCAGTAACACCAGCTGTGTTTACATCAATTTAAATTACATTCCTGTGACTTTTAGTTTAGGAGCTACAACCCTTCAAAGTTTCAGAGGCAGATACCACACACGCTGCGCATAACGCAATGCGGCTTCTAAATACGGTGCGGCCGATTTGTAACGTCGCCGATGTCACGGAGTGAGAAGCTTCCTCGATGCGCTGTTAAACTGCCGACTGTCGCCGCACACGGCCGTATACCGACAGTTCGAGCCACACGAACAAACGAGGGTCAATATACCACAGTTACCGACATCAGATGAAGATGGGATACACGAACAACGAGTACGTTGACATGTTGCTGATGCTCGGCGAGTGCCGACGCGATGCCACTGAAGCAGCCATGGCGTACGCTGTGGGATATCCCAGGCGAAGAGCTCCGGCAGCCATTACGTTCTTGCGTGCCGAGCGACGACTTCGGGAAACAGGCAGCTTGGTAATGCGCCGCAGTAACAGACGAAGAACTGAAAGAAGTGAGGAGGCGGAGGTCTCGGTTTTAGCTGCAGTGTACCACGATCCTCATGTCAGCTTACGAGCCGTTGCTATAGTCGCTGGTGTCAGTCTCAAATCTTTGTGTCGTATAGTACACGGAAACAGGTTTCACCCGTACCGCCTGTCACTGACCCAGGAGCTGCATGGGAACGATTTCCGTGCGAAAGTTACATTCTGTAAATGGGCCATGCGTAATTTCACGCTGGAGTCTTTACAAGCTATTATGTTCTCTGATGAGTCCACGTTCACAAATTATGGTACAGTGAATCGCCGTAACGTGCACTACTGGGTCGCAGACAATCCTCGGTGGGTACGACCTGTCGACCGTCAACGTAGGTGGTCTATTAATATATGGTGTGGAATCCTTGGGGATGAAATTATCGGTCTACACTACTTCCCAGGTACACTGACAAGTGAGTTATATCGCGCGTCTATAGTCGACAGTTTAGGTGATCTCCTTGAACATGTGTGACTACACACGAGAGTCCATATGTGGATGCAGCACGATGGTCACCCAGCCCATTCTGCGCATTCCATTGTGGAAGAACTAAACAAGAGGTTTGCAGGTAGGTAGTTGGGCGGCCATTGTTCTCATTATGGCCCGCAAGGTCGCCCGATTTAACACCATTAGATTTTTTTATGGGGATATCTAAAGGATCGTGTTTATGTCACTGAGCCCACATCCCCGGATGATCTAAAAAGGCGCTTTTAGGACGCATGTTGCTTCGTGACACCGGCGATGTTACACCTAGTCCGTAGATCCTTTAGAAGGCGCATTTTATTTTGCATTCAGGAACATGGACACACATCGGAGCATCTCATTTAAATCAACTTCCCACCGCCAGAACATCCATCACCCACCACACAGCCATGTATTACGTACAGCGTGTGGTACCTGCCCCAAACTAAAAGTCATAGGAATGTAATTTAAATTGATGTATACACAGTAGGTGTTACTGTTTCCAGTGCATGATAGTAATAACTATTGTTCCATTTAAAAAAAAATTCTCTTTTTGCTGTAACTCTTTGGATATTAACACAATAAACTATTTTCATAGCTCCGTAGACAATGTAGCGTTTTTATGGCGACCTACCGCAATAAATATTTCTGTCGCCCATTACTTTGTAACTTACAGAGGAAAACATTTAGTGAAACACACTGTGTATATATAATCTTGTCACACATGGGATCATCAGATGCAGCAGGTCAGCCACACTGTTCAAATGGCTCTTTCCTACTCTTTAGTCGACTAACGCAAACTGCGGCGAATATTTTTTGGGAGCGTTAAGTTTGAGTTCGAATTTTTGCCTTTCTTTGTTGGTGTTCTAACAATTACGGTATCCGTACACTTCGGGAAACAGCCCAAATATGAAGCTCTCATGACTCTTTCCTTATGTTCCAAGCTCCACTATTCTGCTGGAGTAACATATTCATGCACTGCATGCTCCGTTGAGTATAAACAAGTTTTTTGAAGCTCCTGTTGCTTTTTTCCAGATTCGATTGTCTTGGACTTTACGGCATAGCACCATGAGGGAGTGTCCACTAGAGGGAACTGCACGCATTTACAGGGTCAGAAATGGCTGAAAACGCAATATAAGCGACATTAAAAGCTCTCCACTGCAGTGGAGATGTGCACCACGGAGATAATTCGTGGGGCGTGCCGTGTTGGAGTCCCTCTCTGGAACACATGTGTAACTTATCGAAATAGATGCTCATCCACTCGAAAAAAACATTTTGTTGGTAATTTTGAGCAAGCAGAGTTTAAGTTCGCAGAGCAGGACACAGCTACGGAAAAAACGGATCCATGCTTACCACGGCGTGAATAGGCGTCTTCCGTAACATATCAATTTAATTTTGTTTTCACGTTAAGAATGTATAGAGAGTTATATTTTCCAAATCTCAGATCAATCCATTCACTGGGTTTCCGTAGTCAATTGTAAATCACAACGTTAAATTGAAGCAAAATTTTGAGATATAAAATTGAAAAATGATTGAAACATGTAACTCCAAACGGTGTGGAAGATTCTAACACTAAAGCTACTTTTATAAGCAACTGTCTGGTTAGGGAGATTAAAAAGATTAATAAAACTGTAAAATTAAGTATCGTTCTCAAGGAAGTCACCATAATTTGAAAAAGAACAATACATACATAGGCTTAATTCAGGAATATGTAATGAATTTAAAGATTGTGGCTAAAAAGGCAGACGTATGAATTTTTCACATAATCAGAGCAGATCAGACCAGTTTGCTCCATATCCTATTTAAAAAATATCGTCGTTTGTAATTTTATAGTAGAAGATGCGGGATTTGCACAGTAGACAGATACATTCAGTATCTATCTGAAAGTTATACGAGGTATCTTCAAAAAATAAGTTACACATTATTACGGCAGGCCAGGTAGCTTGTACTTAGTGCTGCATTACACTTCAAAGTAACACAAATAAATGACACTGTTTTTCACCATAGTCACCAATTCTCTAAATAACAGTCCGAGCGTTCTCTCAGACGTTGAGTTCATCGACGGGAAACGCTGTGTTAACGTACTCATTGTCGAAAAACAGAATTAGTTCCTCAAAAGTGTGGGCACGCAAAAAATTTCAAGTTCCGCTGAACTGCTGGCAGAAATAGATCAGAGTGCTAAGTGCACAATGAATCTACGCGAAATAATTCTGTCATGAAAGAGGAAAACGTGCGCGACTGGAACGCCTCTCAGGCAAGCACAGATGTTGCCTCAATTAAGGCGTACAGAACGATGTCCTATCGTAAGATGGTCGTCCTCATTCACCCTTCAACGGAAAATACGGCTTCTATGCCACTTAATGACTTTGTAGTTTCATCAGCGTAACTTACAGATTCTAATACATAAATGATACTAAAAATATGATTGCGCCGTTAGCTGAACGCTGAAATCCTAATCAAAACTTAATCTTACATTTAATTCTAAGTTCAGTAGTTTACCCAAAATTTAAACTATCATAAACTTCGTTGCAGCGCATATAGACTCTTCGTACTCTCCGTGCCATCAAATACAAAAATAAATATGGAAATGACTTCAAGAATTTTTAACATCGTGCAGCCCCGTCAGCAACTGTGATAATTAAACAAATAACACGTCAGCCTCAGTTGCAAATAGAAACCAATCTTTACCTAGGTTTCAGCCAAAATAATTTGGCCTTCTTCAAAAATGGTTCAAATGGCTCTGAGCACTATGGGACTTAACTTCTGAGGTCATCAGTCCCCTAGAACCTAGAACTACTTAAACCTAACTAACCTAAGGACATCACACACATCCATGCCCAAGGCAGGATTCCAACCTGCGACCGTAGCAGTCGCTCGGTTCCGACATGAAGAGCCTAGAACCGCTCGGCCACCGCGGCCGGCGGCCTTCTTCAGAAGTTGACACTAAACTATTGCATGCCAAAGTTTGGCCATGTCAAGTATAAAACTGTAGCACCGTAGTACCCAGTCATATCTCCATTACTTAGCTGAAGAGAAACGGCAGGCCCCACTGAGCGGACGAGGTCGGTAGGCCGTGAGAGCTGCTCCGGAACTAATCGCAGAGAGCAGCTATGTACCGAGCACCGCTGAAAGTCACGCGTACGCGCGCATGGAAATATACGCTACTGGCCACTAAAATTGCTGCACCATGAAGATGATGTGCTACAGACGCGAAATTTAACCGCCAGGAAGAAGATGCTGCGATATGCAAATGATTAGCTTTTCAGACCATTCACACAAGGTTAGCGCCGGTGGCGACAACTACAAAGCGCTGACATGAGGAAAGTTTCCAACCGATTTCTCATACATAAACAGCAGTTGACCGGCGTTGCCCGGTGAAACGTTGTTGTGATGGCTCGTGTAACGAGGAGAAATGCGTACCATCACGTTTTCGACTTTGATAAAGGTCGGATTTTAGCCTATCGCGTTGGTCGAGATCCAATGACTGTTAGCAGAATAGGAAATCGGTGGGCTCAGGAGGGTAATACGGAACGCTGTGCTGGATCCCAACGGCCTCGTATCACTAGCAGTCGAGATGACAGGCATCTAATCTGCATGGCTGTAAAGGATGGTGCAGACACGTCTCGATCCCTGAGTCAACAGAAGGGGACGTTTGCAAGACAACAACCATCTACACGAACAGTTCGACGACGTTTGCAGCAGCGTGGACTATCATCTCCGAGACAATGGCTGCGGTTACCCTTGACGCTGCATCACAGACAGGAGCGCCTGCAATGGTGTACTCAACGACGAACATGGGTGCACGAATGGCAAAACGTCATTTTTTCGGATGAATCCAGGTTCTGTTTACAGCATCATAATGGTCGCATCCATGTTTGGCGACATCGCGGTGAACGCACATTGGAAGCGTGTATTCGTCATCGCCACACTGGCGTATCAACCGGCGTGATGGTATGGGGTGCGATTAGTTACGCGTCTCGGTCACCTCTTGTTCGCACTGACGGCACTTTGAACAGTGGACGTTACAAAAATGGCTCTGAGCACTATGGGACTTAACTTCTGAGGTCATCAGTCGCCTAGAACTTAGAACCAATTAAACCTAACTAATCACACACATCCATGCCCGAGGCAGGATTCTAACCTGCGAGTGGACGTTACATTTCGGATGTGTTACGACCTGTGACTCTACCCTTCATTCGACCACTGCGAATCCCTACATTTCAGCAGGATAATGCACGACCGCATGTTGAAGGTCCCGTACGGGCCTTTCTGGATACAGAAAATGTTCGACTGCTGCCCTGTCCAGCACATTCCCCAGATCTCTCACCAACCGAAAACGTATGGTCAACGGTGGCCGAGCAACTGGCTAGTCGCAATACGCCAGTCACTACTCTTGATGAACTGTGGTACCGTCTTGAAGCTGCATGGGCAGCTGTGCCTGTACTCGCCATCCTAGCTCTGTTTGACTCAATGGCCAGGCGTATCAAGGCCGTTGTTACGGCCAGAGGTGGTTGTTCTGGGTAATGATTTCTCAGGATCTATGCACCCAAATTGCGTGAAAATGTAATCACACGTCAGTTTTAGTATAATATATTTGTCCAATGAATACCCGTTTTTCATCTGCATTTCTTCTTGGTGTAGCAATTTTTGATGTGTCGACAGAAGTGCCGACACAGTGTTGTTTGAGGAGACCGAAATACACGCTATAAGCTCACGCAGGATGGGGTGAGGTCTGAAACAGGATACGTAATGAATACTATAAAGAAAAGTACGTAGCTTCTGGAATACTTAACTTTAATCCATCCTTGGTACATCGCTATTGACGATACAAGTGAGACTCTATAGTTTCAGACAATATACTGCTAATGGCGCCTTGCTAGGTCGTAGCCACTGACTTAGCTGAAGGCTATTCTAACTATCTGCTCTGCAAATGAGCGAGGCTTCGTCAGTGTGCATCGCTAGCTACGTCGTCCGTACAACTGGGGCGAGTGCTAGTACGTCTCTCTAGACCTGCCGTGTGGTGGCGCTCGGTCTGCTATCACTGAAAGTGGCGACACGCGGGTCCGACATGTACTAATGGACCGCTGCCGATTTAAAGCTACCACCTAGCAAGTGTGGTGTCTGGCGGTGACACCACAATTTTAATGGCCAGTAGTGTAGTGCTTAACACCTTTACGTTAGGAATTGGATTAATATAAGCATTAAAACTGTTAATGGCCTAATATGTAACCGAACTTACTTCTGAGGAGAACGAGAACCACTTCTCAAATTGATTCGAGCTCCTTCATCATGCTTCGCACAGCAGGTGGAGAGAGAGGACCCTTCCGTAATCCTTTCAGCCGGCAATATTCTCGAAGCAGCTACAGCTTCACTGTTGTTTTGATAACAGAGCTTCACCGATAACGCCCTGCTCCTTTTGTCCGAACTCATGTTGACACCAACGGTTTTCCTACACCGCATCAGGCACGTTAATACATTTCTTGTACGTCCATATTTTTGTTCAGCCTGCATACATAATGCATATTAATCTTACTGCCTTGATAACAGTGCGAACGCTGTTGTGAAAGTAGTCCCTCATGCGTCTCGATATTTTATACTAACTCAGAAGTCTCATATAGAAGTAGGCTTTTAGATCATTTTTGTGTTGATCGTTTATCCTCCACTGGGTTCTCAAAAGACCCTCAAGTTTGTGACATTTTGTATATAGATTCTTCTTTGGTGATCAATATTCAACTGGAATCTGGCTGATATATGTTGTAAGTCGCTGCGAATATGAGAAATTATACATTAGCTGACGATCACAATAGCTCGAACCCTATCCAGTGAGCCAACGATAGATTATCAAAAATGGTTCAAATGGCTCTGAGCACTATGGGACTTAACATCTAAGGTCATCAGTCCCCTAGAACTTAGAACTACTTAAACCTAACTAACCTAAGGACATCGCACCAATCCATGGCCGAGGCAAGATTCGCACCTGCGACCGTAGCTGTCACGGGGTTCCGGACTGACGCGCCTAGAACCGCACGGCCACCGCGGCCGGCGATGGATTATCATTTGTCACATAATTTTCTAAATGAAAATATGAGCTGGTGAATGTGCACCCCTGCGATCTGCATGAGACGCCCACTTCCATGTAAATGGAGAATGTCGCCACGTTTTGTGTTTTGTTGGGCATAATCTTGTACGAGAGGTGTCCAGAAAGTAAGTTCCAATCGGTCGCGAAATGGATCGACTATGAAAATCCGATAAAGCTTTGCACATATGTGTTTGGGCAGTGTCTCTAATATGACCCTAGATAGCATCGCGTCGCTATTCTCATTTATGAGCTCACAGTGAGCGCGTAAAGATGTCTAGAAAATAGTGTCTCCCGCCAAGTACGAGAGCCTGATGAGAAATTTCGCCTGGAGCTATGCAGCCAACATTACATAGCTGTCATGCGGTTTCTTCTTCAAGACAATTCTCAGCCGCATTCTGCAGGGGCAATGAAGATGCTCCTGCTTCGTTATCAATTGGAAATGTTTGATTACCCACAATACCGCCCGTTATTGTCTCCCTCTGAGTTTCATCTCTGCTCACATGAACCACTGGCTACGAAGACAACATTTTGGCACAGACAACGAGCTGTAGGCCGGAGCAGAGAACTGGCGGAAAGCACTTGCGACTGTCTTCTATGATGAGGGTAATGGAAAGTTGGTACAACGCTACGTCAAACGTCTAAGTCAGAACGGCGACTACGTAGAGAAGTAGCTCGAAGGTGTAGCTAACTGTTACAAAATAACATTTCTGATTTTCACTGTGGTTTCCATTTCGCGATCAATACTTCAATACTTTCTGGACAGCCCTCGTACTTCCACACACCCCCCCCCCCCCCCCCTCAAAACTTTTCCCATGTCCAAGGTCACTAACTCAAGCTGTTGTTTCTAATATTACTGGAGAACGAAAGAGCTGTCGAGCGTAGCCACTGTTTTGTCCCTCAAGGGGACGAGTGGTCATAGTGTAAAATTCTGGAACAGACATGGAGAAATTACCCACGTTTACTCCTCACCATTCGAGAGATAAATTCAGGAGCAACGCTCTTATACGTGCGTGTTGTTCTGAAGGGAGAGAGAGCTCCTGCTGCTACAGTTCATGCACTGTCATGTGCTACCCGATCAAGGGTATAGTCGCTGATGACTAATGCTGATTGCAAGAGCGTACAGACGGGTAATTTCATGCTAATTTCTTCTGGAGAGTAAAAACCAAAGAAAAGTTCTTCCATTCCGTGTGTCAAGTAGACACCACTTCTTTGAACCGCGAGGCAGGGTTAAACCTTCACTAGTCCTATACTTCAAATGAATGTTCCGTGTCAATCCAAATGTCCTTAGAAAGACCCTCACGTGCGACACCAATATTGGAGAATGTGCTCCTCAAATAGTTACTACACCAGCTCCTGCTCGTTTATAGAAAATCTCGCCGATAATCACCTCCACAAACAAAACACGATGAAAGTACAGCGTCAGAAAGTTCACGAGAGAGCAAATGAAATTCATTGCCATCAACTAGACCTCACGAGGTCTGCCTCGTTCATAAAACACCATGTTGTGCTTGTGAGTCGCCTGATCGCAACTCCACTGCAGGTTAGCCTTCCCACTAGTAACGCGGGCTGCACGGGTCAGCCTAAGCTCCAGGCGGAGGTAGACAGCTAGTGATTCGAGCTGTACACCGGTGTGCAAAACTTAATTACTGAAGTTTCTTCCAGATTGTGTATAACTGCCAAGTAACAGAGGTCGATGAAACATGGTCCACACATAGGAAGAGCTGCTAGAACATAGCACAAATGTAACTGAAATAAACAGTGAGACGACCAGAAACGATTTTGTGTGTGTTTCATAGGTTGGTAACAATCACAACATGAACGAAAACAAACGAATAGGCATAAACACTGTAGCAGTGATGAATGAGAAACAGTTAAGGAAGTCAATTATAAATAGTGCAGCGCAGGAAATAACGCAAAATTCCAAAATCTGCAGATGTGATTTTAACCTAAAACAATCAAATAATGAAAGTACAAACGTATGTATCCAATTTACAGAATGCCACAGAACATGCTTTATAAATAAAAGTGAAACGCGTCTGGTGTAGTTATTTTTAATTACATTGCAGTCAGCTCAAGACAGTTAACCTATAATAACAGATGATAACAGCTGCTGCGGAAGATGGCCACAAAAACAAAAGATTTGAAGATAGTTATCGCTGACCGAAACCGGTAGTTTAATGACCTAACAATCTGTGATTATGGCCAGAAATAATAGAAATACGTTCTACACTTTCTGGATCACTCTTCTATTCGAGACCTTGTCGCAGCTTGTGAATTTCTTGCTTGTTTGCAAGCACATGTCTTCAGTCCTGCTATACACTGAAACGCTAGCGCCACAGTACCTTTTCAGCTTTATCAAAGGACTGCCCCATTTCATTTTAGCTCTCTTAGTGGCGTTCTACAGCACTGTGGTGCTGGCATTTCAATGTGTCCCTCCAAACGAACACCACATATATTAGTGTATACTCTGCTGAAAAATAAAGTACACCTAGAAATATGTTGTCAATTTTGATCCGATGACGGTGTACGCCACTTGAGGTATAGTAGATGTACTGATAATGGTTTCAACGTCGTCCGCCAACAGAGTAGTGGTATAGCCAGTATAGCGCCATCTGTGACTATCCTTCAATAGGAAATGCTCACATCCAGAAGGCTCAGTGCGATGCAGACATGTGCAGCAAGCAGGCAACCATGCCACAGAGACGCACTCCTGCCAAGTGAGCGAGTCTGAAAGGGGTCAATTTGCGGTCTTCTGGGTGGTGGGAAAATTGTCACACAATTTGGAGGTGCTGCGGCAGATGCTGGTGTCAGTGGTTATACGAATATTTTCACACCCTTCTGGGTGTCCACGCAGCACAGATTCCTCCCCCCCCCCTCCCCCAAGAGACCATTGTATTGTAAGGGCAGCAGTGGCAGATCGTACAGCTACCACAGCACAGATAAGAGGGCTTGTGTGCCTAGAGGAGTTGCGAAGCAGTTGTTAGCAGTGGGACTCACAACACAGCGTCCACGTGCACGCCTCGAGTGGTGCCTTTAGATGACAACTGGAACATGAAACGGCGCACTGTAGTCTTCAGTGACGAAAGTAGATCCTACCTGCACGCAAGTGATGGTCGTTTGTGCGTACGACGTAGACCTGGAGATCGCTGTCTCGTAGAGTTCATTCATCCAAGAAATACTGGACCCACCCCAGGCCTTATCACCTGGGGCGCGATAAGCTAAAACTCTCGTTCACCTTTGCTGTTTTTGGAGGGAACGCTAAGCAGCGCTCTGTACGTGCAAAATGTTACTAGAGCCGTTCTTTCGCCGTTCTTGCAACAGGAAGGTGAAGTGTTGTTCCAGCAAGATAATGCTCACCGACACAGTACCCGTGAAACCATTCGTGCTCTGCAAGATGTGCAGCAACTTTCCTAGCCAACACAGTCTCCAGACTTCTCTCTAATCGATTACGTGTGGAATATGATGGGGGCGAGTAGTGACTCATGCGACTCGTCAACCAATAACTCGTACAGAACTACGCGGACGGATCGTGCAGGCGTGAAATAACGTATCCCATGACAGTATTCGCTGTTTGTGCAGTCGACTGTCTGTCACAGTCAGCGTCTGCACTGTCCTCCGCTGAAGTTACACCACGTACTAAAATGGGTGTTCAGCATGGGTCGGTAGCTGGTTGCTCAGAATCGCCGCGCGGGATTAGCCGAGCGGTCTGAAGGCGCTGCAGTCATAGACTGTGCGGCTGGCCCCGGCGGAGGTTCGAGTCCTCCCTCGGGCATGGGGGTGTGTGTGTTTGTTCTTAGGATAATGTAGGTTAATTAGTGTATAAGCTTAGGGACTGATGACCTGAGTAGTTAAGTCCCATAAGATTTCACACACATTTGAACATTTTTGAACCTCAGAATCACTTGTGCTATTGATCCATAAATGTAATCGTTTCAGGTACTCCTTGAGCTATTGATGCTGTGGTGTCACCGCAAGGCACCACACTTGCTAGGTTGTAAGCTTCAAATCGGCCGCGGTCCGTCAGTACACATCAGACCCGCGAGTCGCCACTGTCGACGCTATAGTTCAATTCTTTTATCTTGGCGGTTCACGCATGCCCGCCCAGGCGCGGGAGATTGCTGCGTTGCCAGTTGCAAGCGCCAAGAGAAGCAGCGCCATAGTATAGTTAGCAAACTTACGTTTAGGGGGGAGCGCGCAGTTTATGAGGTAAAGCCACCACGGCCGCATTAACCCTTTCGCTGGAACAGAGACGAGCTCCCTGCACTCTGTGCTGTGCGCGATTTTGTCGTCACCGCACTGCTCGCCTGTGCAGACACATCGTGTTACGACTGCTTTGACACACTTTATCATTCGATTTCACAAAAACTATTTGGCCCAAAAATTTGATTTTTACACATCTTCTTGACTAATACCTTCCCCTCATAAATGACTTAGTTTTGTTTCGATGTTCAACGCAGTTATTGTGCAGCATTATATGTAGTAAACCATTGCACGAAATTTTGAAGAGTTGGCAGAGGTAAAAGTCCATAGCGTATACTTTCCGTATGGTCGATTTTAGTTGCAACTAGAAATTTCAAAAAATTTATTCAAACGAATAAAATTCATGAAGTAAGACACTTCGATATTGTTTTTAAATAAAGATAATATGAACCACTGAACAAGGTTTGAACTCAGAACGTTTCGCTTAGTATCCCAACACTTTAACCATTACGCTAATGCAGCTCGTCATACAATAGCCCTCCCAGAGGAATTTAAAATGTCACGCAAAATACCGACAAACACTGTTGATATGACTATGAATTACTCACGTTTCGTCGAAGTACAATAGTAAATAAACAATTACCGCTGTTCTTTATTGCGAAAAAGCGGTTAGTGAGAATGATACAAACACCTTTTCTTGCTATCGCCTGAATTAGGAGGCTTATTGCTTGTTTGGCTTAATTAATTATTAGAATATGAAGCAACTGGTATAAAGAATGCTTTTTCCAAACTTTCTATAAAAGAAAGTCTGCTATCAAGACATTGATTTTGTTCAATTACTTTATTTATGACTGAATGTTTCTAAAACTGAAGACACTCGTCCATGCTCTGCACTGCAGTCGAGCTCTGGCAACGTCGTTCTCTGTTCAGTGGCTGACTGTGTTTTGTGACGTCAGATGCGCAGAACGAACGTAAACTCGGCGGCCATCGTAAATGACGCGCACTTTAGCAGACTGAGCGCCGCCACTCGGCTGGTCTTACGAGACAAGCTAGTGCACTGGCCAGTTCTACAGCCGACTTTAATAGGAATGGTTCACTTGTTATGCCTTCAGAGATCTCATCTGCAGAGATGCTAGTTAGCATAGCCTTCAGCTAAGTCAGTAGCTACGACCTAGCCAGGCGCCACATACAGTTTATGCATTGACAATTGATCTATATGTGTGAAGCAAAGAGAATTGTAAAGAAGTACTCGCAGATCAGTCTATAACTGCACTTGTAAATATTATTGTACAAAGTCAAGAACGACGTTCACCGCTGATGCTGAATGACAGCTAAGTATTTAATTGTTTTCCTGTCTACTAACTTTCTAATCACCTAAGATGTTCCAGATACATCCCGTCAAGTGTAGTTCACTGATCCTCACGTCAGCCTACGTGATCAACGCGTGCAATTAATGGCCACACCTCGTGATCACACTAAGAGTCAAATTGCGTGACTCAGACGGGTCACCCTTTTTCCATGTGGCCCATAGTTCCGCCTGATACATAACAGATCCATAAATGTAATCATTTAATGTACTCCTTGTGCTATTGATCAATAAATGTAGTCATTTCACGTACTCTTTGTGCTATTGATCCATAAATGTAATCATTTCAAGTACTCCTTGTGCTATTGATCCATAAATGTAATAATTTCATGTACACCATATGCAGCGTTGCAAACAATAAATCTTGAATAGATTGGAAATCTCTAAAAGGGAGTACCAATTGTTTCCGACAATGTAAGTTGCTACCGAATATGCAGTTGTCGAAATAGGGTTCTCTTATATGGAAACTGACTGATCCGTAACGGTGCTGGAGACTGCTCTAATTGTCCAGTGAATGACGCTATGGACTATTGGGCGTTGGCGCGGCATGGCGCGGTGTGGCGTGTTGGTGGCGACTTTGCGGCCAGTGCAGCACGTATCGGCGACCACCGCCGGTGCCGTGTTTACTGCGCCCCCTTATGGTCGCGACCCGGCATCAAACGTCGCCGCCGCCTGGCTCGCCAGTAATTGGAGTGCTGGGACGCGACCCACTCCGCCTCAATCACTCTCTGAGCACCCGCGTACGAGGTCTCTGTGCCCGCTCTATACAGTAGACTGTTCCACTGCACGCGCCAAACCGACAGTAATCTAAGCGCAGCTTCTCACTGTCCCTTGACCTTTGAGCATTCTTTCGCATTCTCTGCGGTGTAGGTAGTCCACAGTGTTCCAGTAAACATAATATAGGAGCAACCTGGTAGCCACTGGACTCCGTTTTGCAACTGAAAATCTATTCTTGGTGCATAAATATGCAGTTCTAAGAGGGTGTGCCGTGCAAATGAGGGTAACATACAGAAGATGACCAACACTTTGAGTTCTAGCCGTTGTACAAGATGGCAGCCAGTCAAAGAATATTTTAGGGAATTGGTTTAAGAAATTTATTTCAATGGCTCAGTGGAATCTTTACAAGTTTTGTCCCAGAGTAATTCACGCCGTGTCTGCGTGACACAAGTCCCTTGCCTTTCAAAACCGAGGCAGTTCTTTCCAGTTAAAGCTGCTGACAGGAGACGCCCTGAAACTGCTAGCGAATTCACGCCATTGATTTTAGGCAATAGCGTACGCGAGATACCGATCACGTGGGTGGATGCCGGAGAATCCTGAAGTGCAGAACACACTTGCTTCTCTCCCTTATAATCCAGACCTCGAGCAGAACAAACGTCTTTTTGGAAGGCAGAGCCTCTGGCTCTGCTTTTCAGGACCGGCAACCAACGTAAGTCAACATGAACCGCTTTCCTTTCCGTTGCCCATTTCAGTGATTTGTTCGACCTCCTAGACTGGCCTAAACCTGGTAACTTCCGACCCTAGGGACGCCCCTTGTACACCGTACATTTTAATACATCCTCTTTGTTGTACTTAATTCCCTGTTTTGTCATTTAACGGCAGCCCTGGATGCCCACTCTCAAATCCTGACCGCTCGACATGCTGCACACTGCCGCCACGAGGCATATGCAACAACCGCCTCCCCCCTTTCCCAAACTCTGTATACATTTACAATTGGTGACCAGAAGTGGGATCATATACATTTACAATTGATGACAGACGTGGTATAAACTTTACAGTTGGTGTCAGAAGTGCCCGTATACTCTACACTGTCTTATGAAGAATCAAGCAGTCTTGCACGTACTGTTAAAATTTTTTTGTTATTTCCCAGTGACGCGTTTCTCAATAATTTACACGTCTTCGGGTTGGTTGATATTTTGTAGTGATGGATACATGGGATAGCGCTCATAAAATATCACGTCACTACGTGTGCAACAAGAATATGCACTACACCTCCAGAATGTTTATGATATAAAGCTTTACTGTAGGCTTGATCCCGTTTGGTTTGCATTGGGCTGCGCCACATGCCGTAACAAGGACAGCGCACAGTGCGTTTAAAGTTTTCGCAAGGGGTATTTATCTGCTGGGATATTCCATGCGCGGTATCCCCCGTATCCACCGCTACCGAGTATCAGCCAATCTGAAGATACCTAAATAAATGTGAAACGCGTCTTCCGGAAATAACAAAAATTTTTAATACTGCAACCACTGTTTCTTCGTATCATGCATACTGGTTGCTGTACCAACCCCGTTTTAATAGTGTTTGTGATTACCACGGGCGGCAATGCCTGCCCTGTAACCTGCTCCCTTCCTGGCTACAGGGTTGGTAAGACGTTTTTGTGGGTGCTCCTTCCCTCCACCAGCGCGCTTGTTGCTGGACGGTCATTGGCTGCAATACATCTCTCATACGTGCTCCATGGGATTTAAGGTGGGGGCGGTCAGGCCAGTCCATTCGCTGAATATTCTCTCGTTCCCAGAGCTCCGCCACTTGCGCTGCTCGATGCCGTCGTGCACTTTCATCCATGAAAATAAATGCACTTCTGTAGAAACGCACGTGGAAAAGAAGTACAGTATCACAATAACGTTGACCACTGAGTGAACCAAAATGTTCAAATGTGTGTGAAATCTTATGGGACTTAACTGCTAAGGTCATCAGTTCCTAAGCTTACACACTACTTAACCTAAATTATCCTAAGGACAAACACACACACCCATGCCCGAGGGAGGACTCGAACCTCCTCCGGGACCAGCCGCACAGTCCATGACTGCAGATCCTTAGACCGCTCGGCTAATCCCGCGCGGCAGTGAGTGTACCATTTTCGAAGATTTCGAGGTCAGTAGGGCCATGCAACATTATGTCTCCCCGCAGCGTTACAACTAGACCACCAAAACAGCCATGTTCGACAACATTCCTGGGTGCATTACGTACTCCTCTTGCCATATGAGGGTCCGTTCAGCACTGTCGAGCACATTCGATTTGGTTTTCCAGTAATTTTAATCTGTGGTGGCATAATGTTACATGAGCGTGAAACGTCTCTGTGGAGTCGTTTCATAGACAATTGTCTCACTGGATTCTGTGAATCCTATTCTGTCCACCGCCTGATTACGCATTAATTCATTAACTCTCCCGGAAAGACTGAGCAATAAAACTAAGGCTTATTAAATGATATTATGATTGATTTTTTTGTGTTCCAAAGGAAATCATGACCTGAATTTATTACGTTTTTCCCTTCGCCCTACCCTATGTGTTCATGAATGTGACTGAATGGGTGTTTTTACGAGTGGTTTCGGGTTTCTTTTGTGGGGACGCTGAGTCGGTTGTCGTCTGGTAAGAGCAGGTGATGATTGACTCTCGTTTGGAGGGTAGCACAGAATGACCAAGTTTGGATCCCGGTACCTGGACATAGAGGTTTACCCCTTTTAGTCTGAGGTTGGTTTGTCTGTCAGTTTGGTGGCGGAAGCCTACTCCTCTGGTAGCTTCCGTTGCACTGGTAGTTAGGCGAAGCTCGGTGGAGAAAGGACACTCTACAGCTAGCAGTTGGTGAGTACAGTCCGTAGCTCCTAGAGAGGGTTTCTGATGATAGGAAGTAGGTCGAATTAGAACTCCCCTATATTAAATTCATGGCATATTTAAGTACTTCAGCTTAACTAAAGCGTGTGTAGTTATGTATTTTCGGAATGTGGCATAATTATTTTGTTAAAAATCGGCGATGATGGTGGTTGAAATTAAAAGTGTGGAAGTTGCTTTGTTCCCTTCGGACAGTCGTGGGTATGTAGATGTATTGAATTATTGTGTTCCACTTCCCTTTTGTGTGTTTTTCCTTTTTAATTGCGCGATTCTACAATTTTTTTATGAATTATTTAGTTAAACTTTTTTATTCAGGCACCAGTCATGTGTATTCATAGTATGTGCATCAAATTCAGCATTGAAATAAATGTGCTACGTAAAAGATGAACTATGCGTCCTTTATCTTTCTCATTGATACCAGTTTTCAAATTAATTTTCTATTCCCTGGTTTTTTAAAGTTAATCTGCTTGCTTGTGATGAACAAAAATGGTAGGAAAAATCAAAGTGCACTGTCTCAAAATTAAGAAATCGTCACATTTAATTAAATAAGCTTATTGACATACGACATATAATGCTATTCATCTTGTTGTTTTCTTTAAAAAAATTGCATTCTTATAATTAAATTCTTAATTTAATTAAATTGATAATTTCCAGTTCGGTCTTTTCGTAATTGTTAGGAAGGGCTTGGGCCGGTGGCTACCCTGTAATTTTTAAATATATAATTGTCCTTGTGAGGTGTCTTAACCAGAAATTGAGCACAAGGGTTACATCTCCATTATTCTTGGTGCCCAACGATGTCGAGCCTTGGCTAGATTCCGTTTACAGTCCTACATACATACTTTACAAGCGCACTCATCTCCAAATGTTTCAACACGAAAACGCACTGGTCAACGTTATTGTGACACTGTACTCTTAGCCCATACCCTTTTTTTCCGGAGTGCGTTTGACCGACTCCATTTTTGGTGGATGGCAGGGCGCAACCGCAACGAACACCGCAGGTAGAGGAGCTCTTGGAACTAGAGAATATTTGGCGAATCGACTACACTGGTCGTTCCCCAGACTAAAATCCCACCGAACACGTGTAGGATGCCTTGGGAAGATTTACTGTAGCACGTTCACATGCACCAGCGACCGTCCAGCAGTTGGAAACCGCGCTGGTGGAGAAATGAAACCCCCTGCCACAAGAACTGCTTACCACCCTTGTAGCCAGCGTGTGAGCACGTTGTAGAGCAGGCACTGCCGCCCGTGGTGTTCACACACCCTATTAAGAAATAAGTCCCTCCGTTTATGACGTCTAGAGAACCGTCATGGATAGCGGTGACTTCACGGTAATTATTGTCTTTGAATGAAAGTGTCATTTCTGTTCGTCTCATTGTGTATTTATTTCAGTTACCTTCTACAGTACACCACACTATAATGTTATAGATTGTTCTGAGGCAGTTCTTTGTCTGTATGATCCAAGTTTCATCGAGCTGTGTTACTTGGCCTGACACATGGTGCGAAGCCTACTTTCCTCCTTAAGTTTTGCACATCAGTGTGCAATAATCAAGGAATTGCCAGTACAAACAGAACATTTAAAAAAATTGTAAGTGGAATATTTATTTCATAAATTAGCGCCAAAACCATAAACATAAATTAATGGCGGCATATTTATTTCTGTGTCTGTGAGGAAAAATTTTGGAAATTTATGGTAAGTTTTTATGGGACCAAACTGTTGAGGTCATCGGTCGCTAGGCTTACACACTACTTAATCTAACACACACACCCATGCCCGAGGGAGAAATCGAAACTCCGACGAGACGAACCGCGCGAACCGTGACAAGGCACCTTGGACCGCGCGGTCTGTAAGGGTGAACGCATATTTTAGTGCTGAAAACAAACACCTCCCCTTGTAATGGTTTGGCGTTAGGTTGAATTTCGTGTTCAGATAAAAAATTAGCAAACGTTTCCGCTTGGCTCTTTTCTGCTGCAAAGTGGGGGAACATTTTGTGTTTTTATGTAGTATCTTGTCAGTTCGTGTCGCTGCTCTGTATCTAGAACTGCCAGTTGTGTTCATACTTTTATGATAACTGACTGAAAAGTGTTTTGCATATAGCACAGCGTTTTCGTAGTAATCATAATAATAATAAGCTTATATCATGGTGAGATATCTGCAAGTTCAGAAGACAAATTTCAGAGTAAAACTGAACGACGAGTAGTAGCCGAACAACTTAAGAAAGTAGCAGCATTCGCAATGCAAGGGTGAAAGAAATGTTTCATACTCTGGTAGAGAAGCACCTCGGAAAACAAAGCAATGAAGCGCAATGCACAATGTTATGTAAACATTAAATAGGACGTCATAAATGAAACCAAGATATTTTCGTTCATTTGAAATACAAAATTCTCAATATTTCTACGTTCACGTCTGTTCGAGGTTACTGAAGTCAAGCATAGACTATGTCCAGACCAAGAATTATGCAAAGAAAATTATAAATCTAATGAAGCCACTGTTAAAAGAAATCATTATTACAGTTATAATTTAAAGATTGGCGTTGTAGGAAAGCCCTTTGCAAGAATGTATTTCAGGAAATCCATGTTATTTCAGACGAAGTATTAGTGAGAATTTGCCAGTTATTACTTCAAAATACTAGCCAAGTACAATAGGGGCTGGAATATGAGTCAAAATGCTTTTCCTGACACCATCTGTGTCCGTATCCGTGATCAAATTGCAGAATTTTAGACAGTAAAATTTGAAGCTCAGTGACCCTTTACAATGGGAAACTAAAAACTATTTCGATGCTTGTTTACATGTCACAAAACTTCATGAGATATTTATTAACACAACCTCTTCTTCAAAGGTATAGTGAAATACTACTTTTACTATTCTTATTTTAATGAATGGGTACCCCTCAAACTAATCATAGGTTGACGTATATAGCCAATGTGGAGGCCTAAAATCAAAACTGAGAGGTCAGTCTTTGAATGATAATGCTTTATGTACTGCAACAGCCGAACGCATTTAACAGAAGAGGAGGGATAAAAATTTTAATACTAGCAAGCAAGAAGCATCTATAAATGACGACGAAGAAACTGCTGCTTTGCGTTTTGATTATATGCAAAACTTGTCGCTGCCGAATATTCCTGTACAGGAAATATTTTTCGGGTGGCATTTGTGGGTTAACACTCTTAGTATCCATGATACAATAGACAGTACGTCAAAGTCTACCTTCATATCGAGGGTGATGGTAATAAAACAAGTCTTCAGAGGACGGGTGCACTTATAGAAACTGAAAGACGCAGTATACAAAAAACTGACAAAACAAGAACACCAAAACTGTTAGTTTTTTGATAAACTGTGACAAAGGACGATTTGACATTATCATCCACTATGTCTCTGCTCGTGGTCACTCGTATTAACCGTGTGGCAGAGGCTTCTCGGTTATACACTGCTGGCCACCGTAAATGCAACACCAAGAAAGACAAGAGGTAGCACAACAAAATTTATTTTGTAGATAACATGTTGACCAAGAATCAAATGATTACGTTTATAGACGTCTGTGACATGTGGTTCCTGCCAGAATCAGTAGCCAGAGTAGCCGCCATTGTTGGAGATCACCGCTGCCACACGTCTCGGCATTGAGTCAAAGAGACGTTGGATGTGTTCCTGGGGTACAGCAGCCCAAGCAGCTTCCACACGCTGCCAAAGATCATCTGGTGTGGCAGCTGGGGATGTAATCTGGGTCACTCGTTGAGCAACCATGGACCACATGTTTTCTATCGGCGAAAGATCCGGAGAGCGAGCCGGCCAGGGAAGCAATTCAATCTGGTTGTTGACGAAGAACCTTTTGACAATGCGTGCCACGTGTGGTCGCGCATTATCCTGTTGAAATATGGCTGTGGTCGAGCCCTGAAGGTAAGGAAGGACAACTGGCTCCAGCACCTCGGATATGTAGCGCCGGCTATTTAAAGTACCGGCAATGCGTACTAGAGGCGTGCGAGAGTAATATCCAATACCGCCCCATACCATAATACCCGGTGCAAGACCAGTGTGGCGGTGCATAATGCAGCTGTCCAGCATCCTCTCTCCACGGTGTCTCCACACTCGAATCCGACCATCGTGGTGCTGCAGACAGAAGCGTGCCTCGTCAGTAAAGACAACGTCATTCCATTCTGCCGTCCACATCCGTCTGTCATCACACCATTGGCGACGGAGACGTCTGTGGTTCTGCGTCAGTGGTAGACGAAGCAATGGACGTCTTGCGGACAGACCACTCTGCTGTAAACGGCGTCGAATGGATGATGCGTTACAGACGCAATGTGCTGTGCTACGGTTCGGGATTTCACTGAGCGATCCGTCACTGCCATGCGCACAATTTGCCTATCAGCACGTGCAGTAGTGCACCGAGGTGAATGCGATCGACCACGCCGGTCCGTCGTACCCTCCTGCATCCAACGGTCACATATCCGCATTACAGTTGTTTGGTTTCGTCCAACACGACTAGCGATTTCTCTGTATGATAATCCACAATCTCGGTAAGCCACTATCCTTCCTCTGTCGAACTCGGATACTTGATCAAAAGATGTTCGCTGTTGTCTACGAGGCATAACTGATCGTCTTGTGAAACAACCACAAGGTAAACACACGTGCCGAACATACACTCGTCGAAATCGCCAAGCCTTAGATGGCGCTATGAGGTGGCGCCACAGGCGCGCGTGATGTGCGTCTGCGCTGAAATTCTAATCAGTTGCATATCTCATCGCTGCCAACTCATGGTGTAAATTTCACTTGATTCGGATGCTTCCTTCAGGGTGTTGCATTTACGGTGGCCAGCAGTGTACAACGTCTCCTGAAAAAGTGAATCGCCTTTACATACCGTAGTGATATACAGATGTTATACAGGAAGCCAGTAAAAGAAATCATTTTGCTGTTCACAGAGTTTCTTTCAAGGTATCAGCAGTTTCAGAATATGGTGACCTCACTTCTACAAAAAGCTTACTCACTCAGGTTGAACGTCTGTAGAGGTGTTCCTGCACACGAAAATGAATATTTTAATGTACCACATTTTATTACAATAAGAACACTCCTGGAAAAGGCACAGACTGATGGAATCATTCATTCAGCTTCACTCTGCTGAAAACGCACCCTACACCTGACTTACCCACCTGTTTGGTCTGCCTTTCAGAAAAGTTTATTAATATAATGTAATGGGTATACTTGCAAAAATGTTTCTCAGGTTTGTATGAAAAATAATCTTTTATTTCGAAGCTTAAGTGTTATATTGCAGCGTGAAATAATATATTTTCTGGCAAATTACCATTCGTGTTTAGGTCTGAGCTCTAACTGCTTCAACCAATAACAAGAATCTGTGGCTAAATGCTCTAAAATCTTACCTGATGGGATACGAATCCTTTTATGACAGCATTTTACAAAGACCTGCTATAGGGCAGAATGTACTGTGGAGTTCGTTTACTGTGATGAATCTGCATAGCTGGTTATTTCTTCTCTTTAATTATTTTGTGTTAACACTGTAGTCTAAATCTTATTAATAATATTATCTTTTCCCAAATGTATGGAAACTCTAACAAAATTAAGAGTTATGTCATAAAAATACGTTTGCTCCACTCATCTACTGCAGAAATCAATTAAGTGAAAAAAATTTTCATTTTGTTAACAGCTACGTCAAAGTCCCCAAACTAGTCTCCTTTGATAATATGCTTTAGAATATATAATACTTTCAACGTAAATACGAAAGTCAGTACCAAATTGTTTAGTCTGATGCAAAACAGTTTTTTATACTTATTATTTTTTCTAAAGTTGCCGAACTTGAAGCTTAACTTGTTCCTGGAGCAAACAGTTCAATTTAGCTCACGAACTAAGCACCCATACGACATATTTCTATTCTAGATAGCTAAGAAAATGTGCAGTATATACTTAAAATAACCAAGGAAAGAAATGTATAAGAGTATTGTAATTCTAGGATACCGACAAGGCGTTTGTTAATAAAACAGGAAAGGAACTGACAAAGCATACACCGCTTGTACACACTCTAACCAAAGGTATACGGACACGCGTGTAAAATTCGGAATTGCCCCCTAGAGGTCACGAGAGCCGTACCTGCTAGCATAAAACGAGGTGGGGGAGTTTTATATTGTCTGTAGAAAGCAGTAACGGCAGAATGGGTCAATCAAAAGAGCTTTTTGACTACGAAAGCGGACTGGTCATTGCATGTCACCTGAGTGTTCAATCCACCAGGAACATTTAAGCCCTTCTACACTGCCGGAGTAGTCTGTTGGCGATATGGCTGTGAAGTGCAAACGTGAAGGAACAATCAGACCTTAACCAAGACCAGGGAGAGGTCCCGTTCAACATTGCGGAGGGTGGTTGTAAAAAATTACTTGAAATCAACGGAAGGCATAACTCGTGAGTTTCATGTTGTTACCAGCGGTCCAGTTAGTACAGTGACTGAATGTATGGAGATAAAAATGGTCGAAGCGATCCTCATAAGCCACAAATTTCTGCGATCGATGCTAAGCGATGATTAAGGTGGCATAAAGAACAACACTACTGGACAATGGATGACTGGAAACGAATGATTTGGAGCGATGAAACGCCCTATATCTTGAGACAATCCGATGGGGAATGCCTGAAGCATTTTATCTGACATCATGTGTAGCGCCAGTAGTGAAATATGGATGAGATGATGATCCGTTATGCTGGGCGTCTTTCATGGTGAGAGTGTGGTCTCCTTATTGCGCTTATGAAACTGCTAAATACCGACGAAAAAGAACACTCTGCAAGGAATTGTGTACTGCGTACAGTAGAGGAAGAGTTTGGACACAATAATTGTTTGAGGGCGACTGTGCACCGTGTCACATAGCAGCTGCTGTGAGACAGTAGTTTGTGAACTACAACATTCCTGTAATGAGCTGGTCTGCCTAGAGTTCCTACCTGAACCCGAAGGGAACACCTTTGGTATTCGTTAGGATTTTCGCTTCCGTCCGGACCTCAGCGCCCACCATTCCTGCCTTGTCTGGCTTTGGGCTTGAAGAAGACTAGTCTGCCATTCTTCAACAGACCTTCGGACACCTCATTGGAAGTCTAACCAGCAGAGCTGAAACCGTCATAGAGGCGAAGGTTGGACGCACCTCATGTTAATAGGTATCCAGACACAGACTAGGCATACTGCCTTAGGGAGACCATTGTTTGCAGCTTTTTTATTACATATTTCAACCGCATGTCACGTAAGTGGTATCGTTATCGGTTTAGACTTATTATCAAGCCGTCATCAGACGATGAGAAAACATTACACAGTAATTCGTCAACTGAATAGCCCCAGAGAGGCATTGACAATATAATAGCTGAGCTCCCGTTAATTACACGACCGTTTTAAGTTCTTAGGCAAGTTTGCACTTGTTTTTAGGGCGCACTTTGCTGAGCTACATGTTAATAGAAATGCCTTTTTCGCCTGTCACGTGACAGAATGGCTTCAATTTGCCGAATGCAAGAATTATGAAAGCAGTTATACAAATAAAATAATAAGAATGATTGCAAATAAATTCATTATGCTAACAGAAAAAAATATGCTTTCGGTCGAACACTACTGTAAGGTATCTGACAGTTCCGATAATCTGAAACGAATACAGCTTATACGAGGGTCATTCAATAAGTAATGCCCCACATTTTTTTCTCAGAACATATTTATTGTTATGAGTCAGAATTTGGTGACAATATACATCATCATGTCTTATCCATGTCCTTTTTTTCTGCTTAGTCTCCATCTCGTTCTATGGCCGTACGCCAACGTTGTGGAAGAGCATGTATTCCCTGCTGGTAAAAGCTCTTGTCCTGTAGGCGTAGTTATGTTTTCACTGCATGACTGCACACTCGTCATCTTCAAAGTTTGTTCCCCTTAGAGAATCTTTAAGCGGCCCAAAGAGATGGAAGTCCGACGGTTCCAGGTCTGGACTGTAGGGTGGATGACACAATGATGTCCAACCCGATTTGGCAATGTGTTCCCGGATTCCCATCGTAAGCATCTCTTTGAATATCCTAGCTTCTCGATCACTGCAGACGCACTTACAATGTTGACCGACCACTGTAGAGCCAATTGTCAAGTTCTGATGCTCCGGTCGGCACGAATAACAACATCCGCACGATGTAGTATGTCTCGAACAATGGCCTCCCGAGCGCGGCTGATCATGGAGCTCGGTTTCTGCATTTCCTGAAGCTGTAACTTTCTTTACCCATTGCCCAGTTGTACTCCTATCAACAGCAGCATCGCAGTACACTGCACACAAACGTTTATGGATGTTCACCAATGTTTCTTTTTCTGTACACACGAATTCAATAACAGCACGCTGACTGTAACCTGTGTCGTATGTAGTCGCCATTTCGACGCTATACTATGGCTCTGCCACCTGCCAGAACGGTACGGAACTTCACCGGCGCACAGAACAAATATCAAATGTGAAGCACCAACAAGGACGTTTGTTTATGTATATTAATGGCTTTTTTTTAACGTAGGGCATTACTTATTGAACGACCCTCGTATTTTAGCTACTTGATTACCTTTGTCTACAGTTCCTTCATATGAATCTCCCAGTTCCATTCTCTAGTGCGGGGTCTCATTAAAGTCCCCCGTTATTAATTTTGAGTTTGTAACAATAATAATAAAGAGTACGCATCTGGCCTGTTACTCTGCATTTGCAGATTACACCTAAGTTCCAGCATCTGAGAGAATGGGCATAATTACATTCTCCGTCGGTCAGCATTAAATACCAAATTTCATTGTAGTCTCATGTGTAATTACAAGCCGAGTTCCTCCATGATCATATTGTCTGTCTCACCACACTTCACTAACATTGAAAAACAGAACGTTCAGACAATTAAACTAATCATGGCTCACTAATTTTTCCAGACGACTAATTCATAAATGGAAACGAGGTAGTGTGTCCTGTTGCACTATATCGTGATGTGAGCTAGCATGTGGTAAATGAGCGCTTCTAGGTTATTAATTTACGTTCATTCTTTAAACTGTGCTGTCCTTCACAGAACAGTCATGATGATGTCGGACCTGCTTCGTTGTTGGTCTTAGTCGCTTTCTTTCGGCGAGGATTTGGCACATCGACTCCTTTTGCACGTAGTTGCGTCGCTTGTGCTTGATATCTGTTAACTGTCAAGTTCACTACCATTCGTACTGACCACGTCGGCCCCGTCAACTGTCATGATTAATGAGAGAGGGAGCAAGGCGGCTGGGGGGGGGGGGGGGGGGCAGGAGAGAGAGGGTTGGAGGGAGGCAAAGAGAGAAAAGAATGATTAGAAGAATATTCTTAGTGCATCGATTTTTTTATTTTTATTTATTATTATTATTATTTTTTGTGTGTGTGAGAGCGTCATATAAATGTTCAGTAAACTAGAAGGCAACACAACATGCATAGAGTTATTACAAATGGCTATTGCTATTTAATGCAAAGCACGACATCGGAAACAACTACAGGAAAAGTAAGAGAAAACCAATTTTTTGTGTACTTCATGTGTGTTCTATATAAATCCCCTTGGAACTAAATAATAATGCATTGCACACGCCATTCATTCTGAAGCATGCACGTACGTGGAGTCACCGACACGAGCACATTATAAACGCATATTTTCACTCCCGGAGGTGTTTTTGCCCAAGGACGCACGTACACAGCTTTCACAGAACTCCATAAAAAGATATCGATTGGTGTCATCCAGAGATTCTGCGTGGCCGAGAGCACGGTTTCATTTTCAGTTTCAATCTGAGAACTCGCCAAACCTCTGTTCGTGTTGGATATTCCTCCCTGCTGCTTCGTACGTAGATTTCTGTGGAATACATCCAGACCATAATTCTTTCTATGTGGTCTAGGGCTGCCATCCTTTACTACTAATCTACACGTCCTGGGTCAGGGGGTCGAACTTTGACACTGCTCAGATTTTGAAAAGATATTATCAGCAACTGCGGCCAACAACTTTCGGCTAACGTTGTTGTGAAACAGGGTGGAGGACCGGACACGGTTTTCAGGGAAACCTCTGGCCCCTTACAGGCGGAAGAAACAGCAGTGGTCATCGGCATGAGTAGGCAGAAGGCAAAGCAAACCATTGCATTTAAGATACATAATGTGTTTCCACAGGACATATCGCCTCGCACTGAAAAAGTGTGTGATCTCTCCGTAGTCAAAATAATCCGGATTAGTCGGTCATCCGGAACTCCGAGAGGAGACCGAAAAGGACGAGATGACCTTGAGAAAAAGGTTGGATAACGAACGGAAGGATAACATGCTACGAGTCGGAGCACGGAATGTCAGAATTTTGAAGGCAGTAGGAAAGCTAGAATATCTGAAAAGCGAAATGCTTATGTTCAGTCTAGATATAGTGGGGGTCAGTGAACTGAAATGGAAAGAAGATAAGGAAAAAAAGATAAGGATTTCTGGTCAAACGAATATAGAGGAATTTCGACAGGAACAGAAAATAGTGTAACAGTAGTAGGATTCGTTATCAATTGGATGTAGGGGTTGAAAGCGTTGTTTTGAACACTTTAGGGATAGCATATCAGTAGTTCAGGTACACATGGTGTCGTCACAAGTAGAACACGAAGAGGCAGAGAAAGTATGTGAGGATACTGAACGAATAATTCAGTATCCAAATGAAGATATAATCTAATAATCACCGGAGGGTCTAACGTGGTGTCACCTGAGGGAACAGAAAGAGTTACGGGACATTATGACCCTGGTAGTAGGACTGAGAAAGGGAAAAGACTAATTGAGTTTTGCAACAAATTTCAGCCAGTAATAGCGAAAAGGCTGTTCAAAAATCATGAGAGGTGAAAGTATACTTAGAAAAGACCTGGAGATACGAGACGATTCCAAGTTATTTACATCTAGGTCAGACACAGATTTCGGTTTAAAAACTGAATAACAAGGCATACCCAGGAACAGAAATAGGCACAGATCACATTTACTAATAATGAAGAGTACACAAAAGTTCAACAGAGTCATCCGGAAAAATTGTTCATAGAAGTGGGATACTGAAGTACTAATGAATGGTGAAACTTGTTTGAACTTCTCTGAGACTAAAAATCTGCGGTAATGTTTACCGCAATAGGCAGTTGAGTTGAAGAGGAATGAATATCTGTAAAAATGCAGTTACAGAAGTAGAAAAGACAAACGTAGGTACAATGAACGTAAATGTGAAGAAACCTTGGATAACACAAGAAATACTTGAATTGATCGACCAAAAAAGGAGGGGCAAAAATGTTCACGAAAACACAGGAATACAGCAATGTAAATCATTTAGAAATGAAATAAATACAAAGCGCAGAAAAAACAAGGTGAAATGGCTGCAGAAAAAATGTGAAGAAATCCAAAAGGAAATTATCGTCGGAAAGTCGAATTCAGCATTTAGAAAAGTTAAAACAACATTCGGCGAAATTAAAAAAAAAAAAAAACTGGTGACTGCAGTGGGAGTCCAACCGTTTAGTGCAGAAGAGAGAGAGCAGAGAAATAGATAGACTGCATTGGAGACCTCTATGTGAGAGAGGACTCGTCTAATGACGCAACAGAAGATGAAATTGGAGTCGATATGGAAGACATAGGGGACCCATTATGAGCATCAGTTTATAACAGAGCTTTGGAAGTATTCAAATTTGGCAGAAAGCATAGATAATATTCCATTGACGGTTCTAATACCGTCGGAGGGAGTGGCAACAAAGCGACTATTCACATGAGTGAAAAATCAATGAGAAGCAAAACCAAACTTTTTGAAAAATGTAGCCACAGAATGGCGAACATAAGAAGGAGGGATAAGTGCAAGAATATTTATTTTATAAATAAAAACACCAACTGTAATTTACTTTTCCCAGAGGCGTTTTGCCTGTGTTTTCTTACTCTATGGCATCTTCAGTGGGATCTTGGAACGATACAGTTTGGTTATTTTAAGATAGCAAAGAGTTCACGTCGGGTTTTTGTGTAAATATGTAATTACTCACAGTTTTTTTGGCATCTATGTTTTCTCTCATCCGGTCTGCAGGTCGCACTACCACTTCATTACCGAAACATAAGCATAATTTATATTTCGAACTTTTTCTTTCACACTGTTCACCATGTTTGTCCTTCTTGGTTCAGTATTACTCTTTCGCACTAGTTATAGCTATTTGTTCGAAAACTGTGTCTTTAAAGACGTAAGTATTGTGAGTTTATTATGTATTTCCTTCTGTTTGATTTGTTTACCTACATGTTGCCAACTTAGCGAAGTATAATTGAAAACTGACGTCTACTTGTGATGCTTATACCTGTGATAGCTGCTAGAGGCTGGTTGAAAGCTTTGGTGATCATCTGATTTCAGTTTTGGTTTATATGTTCATTGGAGTGGATCATGGACAAGTGAGTGAAAAGCTGTTAGGTGGTATCATAATTATTATTATTATTATGATAATAATCATCTTCTAGAGTGTTACTCTATTACTTTACCTGTAAGTGTATGCAATGAACGGTTTGGCATGTGTACTTGATCATTCAACAGAGTTTTCTTTTCTGCTTTGGTTTTCTGTAAGGGGAAATTTTCTTACAGGGTTAGGAGATGTTTTTTATTGTTGATTCTAGTTATTTTCATTCAAACTGACAAATAACAAGGACATATACCAGGAAGCAAGTATATATCAACTATATTGTAACACTTGTGATGGCAGATACACGGGACAAACAGGTAGAACATTTGATGGCAGACACAAAGAACTCATGAGAGCCTGGAAATATGGGACAAACCACTTCACATTTGCAGAACACCTAATAGAACATTACCACAAACCAATTACTAGAGCAGAAGACATGAAAATAATTATAATCAACAATAAAAATCTCATCCTAACCCTGCAAGAAAATTAACCCATCCAGAAAATTAAAGCAGAAAAGGAAACGTTGAATGATCAACTACACATGCCAAAGGGTTCTTTGTTTGCACTGATAGATATAACAATAGATTAACACTCCATAAGAGGATTATTATCGCGATAACAATGATAATAATAATACCACCCGACACCTTTTCATTCACTTGTCCATGAACCCCTCCACAGAACGTTTAAACGAAAACTCAAATCAGCTGATCACTGAAGCTTTCAATCGCTCTGTGACAGGTATTACACTCATATTCAACACTCCACAACTCAAACCACCAAATCTTTATTGGTCTGTATAACTACATCTGCACCCATTCTCTGCAAGCGCTCTTACGGTGTGTGTCTCAGGTCACCATTAGTTTCTCATTCAAATATCCTTCGTAGTGGCTGCCGGCGATCAACACCACCATCTGTTGATCGCTGCCTACAAATGAGTTTTTGAGAGTTGTGTAGAATGATAGTTGTGCGGAGATGGAGAATGTTCATGTTTCCGCGAAACCTAGAACACTTCTGATAGATTTTTTGCTTTCACATTTGTTGTTTTCGACAACTCACAACCTAACCGTCATATTCCAATCTGACTTCGAGCTGAGCTACAGGTCAGTCTATCACAACGGTCAGGGGTTTTTGCCTTCACGTTCGTTGGCTTTACCAACTCACAACCAAACTATCTCCTTTCAACGTTATCTAGACCTAGGGCTACGCAGCAGATCAGTCCATCACCACAGCCACGTCTTTTGCTTTCACATTCGTTGGCTCAACCAACTCACAAACGGACTAACTGTGAAAGGGAGCTTCTCCCAGGAAGATACCCAGGTCAGGCAGAAGTATCTCTTGGCAGAAGTGTCACTGCGCACAGATCTTCCAACCCTCCTACAAATTATGGCTCGTAGGTACTTCGAGGTGAATGCAGCATAACTGTTTTGGTTTCTAGGCGTTCATTATGAACAATAGTTCAAACTGCACCGCGATTCTCGAAGAAGGCGTACAGTAGGACGCCTGGAATATAACCTGGCTCTGTGGCGCTGTGTTCCTTTCACTTACGATTGCGGGATTTGCCTGGTTCCTGGTGACCATAGTAGAAGTGTATAGGAGGCCAGTTACCCATGCACATCTCAGACATGCTGTCCCACATGTTCCTAATTTAAAAGATAACTAGTGTAAAGCCTATACAGGACCAGGTTTTCATTTGTTAAATGTTTTATTTGTTACCATATTTGTAAAGGTCCTTCTTGATCACGAAATTGTACATTTCACAATTACCGAATTTGGCATTTCGATCTTCAGTTCTGCTACAAATAGAAAAACAGTGATGTAACCAACTAATTTCAATTAGCTAAAGTAAAATCCACACAGGCCTAGTGATAGATAAGAACAATAAAATATTAACATGATTAACAGCCATGCTTATTAGCCATACATAAGATGTTCTAACGTAGGTATCAACGTCATACTCTACACAGATTGATTTTTTCCGCCGTGTACAAACTCTAGGGTTTGATCGCCGAGAGGATACGGAACAAATAAGGTCTAAAGAACTTATGCCTGGAAAGGCATAGTTTCCTTGTTAGAGACCATTTATCCAGTCATATTTTGTTACAGAGACTGCCGTCTAATACACGCTGCAACATGCAGCCACAGTTACAGTGTGTATGGTTTCCCCCTAATGGTGGTACTGTACTGTTCCTCAAACGCCACGGCACAGCGACCTCTCCTGCCATAGTCACTAGTAATGCTGTGTCCGATTCACTTCTCTTTCTAACTCACCTTGTAGTGGCTGTGATACAGCGTTGTACACAGTGGTTTCGTATTCGAATCGAGAGCTTGCCGACGTGCTTTTTACTTACGAAAATGCAAATGGCAACGGACGGGGGGTAGCGAGGTTTTATCAGGTGACCTATCCTTGCCGACAAAACCCCAGAATTTAGTGTTTTCAACAGTGTTTCGCCTTTTGTCTGAGACAGGGTCGTTTCAGAAAGTAGGAAATCATGAAGGACGTACCCGAAATTTCGGTCACCAGACTTAGAAAATAATGTGATGAACACTGTGGATGGCGACCGCCGTGTCAGCACCTGACAGTTGGCCCGCCAGCACGGAGTAAGCTAGACGACCGTCTGGTACATTCTCCATGACAATTGTTACTACCCTTATCACTTACAACGTGTGCGGGGCTTATAAGCCACAGACTTTCCACACCGGGAGCAGTGTTGTCCCTGGTTTCTTCAACAGGCAACAGCGATTGCGGGATTTGTGTCATCCATCCTATTCAGGGATGAGGCCACTTTTACTCTGAATAGTATCTTCATCTTCCATAACAGTCAGCTGCGGAATAGTATGTAGAACCCCAATGGTATGGTGCAGTGAATCATCAGCATCAGTGCAGCAGGAATGTGTGTCTTCCTAACACGTCGATTAACAGACTGGTTCAAAAAATGGTTCAAATGGCTTGAGCGCTATGGGACTTCTGAGGTCATCAGTGCTCTAGAACTTAGAACTACTTATACCTAACTAACCTAAGGACATCACACACATCCATGCCCGAGGCAGGATTTGAACCTGCGACCGTAGCGGTCGCGCGGTTCCAGACTAACAGGCCGGAACTGTCGGCGTGTCTTGCGGGTGACTTAGCCTCCCCTGCTGGAAGAAGTGCCATTGATGATTCGGAGGGTTATGTAAACTTTGTGTTCTGCCTTACGGCAGGTACTGTCATGGGAGAAGCCTGGTCAGAGAGGTCCACCGTATGAGCGTCAAGGGAAGTGATTCCAGTGGTGGTTTCCCGTTGCCTTCCACTGATGATGAAAAAAAAGATAATGGGGACAACACAACACCCAGTCCCTTTGAGAGGGTTATGCGGCTGTAACTTGATCCTACTCTAGTCCTCTTCGCCGTTAACGTCCGGAGGCGTCTCAATCGTGTCTTCTCTAGACGATGGAAGTCCAGGGTGCATGGCCTGCTTGTTCACCGGATCTCAACCCGTGCGATTTATGGTTATGGGGCCATCTGGAAAGTATCGTGTATGCAAAGCCCATTCCAGATGTGGAATTCTGCAGCAGCACATTCATGCTGCCTTTGACACCGTTCGGATGCAGCATGGCCGATGTGAACGTGTGAGACAGAGCATACTACGACGCGTACACGCATGCGTCGAGATACATGAAAACCATTTCCAACACATGCTGTAACTGTGGCTGCTTGTGCGGCGCGTATTAGACCACAGTCTCTATAACGATGTTTGACTGAAGAAATGTCTTTAGCATGGAGACCATGCATTTCCCGACACAAGTTCGTTAGACCTTTTTTGTTCCGTATCCTCTCATCAATCAATCCATAGAGTTTGTACACGCTTGAAAAAAAAAACACCGTGCATATCTAGCTACATGGTAAGCGCTGGTGACGGTCTGAATACGTCCAGTATTTAAACAAATAGCTGAGGTCTGTAGAGGGCACTGGTGTTGTGGTACATGGAAAACAAGTATCGCATCTTCAAAAGAAAAACTCACTATGCGTAGTCATTAATTAAAATTACTTCATATGGCAATAAGAGCGTCTGATAATTAAACATCAATTGACATAAAATTTGTGGGAATAAAATCCATACTTAAAATTCACATACATCGCGTAAAGAGTAATAATAGAATGTTACTAGACTGAGAAAGTAAATAACACATAATTGTATAAAGGTCAGAGTTAACAGCATGAAAGTAACATCACATTTACAAATCGGAACCCTCCACCTTGGCAAAACATTTGAAAATAACCGTAAGAGTAAGATAATTAACAAGACAGTGACGATTAATTAAAATCTCGATAGCCGATGACTCACTCGGATTGGAATCTCACTGGCATAGCCTCGTAATCTCCCTTAAGAAAGTCTTATTTTCCTCTGGCGCAACTTGCAAAAGCAAGTCACGTCCTCTCGCCGCTGCTGACGGCGCACACGACCGCACGCCAAGCTGCTGCGGCGCTCGATGCTGCTCAAACTCGTAGGTTTCTTAATACATCAGAATAAGCAGTCAGATTAAACTCATTCTGTTCATTCAGCAGTACGAACATAAATTTCCATTTTGATGCTCGGGGTAGGTGCGTGGTCTAGGGCGTTTTGTCACTGTTCGCTCGGCTGCCCCCGTCGGAGGTTCGCGTCCTCCCTCGGGCATGAGTGTGTTTGATGTTCGTAGCGTAAGTTAGTTTAAGTTAGATTAAGTAGTAGGGACAGATGACCTCAGCAGTCCGGTCCCATAGGACCTTACCATAAATTTCCAAAAAAATTTCCGTTTCTTTCGGTAGATTCAACAACTGTACTTTCGGTGTCCTATGCAACCCTTCCATATTATCTATCTTCTGTATTTCCTGCCACATATTTTCTTTTTCCAAACGTGTACCAAGTGAGCTCTTACTTTGGTTATGTGCACTCCGTTTAAAACGAGTCGTGAAGTTTCTTCCCGTCTGATCAATGGAAAACTTTTTACTATCTTGGCAGTTGATCTTGTAGACACTAGATTCTAAATATTTGTAGCTGTTGTTGCCAACTTTGTGGCGCAGCCTATAACCGACTGTTCCTTTCGTTTTAAATCCAGTTTTTTCTTTTGTTTTCTGAAGGCTTCTCTAATTCTGTTGGAAATTGTATCATTTTATGACTTAGCAGCAAAAAACTTCTTCCACCCTAGATATAATGTCTTCTTCTTGTCACGATATTTTAACTTTGGTTTCTTATAAAAGTCAGTTACATCACGGTCCCTATATGCGTTTCCAAAGGCAACTTTGTTTTATTATACTTAAACCCTGAACATCTTCGTTATCGGTGAGTGATAGTTTTAGCACACTGTTCATCATGACTCTGAAGTATGCCCATTTATGCCTCTTTGAGTAAAAGGATTTCGCATTAATAATCGCATCAGTAGCCGTCGCTTTCCTTAATAAGCTAGCATTATGTCTTATCGCTCGTTTGGTCGACATAGATCCGAAAAACTTATACTTTCTTCTTCTTTCAGTTCCACTGTGAACTTCATGTTTTTGTTCATCCCACAGCCAGCTACCTCCAGTATTTCATTTTCGTCGCCTTTTCATAGCGGTATGATGTAGTCTAATAACGTCTGTAACTGACATTTTTTTCACACACGTCAGTATTTTGTTCATAAATCTTATTTTATAGCTCATTTATGAAGATCTCAGCTGAAATATCTGGCAAACTTGCCCATTGCGAGTCCGTCCTTTTCATAAAAAAAATCGTTAAATTTAAAATAATCAAATGACACATTCTAAATGTGCATATTCAGCTTTTCGCGGCGTAATGAATAGTCCATTAAATTTCGGACGTGCAGCCACGCAAAATAAAATTTCTTCCACTGATATTTCGGCTGCGTATCGGCCGGCCATCCCCAGAGTGACTCGCGACTTACTCGCGACTCACTCTGAGGATGGCCGGACAATACGCGGACGAAATAACAGTGGAATAAATTTTATTTTCGCGGCTGCATGCCCGAAATTTAATGGACTAACACGTTCTAAAATTTCTAAGAGTTCTACTGTTTCCCCACGACTAATCTTCTTGTATGTTAGCAAGGTCTTTCGTATAATCTTCACTGTATCGTCTGCTGGGACGTTACTATATCGGTTAACAATTTCAAAACAAGGCAATGTAGCTCCAGATGGGACTGTTATATCTGTAATTCATAACTACTTAAGACATTCTATATCTTTTTACAAGTATACGGTGTTCTCAGACTTTGGTTGCATTCAGGTTTAACTTTATAACTGGGACCTGGAATAGATGGATTCATTATTTTTAATCTTCGTTTCTCTTTTTCATCTGGAAACAATAAGTTACCATTTTCAATTTCTTTCTTTATTTCTGATCGAAATTTTTCCACAGGGTTTCTCTTGATCTTTACTCTGTTATTATCTTATTATCTGCAAGAAGTTTTTCAGTTTTTCTGATGTACTCATTGTCCTAAACTGCAGCAGCTGAGTTCTCTTTGTCACCACTCGTAAGCATAGCGCTTTCCATATCGGATTTATGATGTAGGCTTTGGAATGCTTATATATGTATTGCATTACTTCGTTCGCAACGATATACTTTGATATACATTTGTTAGTTTCTATTGCTACATCCATTTGTTCGAATTTATTAAGTTCCGTAACGTCATAAACAACTTTTAGTTCTGCAATAGTATTTTTTATTATACTTGGGCCTAATGTAGATCCTTATTTAGAAGGTCCATTTCATTATTTGTCATTTTTATGTTCCTGAGATTGACTACCCTTGTCACAAATTGGTGTTTGCCTTCCTGCTTTCTGTCTACTATTCCGTTATACGTCGTCTGTAAACTGAAGGTTTTCGTCCTATTTCTCACTGCGACCTTTTCCTGTGCATGTGCTACCACGTTATCAACACCTTTAAAAAGACATGAAAATTGTAATGGCGGTAGTAATGTGCCTAAAAGTTTGAATGCTTCCAGGTTACACTTTTCCTTACCCTTGTATGCTTCCCTGATCTCAGTCCTTGTCGATGAGACACTTAACTTTTGTATTTCAAACGTACCGCTGCCGCAGAACGATTATTAATCCTTACATTAACATATTTAAGAATAGTCCCCTCTACTAAACAGAATTTGTAAAACTTGATTTTAGTAACATGTTCCGTTGCGCGCATTTTCATTTTAATGAAAGCTTTTTTTCTCGTTACGGCAATTGAATACATGAAGTCTGTGGATGATTCCTCTTGGCTATGGATCCATACAGAAACAAAGTTTCAATTTAAACGGTGGTTTCATCTTCCAGGTCAATAATGCACAAGCACTCGGCGCATATTTTATGAACACATCCCTCCACGAGGCAGAAATCACCCGATCGAAACAGTCTCTGGTATCTGCTGACATGAACCCAATAGAACATTCTTGGGACCAGTAGATATCTGCAGTGAGTCGTCACAGGGACTGGCGCATGAGGCCCACCGCCGAAGAGCGGGAGAAGATTTAGCAGAAACGTCTCACCTACCTTGTGGAGAAGGTATCGTTGAGGATGGAACCATGAGACAGCGCACATGTTGGAAATAAACAATACTGAATGACACTCAGCAGCACATTTCCCTTTAATATTTGTGCAAAGATGAATTTCTTCGAACTGACTGCCTTTATTTTCTAGCTTTTGCGTTTCCATTTCACAGTAAAAATATTTTTTGTTTCACAAGACTTACACTTTCATTACGTCCTCCCCTTGAATGTAAGGCAACATACGTCATGCGAGTATGCAGGTTCTGCAAAACCTTCGCTAATTTTGAGTAATTTATTGCGATTTATCTTTTGAGTCAACAGTGTAACATCAGTTTCTAACAAAAACGAAGAAAATTGCTGCCGCAGAAGTTCGCAAAGTGCTTCTCTCTTGAACGCGATATGTGTCCATGCTATGACATGGTACCGTCGAGACTTCGGCTTCGAACGGCGTATCTGCTGCACATTTCATGGTTATTAGAAACAGCGAACAGTTTGTGCTGTACATTTTACTGGCTTATCTCTCCTCCCCCACCCCACTAGTGCATCCTGGGAACAGACATCCGGCCAAATACACTCCTGGAAATTGAAATAAGAACACGGTGAATTCATTGTCCCAGGAAGGGGAAACTTTATTGACACATTCCTGGGGTCAGATACATCACATGATCACACTGACAGAACCACAGGCACATAGACACAGGCAACAGAGCATGCACAATGTCGGCACTAGTACAGTGTATATCCACCTTTTGCAGCAACGCAGGCTGCTATTCTCCCATGGAGACGATCGTAGAGATGCTGGATGTAGTCCTGTGGAACGGCTTGCCATGCCATTTCCACCTGGCGCCTCAGTTGGACCAGCGTTCATGCTGGACGTGCAGACCGCGTGAGACGACGCTTCATCCAGTCCCAAACATGCTCAATGGGGGACAGATCCGGAGATCTTGCTGGCCAGGGTAGTTGACTTACACCTTCTAGAGCACGTTGGGTGGCACGGGATACATGCGGACGTGCATTGTCCTGTTGGAACAGCAAGTTCCCTTGCCGCTCTAGGAATGGTAGAACGATGGGTTCGATGACGGTTTGGATGTACCGCGCACTATTCAGTGTCCCCTCGACGATCACCAGTGGTGTACGGCCAGTGTAGGAGATCGCTCCCCACACCATGATGCCGGGTGTTGGCCCTGTGTGCCTCGGTCGTATGCAGTCCTGATTGTGGCGCTCACCTGCACGGCGCCAAACACGCATACGACCATCATTGGCACCAAGAGAGAAGTGACTCTCATCGCTGAAGACGACACGTCTCCATTCATCCCTCCATTCACGCCTGTCGCGACACCACTGGAGGCGGGCTGCACGATGTTGGGGCGTGAGCGGAAGACGGCCTAACGGTGTGCGGGACCGTAGCCCAGCTTCATGGAGGCGGTTGCGAATGGCCCTCGCCGATACCCCAGGAGCAACAGTGTCCCTAATTTGCTGGGAAGTGGCGGTGTGGTCCCCTACGGCACTGCGTAGGATCCTACGGTCTTGGCGTGCATCCGTGCGTCGCTGCGGTCCGGTCCCAGGTCGACGGGCACGTGCACCTTCCGCCGACCACTGGCGACAACATCGATGTACTGTGGAGACCTCACGCCCCACGTGTTGAGCAATTCGGCGGTACGTCCACCCGGCCTCCCGCATGCCCACTATACGCCCTCGCTCAAAGTCCGTCAACTGCACATACGGTTCACGTCCACGCTGTCGCGGCATGCTACCAGTGTTAAAGACTGCGATGGAGCTCCGTATGCCACGGCAAACTGGCTGACACTGACGGCGGCGGTGCACAAATGCTGCGCAGCTAGCGCCATTCGACGGCCAACACCGCGGTTCCTGGTGTGTCCGCTGTGCCGTGCGTGTGATCATTGCTTGTACAGCCCTCTCGCAGTGTCCGGAGCAAGTATGGTGGGTCTGACACACCGGTGTCAATGTGTTCTTTTTTCCATTTCCAGGAGTGTACATAACTTGCTGAACATATCGAATGCTGCGTAGGTTCATATACGAGACCGAGGATTTAAGTCCTCCACCTGGCACAGAGATGGCGTTGATACCAATGAAATGTTTTGATACGTTCGTTCACGTTTTGCAGTAACATATAACCATTATTGTTAGACTGCATTTTTTATGCAGCTCTTAAAGTGGTCGTGACCTGCGTGTATTCAAATGGATGAACTGCAAGACTCCGTTATCACAAAACTGTTTATCTAAAGTAAATAGTTTTACATCACATTTTACTGAAATAATTGCCCCCATTGTGCTACTTCGATTATAGATTGTCATGTTTGAATACTGAGATATTCTTTAGATGCACCTAGTTTAAAATCTCCGATCCACAAAAAGTTCACAGCCACACACATTTAGCTTCTTACCAGCCAAATACCGTTTGTAAAATAATAAATATTGTAGAATGTTACACCAGTGTCATGCGTTTTATTCATTCAGAACTGTTTCGAATAATTTATCACCAACAGAAATTTATACAAGGTCTAATGGACTCACATCTAACAAGTGAGTTGCTGAATAGAAGCGTAGTTTGTCTCTTCTTAAAGACGAACCTCATATAGGACATCACGAAACTGCGATTACAGATAAAACATGTGAGATAATCACAGTATGATATTGGACGATGGGCAATTTGAAGGGCTTTACGTTACCGACGCAACTTGTTAGGCATATCGTAAGAAAAATTGTTCAAATGGCTCTGAGCACTATGGGACTTAACATCTATGGTCATCAGTCCCCTAGAACTTCTTAAACCTAACTAACCTAAGGACATCACACAACACCCAGTCATCACGAGGCTGAGAAAATCCCTGACCCCGCCGGGAATCGAACCCGGGAACCCGGGCGTGGGAAGCGAGAACACTACCGCACGACCACGAGCTGCGGACGCATATCGGAAGAAACATTACATTACGTTTTCAATTGAAGATACAGGAATGATAAACCTTAGTGCAATGTGAGAGCCACGTTTGTTGACCTGTTACTTAATTAAACAATAGAGATCGCAAATACACATTTACTTAAAAATGATGAGGGGTCTCGGTCGTTACACTGGCCCTGCTCAGTTCTACGGCACAATACGGCTGAAGTCTGTGGTGCACAGAAGTCGCGTGACTTCACGGTCGTTTAATGCAGTAAACGGACGTAGCGTCACGCACTGTTCTGTGCACCATCGACTTTAGGCGTAACGTGCCGTAGATCTGAAGAAGGCCACCATAACGGTCATCATTTTTAAATAAATGATTATTTGCGCCAGCCGTAGTGGCCGTGAGGTTCTAGGCGCTGCAGTCTGGAGCCGAGCGGCCGCTACGGTCGCAGGTTCGAATCCTGCCTCGGGCATGGATGTGTGTGATGTCCTTAGGTTAGTTAGGTTGAATCAGTTCTAAGTTCTAGACGACTGATGACCTCAGACGTTAAGTCGCATAGTGCTGAGAGCCATTTGAACCATTTTTGATTATTTGCGATTTTGACTGTTTCATTAAGTGATAATTTAAAATACAGGGTGATTCAAAAAGAATACCACAACTTTAAAAATGTGTATTTAATGAAAGAAACATAATATAACCTTCTGTTATACATCATTACAAAGAGTATTTAAAAAGGTTTTTTTTCACTCAAAAACAAGTTCAGAGATGTTCAATATGGCCCCCTCCAGACACACGAGCAATATCAACCCGATACTCCAACTCGTTCCACACTCTCTGTAGCATATCAGGCGTAACAGTTTGGATAGCTGCTGTTATTTCTCGTTTCAAATCATCAGTGGTGGCTGGGAGAGGTGGCCGAAACACCATATCCTTAACATACCGCCATAAGAAAAAATCGCAGGGGGTAAGTTCAGGGCTTCTTGGAGGCCAGTGATGAAGTGCTCTGTCACAGGCTGCCTGGCGGCCGATCCATCGCCTCGGGTAGTTGACGTTCAGGTAGTTACGGACAGATAAGTGCCAATGTGGTGGCGCTCCATCCTGCTGAAATATGAATTGTTGTGCTTCTTGTTCGAGCTGAGGGAACAGCCAATTCTCTAACATCTCCAGATACTGTAGTCCAGTTACAGTAGCACCTTCGAAGAAAAAGGGACCAAAAACTTTATTGGCTGAAATGGCACAGAAAACGTTCACCTTAGGCGAGTTGTTTCCCGGGGATTCTCAGTGCCCCATATACAGATATTGTGACGGTTGACTTTTCTGTTAGTGTGGAAAGTTGCTTCATCACTAAACACAATCTTTGAAACGAAAGATTCATCTGTTTCCATTTGAGCAAGGATAAAATCACAGAAATCGATTCTTTTAATCTTATCAGCTGCAGACAGTGCTTGAACCAATTTCAGACGATAAGGTTTCATAACTAACCTTTTTCGTAGGACTCTCCATACAGTTGATTGTGGAATTTGCAGCTCTCTGCTAGCTCTGCGAGTCGATTTTCCTGGGCTGCGAACAAATGCTTGCTGGATGCGTGCTACATTTTCATCACTCGTTCTCAGCCGTCCAGAACTTTACCCTTTGCACAAACACCCATTCTCTGTAAACTGTTTATACCAACGTTTAATACACCACCTATCAGGAGGTTTAACACCATACTTCGTTCGAAATGCACGCTGAACAGCTGTCGTCGATTCACTTCTGCCGTACTCAATAACACAAAAAAGCTTTCTGTTGAGCGGTCGCCATCTTAGCATCAACTGACGCTGACGCCTAGTCAACAGCGCCTCAAGCGAACAAATGTACAACTAAATGAAACTTTATAGCTCCCTTAATTCGCCGACAGATAGTGCTTAGCTCTGCCTTTTGTCGTTGCAGAGATTTAAATTCCTAAAGTTGTGGTATTCTTTTTGAATCACCCTGTACATCTCCGACCATGTTACCTAAAACTATTTGTTGAACTGTTCTATAAGTTTTCTTAAATTTTTATTGCACGAAATATTGCGCCTTTCACGTTGAAAATATACCAAATTTAAATCTTTCGGCTTTTCTCTGTCTCTCTGTCTCCATCGAGTCAGATAAACCTGTCGTGATCACACTACACTAGTGTGTATACTTTTGCTGTTACTCCATATTTCAAACAGGAATGGATCCCAGCCAGAGCCAACAACAGTTACAGGCCAAAAAGCACTTTCTAACCAACCTCTTTCGAAAACAGTGTCCCAGTATGCCAAATACGAACACGAACCTGTTACTACTTGCACCCCCCTCACCCCCACACCCCACCAATGAAGCTGCATGATCATTCTAATTTCATATTGTGATGCGTTCTTATTCCTGAGTATATTAGATAACATAATTCTGCAATTAAATGCTAATAATTATTTACGTTACGTGAAGTGCTCGGTCTCTAGCAAATAAGCGCACCTAAATATCACGTAGTGACTAATACCGTTCGCCAAGTAATTAATGTATAACGGTCATATTTCGCTTCTTTCACCAACGTTACAAACCATTACGAATTCACCATTGATTTCTCTTATTACTACGGATTCATTTGTTCATATACCGTCGAGGCTAATGTGCAGGATTGCAGCCGGCCGCTGTGGCCGAGCGGTTCTTGGAGCTTCAGTCTGGAACCGCGCGACCGATATGATCGCAGATTCGAATCCTGCCTCGGAAATGGATGTGTGTGATGTCCTTACCACAGTTAGGTTTAAGTAGTTCTAAGTTCTAGGGGACTGATGACCTCAGATGTTAAGTCCCATAGTGCTCATAGCCATTTGAACCAGTTTTTTACAACATTGCACGTCACGCTAGAGTAACGTATGACTGTACCTTCTGTGGTAGGTGCTGGTGTGCGTTCCCACATTTAGAAATACTGAATCCCCTAGTTATTTCTTTCCCAGAGTGTAGGATATCACGCGTGGACGGCGTGAAATAAATTGCGCATATTCATTGACTGGAGTCATCATAACGGATAGCGAATTTATTAACTGGTTAATGGGGGTGGGGTTCTAGACTGACCGCAGCAATTCCTGATTTATGTTATACCAACCTGTGTTTGTTAAATGTGCTGGTTTTATATCGATGAAATGACTGCAAGGTAGGTTTTTGATTACTGTTCCAGCTGTTTATGATACAAGCTTTGTTTACTTTCACGTTCTGGTGTGTGATGTGCTTATGTTAAATGTTAAATAAAATGTGCTTATGTTCAATAAAATTCTGCTAAAAGAAAGTACATAGTACTGACGATTATACCCCGTAATACGCATTTAACATATAGGCCTAACGTCGCTTTTATTACTTATTTCAGTTAAATACCTGGCACAGTTTGACAATATCTCACCATGCCTTCACCAATTGATAAAATACCTTTCTCACTTTCAGAATTATTATTCTTCCGTTGTTGTATATACCAGACTGAAATATCTTCAGATAGCACTTCTCCTCATTTCTCTAGCAGCGAACTTCTTCCAACAACTTGCTGCTAAAGTATCGATACTCTCACGTTCAAAGCGATAAGTATCGAAGCTTCGATAGAAGCTTGCCGGTTACTGTGCTGAGGAGCATTGGCGGTCGGAAGAGTGTGCACAGTAATGTAAGTAACAAATGATAGACTTTTCTTCCTACTAACAGCACAAAGAGCGTGTTATAAAATGTAATTTCCTGCTATGTGCACCGGGTACTGTGTACTAACCACGTTTCTGTAACTTATATTCTAAGCAAACATGAATGTGTTTGGAAGGTTATGTCTGCAGCTGCCCAGCTGAGCCGTGTCAAGCGAGCAGTCAGTGCGACCTTCCTCCGCTAGATAGCGCGGGCTGTACAGTTTCTAGGGCGACGGAGATAATTTGCGGGCGCCAGATCAACTGAACTCGTTTTATTCTTTAGGAATTACGGAAGCTCGAGGTATAACGTCACGTCTACAACGATGTCATTTTAAACGACGCACAAGCTGGTGTAGATCATGGATGGGGAACGGAAATCGGCCTTTCCAAAGAAAACATCTTAGCATTTTCCTTGAAAGATTTACCACTTCAACCTCTCTATGTCCATTCCGTACAAACCATTGAAAGATTTACCACTTTCAAAATCTCTATGTACATGCTGCACAAACCACTGTCAAGTGTTTTGCAGAGGATACGTCCCATTTCGCCAGTTAACTAGAGCTTTTCACCGCTACATTTACGTACGGAACACGGGAGGAATCTGTAAGTGCATCTATGCACGATGTAATTAATCTAATCTTGTCCTCACGGTTCCTATGGGAGTGACGTGTAGGGGATTGTGGTATAATTCTAAAATCAGTATTTTAAGACGGTTCTTCAAACTTTGTAAGTAGTCTTTCTGGGGATGGTTTCGGTCTTCTTCAAGACTCTGCTGGTTCAGTTCTTTCATCATCTTTGCGACACTCCCCCGTGGGTGAAACAAACTTTGCAGTATCTCCTGTTAGTCCTGTCTGGTGCGGAGGCCCACACACGTGAGCAGTATTCTAGGCTGATTACATTTCCTAACTATTTTACCACTATATCGAAGTCTGCTACCTGCCTTTCGGATGAATGAGCCTATGTGAACGTTCCAGTTCATGCCCCTACAGATGTTACACCCGGGAATTTCTATGAGTTAACCAATTCCTTCTGTGACTGACTGATGTTATAGTCTTAGAATATTACTTCTTCGTTTTGTGTAGGTTTAGGGAAATACAAAAAGCCTAAATGCAGTTGGATGGATGGGGATGTGGACCATACTCCTCCGGAAAGAGAGTCTAGTGCCTTCACCAATGGACGAATTGCTTTGTTTTTCCGTAAATCTAGGTTTAGGGAAATTATTTCTCGTTATAGGTATTTTAGCCACTTATTATCATCTAGCTGTAAAAGTTAATCCTGCATTAAATGCACTTCACTTTTGAAATCAGAAATTAAAGCACAGAATTATTGCCGACCGGAGTGGCCGTGCGGTTCTAGGTGCTACACTCTGGAACCGAGCGACCGCTACGGTCCCAGGTTCGAACCTTCCTCGGGCATGGATATGTGTGATGTCCTTAGGTTAGTTAGGTTTAATTAGTTTTAAGTTATAGGCGACTGATGACCTCAGAAGTTAAGTCACACAGTGCTCAGAGCCATATGAACCACAGAGTTATTCAGATACGAAGTCCTCGCCTTAGTTTAAAAACAGCAACACTAGATTGTCTCTCCCGCTTATCCATGTTACCGCGCATCCACAAACGCATTGCTTCCTGAAGGCGGTAAACACCGATCACATTAGCTGCCTCTTCGTGCACCTATAGTTAGTAAAAAATTTATAAAGCTCTGATAGCTTGCACTGAGCCATCAGCCTTTCCGTAACATTCCCTAGATGTTAAAAAAGGGCAAGGAGAGACACCATAACTATGGTTATGTGTGTCAAGTGGTTCACATTTTCTACTTTGACCTTGAATGCTTTTGAAGTTCCTTTTATATGGGATTAACTTAAGACATACAGATAACTGTAGTTTGAGTCCCGATTGCTGTAGCTGTTTTCTTAATATTAGTGCTTCTAAGCTAGAATATTTATAACGATTACCTTAACAGCCGCTTCCTCCGGTCCTTAAGACTTTTTTTGCCCACCTTATACCTCTGCGCTGCCAGATGATGACTGATTAAATTAATTTCAGTAAATTTTAGTAGGTATGGAAGGAATATTGTGACAGTTGCGAGATAATTGCAGAAGTTTTCTAGTCAGTGTTCAACTGCTTGTTTCATCATATGCCACATTCTTCCTGTTCCGGAGGAGCATAGTTCTTTCCCATATCGATTAACCGGACCTACGTTTTTTTTCTTTTTTTTTCTCCTTTTAAATATTTCTCGAAACCGGTCAACATAAATGCCATCATGTTTCTTTTGAAAAGTTGAGCTCATCATATCGATTCGACGTTGAAGAGGGGAGGACGAATTTTGCATTTCCCTTTTTCAAAACGTCACTAATTACGCAGGAAAGCTAGATCATATCGACCCTGATCTCTAGCTTAAAAAGAATAAAGACTGGTAAGAGAAGCGGCCGTAGTTTTGGTTGAGGTGGTGATTGTAGTGATCCCCAAGACCAGCTCTTGCATCCGCACCTCTTCGAATCACAAAATATTATCTGTTATCCACTTTCTTTAGTGTATGGCTCTTTTTCTTTAATGAAACTTCTCTCGTGTCGGGAAGTGGCTCTTACATTTATACAATCTATGCTTCCTTACAAAATTCGAAGGTTGCCCTCCGTTTATAACTAACGTCGACATTTCAGATTAGACAAAGAAGAAAAACGGACAAGTGAGAATAGCAGTCGCGCTCTCAGCGTCCGGTCGAACTTAATTGTGTATATAGGCAAGTAAAGTTTTGATGACTGAGCTTTCGAGTATCAAAATATGTGACATAAATGGCTATCTTTTGATTGCATTCACTCATAAGATAAAATTTTTTATTTTGCCTTAGTATTGGACATAGATTTCAACGTGATACCTCAAACCGATCCTGAGACAAAAAGGTCGTAATAGACAGACAGAGAGACAGACAGACAGTCTTAAAGCAAAGTAGTCTTAAAAGGGTTTCGTTTTTAGCGAGTGAGGTTGCATCCATGCAAAGGTAAATGTCTTGCGCTTCGTGATGGAGTATGTGGATACAAGAAAACATTTCAAGAGTGGTTCCTTGACGAGTTGGATGAATTTTATTATCCTGCAGGTAGAATAGATAAAGAAGGAAGATTTTTGCCTATAAAAAGAAACAGCTGCTGAAATCCAAAAAATATAAACCTTAAGACGATGGGAAGAATAATCTAAGTTTTGAGTGCGACTCTTCGTAGCACGAAATGTGGATAATTTATGTATTTATATTTATTTCTTTAACTTGATTAAATTAGGGCTTTCAAGCCCTCTCTTACATGGACCAAGGTTTTACTCACTCAGTATTTTTTGACAACGTAGTTATTGAAGTAATGATAATAATTTTAATGTGAATGATGCTAATAAAATGGTATTAATAGAATTAAAAATGAATATATATAATAATTTCTGAGACAGCAAGTTCTGAGGGAGAGAAATTTGAGCGTACTGCACTAGCTAAGATCTTCTGGAAATAAGTAACATCCGGTTGACAATGGGCATACTTAGCTGTAATTAGTTAACGAGTGCGTACAGGAACAAAGTCAGACATTACTGTTGCTTAAGTAGATTTGTCACAACCTATATAACCAAGGAGTTCATTACACAGTGGATCTCTGCTACTGAAAGGGATTTTTAGAAAGCGGCTGAATGATGAGGTAGAGCAGAAAGTATTTTTCTCTGATGGGAACGAGTGTTTGTGCTCTGTTGTTCAGACAAGAGCTTTAAGGTCGAGGAGAGATACGAAGGGCTGTTTACGCTGATAAGTCGGCAGAGGAGACAGAGTGTATGACAATCTCTGGGGTCGTCTGCACAAAGGCTGTGTAGTTTTGAATGAGATGGCGATATAGGATTAAATACGTCGAACGTCACAGAGATATGTGGTGCAGGTGGTCATCTCCTTCCAGAGTCCGTGAGCTTTCATGCAAAAAACCTTACGAGATAACATCACTGTAATCAACAACTGGCAGTGCGAGCATTTATACCACTTTCCTTTTCAGAACAAAAGGGACAGCTAGAAGCTCAGCACAGTTTGTTTTCGTCAGTGATTACTTGTGGACTCCTTGCTGAGAAGGAGAAATAGTTATTTGTTAAATTCAGGGTTAAAAATGATGGGTATTCCAAATATTTCGGGCTAATGAACCTTGCATGACCAACTACGACCTCTTGGATTTTGCTGAACTGACCTTTAACTCTGTGTTTCATGTCTATTTTGATAATGCACATAATTAGCTGTCTTCATGTTTATTGATTTTTGCACTCATCTATGACTGGAAGTTGTCAGCATACATGTGGTATTTACCGTAGTACGAGATGATGTCACAGACAAGCACTGCCAAGAGAGTAGGACCTAATACAGAACTCTTGGAGGACGCCTAATGCAATATGTCTCCATTGCGACTTTATGGTGCCGCACATGACGCGTTTTTGATGTAATGTCAGATACGAGCGAAACCAGTACTCGGAGAGGAATTTAGGCTGCAATGTTTGGAAAATAAAACATCGAAATCGACAGAGTCAAAAGCTGTGCTAAAGTCTCAGAAGAACATTAGTCACCTCCGCTCTCTACGAGGAAAGCTGCAGGTCATCTGTTATAATAATCGACAAATAGGTTGTCTACTGTTAAGTAATCGGTGACTTGGTCGTGGACTGGAGAGTATCGGAAGAATGCAAATAGGACGGTAATCGGACGGTGCTATTGCCATGTCCTTTTCGGGTAGTGCTTCAGTTCCTGTTTTCAGACCGTTAATCAAGGCGTGCCTGAAGACCTCTGTTATTCTAGGCAATGGACATATTGTAATGTTGGTTACCAGTGACTGAACAAAATCAGTTTGTTAGATCGAATGAGAAAGGAAATGCCCTGGAAAACGTCAAGAAGAAAAAAATACCCAATGAAGAAAGTAATAAAACGAAGAGAATGGATGGCCCCATATTACGTAAAACTCATTGCTAACGACAGTAGCTGAACGGATAAAAGAATAGCAAGGCATGCCTAAATCGTCGATGATGAGAAATGCAGCGGGTGTACTGAAACGGACTGGAGAACTGAATCAATCAACCTTACGGATGATGACCAAAACAAAAGAAATAAAACCTCCCATTAGACGAGGATTTCGGGGAACATGAATGAGGTACAGGGACGAAAAGCAGTCTATGGTATCCACAAAGCTTGGTTGAGAAATCATCGTAATGAAAATACAATCGCGTAGGCTTCCGCGGCCAGGATCAGCTGACATACCTGGGTCTACTGATGATCAGTAGACCCAGGGGACCACCTTGTCGTAACGTAAAATACTATACTGGAGAAACCAACGTTGCGGGAACGGTCACAGTGACGTTATTCTGGGTCTAATGATGATCATCGGTAGATCCAGAAGAGAGCCACTGTAGCCGTGGTTTCTGCAACATAGTTTTTTACATTGTTATGCAGCACGATGTTCAGAAAACTTATTTCATAGTGAATACAGTTCAAGGGGGAAAACGTTGTGGGTGTTCGGTGGATCTTCCTTCCGTAGAAAAGAGTGAAAACTCAAAACAGACAATCTCATGTAAATACGATAATATGTATTGTTACAGTTTGTCATATATATTTTACTGCATGGTGTGAGGAAAGTTACAATTATTAGTCGACATCGAGACACTTCGCACTGGACTAGGATGGAGCAAGGACTAAACCGTCGCTCTTGAAGAAGTCACCCCGGTATTTGAGTTATTTAAAGAAAACACGGATAACCTCAATTGGGATGTCTGGCCGGGGGTTTGAAATCGCTCATCCCAATTACACTGTATTAACAATTGCGCCAATTCATTCGGTCATCGATGTGCTGTAGAGCTACCGATATAGTAGTTCAGAGCATTTGAGGTGCTTACTGCTAGAGCTAAAAGAATACCGCAAACGATGTAGTCTTCAGAGACACAGAAAAAAAAGAAAACATAGGCTTACTATGACCTACAACGGAGCAATCTTCTCAGCAGAGACGGCTGACAAATGACGGTGCTATGTGGCAATTATTAGCCACAAATTCCACTGATTTTAAAATAACTACCAAAATCTGAAGACTGATGACCTCTGTTTTCTGGGACCATTAAGCACCCTCATTCAATGAACTTAGACCGCGCAGTGCACCATAAGTGTTCTTGCCGCTGTGGTACTCGTAGTTGAGTTCGTATGCCTATTGCAAACCGCCGCTACGTAAGAATCTTGCGGCCCAAGATCACCTTCCCATCATACAGACATCGTCATTACACGGTTTTCATACAGCTCACCGTGCACGGAAGTATTTAAGTACGGATTTATATTGGACAATACTGTACTGGTCAGTATCAGATTATATTTTGCTTGCATTATACTTTTCGACTCCATTGTGGACGTCCGTAAAATAATGACGACCATATAAAACGAGACTGGAAAATGTTGGATTCTGTCCGTAAAGCTGTGTAAGCTTGAAAACTAGGAGATAAATTCCTACTGCACTGCCAGTTCTAAAACCCTGTACAATGTACGTGACTGTCCTGTTTGAGAAACGTGGACTTCCTCTTTTTCTCATGCGAATAAAGCGTACTACCTGTCTGTGTATTCTGAAAAATTCATGGCACGTTTTCTGCAAATGGCGCCTGCATTTAAAGTAGAAGTTGTGAAACTAATTAATATTCATGTAACCAGGAAACTAAAACCGCCCGATAAAAAGTAACGAGCTTGCTCAAATAACTCGCGTCAGTCTCCAACTGCCAGTTTTTAATTAGGTCCTTGTCAGTTCTGCATAACAAATTTCACAATTAACAAACATGAGAAAAGATAACTAATAGTAAATTATTCTCACTGTGTCTCTAACAGCACCAAGTAACTGCACTGTTGGAGCACGTTACTTTCTCTACGATGTTTCAAACAATTCTGATTTGATTCCTTCCCTGACGACATTTCAGTGGAGTCGGTGATATGTTTCCAATGTCTGTGAAATCGATGCCCTTTAACTAACAAATAAACAAAAAACTGGTTATTATCGAAAAATTCAGAACAAATGAATATTTTTTTATGTGTAAAACCACAAATTTTGCGTATGCCAGGTTGTATATGTAGCTAAAACTATGTAGAATGGAATAATGATGAACTTATCAATCTGTCAAATAAAATCGCCTGTGACAGGTTAACGCAGCGCATACATTTTTTTTAAAAAAAGTCATAATTCCAATGCAAACTTGAGAGCAACAGGAATACAGAGCGGTGAGAGGACCAGTTCAGCTGAATATACGACAGCAACAGGAGAGGGTTCAGAGATTAATTAATTAAGAAATAGAACGGAAAATACGTTGCAGAATTGAAACTAACAGTAGTACAACGACAAAATAGCTTCGGATAAAACGAGAGACAGCTGCTCAGATTTTTACTTCAAAAATCCCTCTGAAGTGAAAAACGTTTCGCGTTTCAGTTACACAACGTTCACCCCAAGTAAGTGTAAACAACGCCCGCCCAGTTAGCCGTGCGGTCAAACACACGGCTTTCCGGTTTGGTAATGAGCGCCTGGTCCCCGGCACGAATCCGCCCGGCGGACTTGTGTCGAGGTACGGTGAGGCGGCCAGTTCAAAAAATGGTTCAAATGGCTCTGAGCACTCACTACGCGACTTAACTTCTGAGGTCATCAGTCGCCTAGAACTTAGAACTAATTAAACCTAACTAACCTAAGGACATCACACACATCCATGCCCGAGGCAGGATTCGAACCTGCGACCGTAGCGGTCACGCGGTTCCAGACTGAAGCGCCTTTAACAGCAGGGCCACACCGGCCGACAGGCGGCCAGTCTGTGGATGGTTTTTAGGCGGTTTTCCATCTGCCTCGGCGAATGCGGGCTGGTTCCCGTATTATGCCTCAGCTACATTATGTCGGCGATTGCTGCGCAAACAAGTTCTCCACGTACGCGTACACCGCCATTACTCTAACACGCAAACATAGGGGTTACACTCGTCTGGTGTGAGACGTTCCCTGGGGGGGGGGGGGGGGGGGGGGGCACGGGGGTCGAACCGCACAATAACCCTGAAAGAGGGGTTCGGTGTGGGGCAGCGAGGGCGAAGTGTACTGCGGTAGTCGTCGTGGGGTTGTGGATCACTGTGGCTGCGGCGGGAACGGAGCCTCTCCGTAATTTCTAGGCCTCCGGTTAACATACAATACAATACATACAAGTGTGCACAAGTTTTAAGAATTCAGATTCCTTTGTTCCGCTTCCCGTAATTGTAATATGTCTTTGAATGAACTTCTTTATTCTAAAACAATTTGCCGTTCAGTTCCATCCTTGATAGCAAGGGTAAAATTGTGAATGGGATAGACACTTCAAATACTTGACTAACTTGAGAATTGAAACAACTATGAAACATAGAATCATTTACATGGACTTGCCACCTACTCATGGTCACGTTCTTTAATCGATGTGATCAATTTTCGTCCTCATCTTTGTCCTCTCCGAATTTGTGCTCTGTCTCTAATTATTTTATCGCCGACGTAAAACCTTACTTATTTTTTCTCAGTTGCAATCTACCTTTATGCGGTGCATTCAAGTTCTAAGGCCTCCGATTTTTTTTCTAATTAACTACTCACCCGAAATCGATGAAACTTGCGTTACTTCTCGACGTAATCGCCCTGCGGACGCACAAATTTTTCACAACGCTGACGCCATGATTCCATGGCAGCTGCCAAGGCTTCTTTAGGAGTCTGTTTTGACCACTGGAAAATCGCTGAGGCAATAGCAGCACGGCTGGTGAATGTGCGGCCACGGAGAGTGTATTTCATTGTTGGAAAAAGCCAAAAGTCACTAGGAGCCAGGTCAGGTGAGTAGGGAGCATGAGCAATCACTTCAAAGTTGTTATCACGAAGAAACTGTTGCGTAACGTAAGCTCGATGTGCGGGTGCATTGTCTTGGTGAAACAGCACACGCGCAGCCCTTCCCGGACGATTTGGTTGCAGTGCAGGAAGGAATTTTTTCTTCAAAACATTTTCGTAGGATGCACGTGTTACCGTAGTGCCCTTTGGAACGCAATGGGTGAGGATTACGACCTCGCTGTCCCAGAACATGGACACCACCATTTTCTCAGCACTGGCGGTTACCCGAAATTTTTTTGGTGGCGGTGAATCTGTGTGCTTTCATTGAGCTGACTGGCGCTTTGTTTCTGGATTGAAAAATAGCATCCACGTCTCATCCATTGTCACAACCGACGAAAAGAAAGTCCCATTCATGCTGTCGTTGCGTGTCAACGTTGCTTGTCATTATGCCACACGGGCAGCCATGTGGTCGTCCGTCAGCATTCATGACAACCACCTGGATGACACTTTTCGCATTTTCAGGTCGTCATGCAGGATTGTGTACACAGAACGCACAGAAATGCCAACTCTGGAGGCGATCTGTTCAACAGTCATTCAGCGATCCCCCAAAACAATTCTCTCCACTTTCTCGATCATGTCGTCAGAGCGGATTGTGCGAGCCCGAGGTTGTTTCGGTTTGTTGTCACATGATGTTCTGCCTTCATTAAACTGTTGCACCCACAAACGCACTTTCGACACATCCATAACTCCATCACCACTTGTCTCCTTCAACTTTCGATGAATTTCAATTGGTTTCACACCACACAAATTCAGAAAACGAATGATTGCACGCTGTTCAACTAAGGAAAACGTTGCCATTTTAAGTATTTAAAACAGTTCTCATTCTCGCCACTGGCGGTAAAATTCCATCTGCCGTACGGTGCTGCCATCTCTGGGACGTATTGACAATGAACGCGGCCTCATTTTAAAACAATGCGCATGTTTCTGTCTCTTTCCAGTCCAGAGAAAAGAAATCGGAGGCCTTAGAACTTGAATGCACCTCGTATGTTGACTTGTGTGAAGAACTAGTTAAAAAGGGTGCACGATTACATCGACAAAAACGTTTCTTTGAATGAGGTTACAGGTTACATTTACGACTTCGAAGAATAGTCCTACAGTGAATATTTCACCGGGAGGAACACGTTTTTTAGACTCCCCTTGTGTGGACCGCAAACTTGTGTGTTATGATGTGGCATTTGGTTGTGATCCCATGACTCGTCGGTTACTAGTAGATTCAACTGTAATTTGGTGAACAGCGTCATTGACAAAGATTGCAGAGCGAGAGAGAATTTCCTAAATTAATAATGGGAAATAAGACGGAGCTCGTACACCAAATAACAGCACTTGAAAAATATCCCGGAGATAAAGCTGTGAGGATAGCCAGAAGCAAATAACGTTCTTTGCGAGTCTTCTGTCTGCTGACTGGTCTGATGAGTCACCCAGACTTCCTGTGCCAACCTTTTAAATTCCTAGTAACACTCCCACCCAATGTCCTCAATTATTTGTTGGATGTATATCAGAGCACATTTTTTGCCATCTACCTCTCTCTCTAGACCATGGGGTCCAACTCACGGCACGCGGGTTGCATGCGGCCCAAAGCAAGTAGCAGTGCGGCTGAAGAAGTGAACATCTGTTACACAATCGGTAAAAAAAGTCCATAAAATTTCTGTTATGGAAAGTGATGATAAATTTAATATTTGCCATTTCAATTTAGAAATCATACTCGTCGTCTTCTAATGTGCCCAGGTAAGGTTGGGACACCTCTACTAGTCAACATGGAAATTACTCCCTTATGTAACACACGTCTCCCATCATGTCCCTTTTCCTTGTGAGCGTTACCCACGTGTACTTTTCCTAGCCGGTTCTGTAGAAAACCACCTCCATTAGTCCTCTACCAGTCCACTCAAGTTACAGAATCTTTCTGTCACACCACATCTGTTTCTTTCTGGCCTTAACTCATTTGTTCCGAAATGTGGACACAGAAAGGAAGTGACATAAAGAAATTAAGAGCGAAACTTATAAAAATTGAAACTCGTTGTGTGAAAACTGTGTGTGTTAAAACCCCATCGCTAGTACTGTGAAAGCAAGTACGAGTACTTTTAAATTCCGATTACAGTGTCTCGCCTAGAATCGCCTTCGCTACCCCACTCTTAAACAGAACTTAACTGTGCAAGTTACTTTTGATGTGTATGAGGCCGCGGTGGTCTCGCGCTCAGTCCGGAACCGCGCGACTGCTGCGGTCGCAGGTTCGAATCCTGCCTCGGGCATGGATGTGTGTGATGTCCTTAGGTTAGTTAGGTTTAAGTAGTTCTAAGTTCTAGGGGACTGATGACCACAGAAGTTTAGTCCCATAGTGCTCAGAGCCAGCCATGTGTATGATATTAACTACTGTAAACTGTATCTGATTATTTGTATAATGAGTTGAAGAATGGTTGTCACTAATAGCAGAGTGGTTTTCCCGTGAAACATTCACACGCAATGGCTAACTGTTGCGTAGCAAAAGAAATACCCCATTTAAAAAATACGTTAGCTAAATTTATATGAAATTTTCCTAATGAATTGTATTCCTAATTTTCTCTCAATAGGTTCATTTAGGTTTTACAATAGCGAATAAATTTGCTCTACTCCATTTGCAAACTGCGAGAATGTAAAGTGCCGAACTGCATGCACCTGTAATAAATCGATGCGTGTCAGACTGTCCTATCCTTTTTTATTCTATTAATACGGCTCCATTAACAAATAACATTTTTGTTCCTTTTCTGAAAATACAGGTCACTGACCACGCAGTAGCGCAATGCATGAAAGTGTAGGTTTTGCCAAAACTATCTTTCACTAAATATTGGGGATAAGCCTCATGAAATAATTATAAACGAATAGGAAAATATTTTGAAGTTATATTGAGTCCTATTAATGCAACAAAAAGGAACAATGAACAGTGACCTTTCCTTTATCATAGTCACACACCATAAGAATTAGTTTTGTAAGCAGTCTTTCAATTGTATGAGATTTACTCTTTCCCTTTCTTAATGAAATATTTTGACCAACAATGGAGGGAGAAAGCTAAGTACTGCACAAGTGACTGATAATTCGTCCTGGATACCAATACGTTGATACTGTTAGACACAATACACTCTTTACGCTCCAATAATTGCTCGAATACCGCTTTCAACAAAATTAATGAAAACTACCTTTTTTTCCAAATGTAACGTCTTTCTACAAAATCCTCTTGAAATCATGTTTTATCCTCTGTCACATCAGGGAGCACCTCAATTGTCTGTGTGATGCCTCGATCATCGAAGCAGCTCTTCTCTCTCTCTCTCTCTCTCTCTCTCTCTCTCTCTCTCTCTCTCTGTCTCCCTCCCTCCCTCCCTCCCACCCTCCCCCTCCCCCTCCCCCTCCCCCTCCCCCCCCCCTCCTCCCTCTCTGACCGAGAACTACTTACCATTCCTTCGCTCACCCGAACTCTACTCAATAATACTGCCATGTACCCGACGTTCGCCTTGAGGCATCGGCAACGCAACAGACACTGGAGCATCACTGGGATGTATATAAACAACGCATTGGCTCCCCGGACTGCTTCGATCAAAACGACAATAGAAGTCGGGACGAACACCTCCAGAGGTCCTCCTTACCAGGGACCCATTTCTTACATCTACATCTACATACATACTCCGCAATCCACCATACGGTGCGTGGCGGAGGGTACCTCTGCCGAGTCACGTGTGTCCGACTGGATCAGCACGAATCCCTCCGTGCCCCGGCTCTTTAGGGGTTGCAAACCGACACGTCGTCTGTTCGCTTCAACGAAGCTCTGGGCCAATTCATGCGCCAGCACTTAGCCGCCCATGTCAGAGCCCCGTCGGAACCCACCGCAACAGGACCTACGACTTTCCAGCGATATCCTGATACGTATCTGTCGGCGAACTATGGCGAACGCTCAACCTCCTTTCATTAGGGATTATTGGTGACCTAGTCTTCACCTCCCACTACGTTTATTTGCTGTGTGTTCCAGATGTATGGCTGTCAGTGCCTGAGAAGTATTATTTTTATCGAGAAGAGATTTTCCTTTTTTAAATCTTCCTATTGTGATCATAATAAACACTTGTTTTTGATTACCTGTGTGTTATTATAGCTTATCATCAGCTATATCCCCGTGGGAGAGAAATACCATAACCTCTGTACTCATGTGTTCAGCCACGCAAATGCGCTTATAACGAGAAACGTACGAAACAAATTGATATTGCTCATGATATGTACACCTTTCAAGAGCTCGTAGGACCATGTTCATGCAGCTGCTGGAATATGAACAAACACAAATAGTCGATTGCTAGTTGTTCGGAAGGACACGCGAGTGGCACATCTCCAGCCCTTCTCTCCAGGTGATAAGCGTCCGCAGATAGTGTTGACGAAACTCGGTTGTTGTGATACTCCACTGCCTTCCACAGTCCCCACAACCGACGTAATACCACAAAGTTTTAATGAAGTTCCCATTTTTGAGGGACATCCTCTCTTTGGAGTTGTGTGAAGATGCACTGCACCTGCGCCAGGCGTTAGCGATTCTGCTATCAGCCGAAACTGCGTTATTTCCTGCGAGGGAATGATTAATCAGCGACCCAAATCAACCCACTGTGCTGCCACGTAAATGAAATAGTTTCAGTAGAAGGATCACCATTTTCGCGTTGACCCGGTAGTCAGGGTTAAAAATTCACCACTGTGTCATTACTAATCAACTGTAACAATCTGACTTCTTTTAAAATCTAAGAACCCACTACCGCGACTCGACGACACATAATAAAATCGTAACACTTCTTGCTGTTACCTAGCGCACCTGAATATCACAGCTGATGGAAGTATTAATAGAAATTTGTGATACTCATCGCTAGGCATACAAACCACATCAACACAGTCCACATTAGCCAGTGTGAAGTGTATATTTGCGGATGCACTAGTGTTCAAGAAGGAAGAAAATTCCTAATAGACGTTTCGTAAAATCCTCTTCATCTCCTTTATTGAATGACTGTTGGCTATGACTCCAAGTTGTCAACATTGTGATACGTAAACTGAATACACTGATGAGCCAAAACGCTGTGACACACTGCTTAATAGCTTGTTTGTCTGTCCTTTGAACAAAATACATAACTGATTCTGCTGATCAGGCATCCAACAGCTCATTGGTAGGTTTGTGGAGGTATGTGGCATTAGATGTCTACGAACAAGTCACATAATTCGTGTAAATAATGGCCCACTGATTTGCGTACGCCGTGACTGCCCCCGACAGAGAACCAGATGGATTCCATAAGATTTAAAACATCCAAATTTGGTCACTGAGACATCAACACGACTTCACTATCTGCTCCTCAAACCATTTTAGCGCTGTTATGGCTCCAAGACACGGATAATTATACTCCTGAATGATGACATCACCATCGGGGAAGACATCGAGCATGAAGGGATGCAGGTGGTTCACAGCTGTCAACGTGTCTCTTGAAAGCGCAGGAGAATATCTCCCCCGTCCGTGGTACGCTGCACGTTTCGAGCCGCCGTTCATCTCGATGACAGCGTTTGTGGAGACGACCATAGACATAGTGTAGCACAAACGTGATTCAGCCGTAAAGCGGACACGTTCCCATTTATCGACAATCGAATTCTGATGGTCCCGTGGCCATTGCAGCCGTAATTGACGGTGTCGTTGGGTCAACATGTGAACACGTCTGCTGCGGATTTCCACGTTCAACAATGTACGATGAGCGGTATGCTCCGAACACTTGATGATGCACCAGCATTGTTCTCTTTCAGCAGAAATGCCACAGATAAAGCCTCCAGGTCCCACGTCCTGTGAAGAGTCGTGGACGTCCAACCATTTAGCGCCTAGTGGTAGTTTCACTGTGGTTCTACCTCTTTCCGTAGATGCTCGCGGCAGTAGCAAGTGAACATTCGATCAACTTCTCCGTTTGGGAGGGGTCATCCCCCAGTCCGTGTCTGCTCCGCTTACATACTTTCGTTACCGCGTCACGTGCCCCCAACGCCACCAGGTCAATGTCGCGGTGGTCAGTGGTCATAACGTTTTGGTTTTTCAGTGTATAATCCAAGGTTCGTCTGAAAATCGCTGCGAATGCTCTCACAAAACTAACAATACATGAGATATAAACCAAAAACCTTTACTGGCCTTTAAAGTAATAATCACTAGCTACAATGCAGCTTTCACCGCATCTTAAGCTGTTGGAAACTGTCAGCAAACGCTCCTTCCACACTACTGGCCATTAAAATTGCTACACCACCAAGATGACGTGCTACAGACGCGAAATTAAACCGACAGGAAGAAGATGCTGTGATATGCAAATGATTAGCTTTTCAGAGCATTCACACAAGGTTGGCGCCGGTGGCCACACCTATAACGTGCTGACATGAGGAAAGTTTCCAACCGATTTCTCATAGACAAACAGCAGTTGACCGGCGTTGCCTGGTGAAACTTTGCTGTGATGCCTCGTGTAAGGAGGAGAAATGCGCACCATAACGTTTCCGACTTTGATAAAGGTCGAATTGTAGCCTATCGCGATTGCGGTTTATCGTATCGCGACATTACTGTTCACGTTGGTCGAGATCCGGTGACAGTTTGCAGGTATGGAACCGGTGGGTTCAGGAGGGTAATATGGAACGCCGTGCTGTATCCCAACGGCCTCGTATCACTAGCAGTCGAGATGACAGGCATCTTAACCACATGGTGTAACGGATCGTGCAGCCACGTCTCGATCCCTGAGTCAACAGATGGGGACGTTTGCAAGGCAACAACTATCTGCACGAACAGTTCGACGACGTTTGCAGCAGCACGGACTATCAGCTCGGAGGCCATGGCTGTGGTTACCCTTGACGCTGTATCTCAGACAGGAGCGCCTGCGGTGGTGTACTCAACGACAAACCTGCGTGCACGAATGGCAAAAAGTCATTTTTCGGATGAATCCAGGTTCTGTTTACAGCATCATGATGGTCGTATCCGTGTTTGGGGACATCGCGGTGAACGCACATTGGAAACGTGTATTCGTCATCGCCATACTGGGGTATCACCCGGCGTGATGCTATGGGGTGCCATTGGTTACACGTCTCGGTCACCTCTTGTTCGCATTGACGGCACTTTGAACAGTGGACGTTACATTTCAGATGTGTTACGACCCGTGGCTCTATCCTTCATTTGATCCCTGTGAAACCCTACTTTTCAGCAGGATAATGCACGACCGCTTGTTGCAAGTCCTGTACGGGCTTTTCTGGATGCAGAAAATGTTCGACTGCTGCCCTGGCCAGCACATTCTCCAGATCTCTCACCAATTGAAAACGTCTGGTCAATGATGCCCGAGCAACTGGTTCGTCACAATACGCCAGTCACTACTCTTGATGAACTGTGGTATCGTGTTGAAGCTGCATGGACAGCTGTACATGTGCACGCCATCCAAGCTCTTTTTGACTCAATGCCCAGGCATATCAAGGCCGTTATTACGGCCAGAGGTGGTTGTTCTGGGTACTGATTTCTCAGGATCTATGCACCCAAATTGCGTGAAAATATAATCACATGTCAGTTCTAGTACAATATATTTGTCCAATGAATACCCGTTTATCATCTGCATTTCTTCTTGGTGTAGCAATTTTAATGGCCAGTAGTGTAGAATCGTTCGAAGCACCGTGGTCACGCAACGAATGCGAATGTCCTTACACTGCTTGTACGTATTTTCAACTCTTCAGCTCCCATTGTCACAGGCACCCGCTGACGCAAGAACCCGTCGCACTCGTTCAATATTGTCGAATTGTGGGCGTCGACCCGAACGCAGCTCATTCTCGACAGCGTCCTTTCCGTCTCTACAGCATTTAATCCATCCGAACGCTCACTTTTTACTCACTGGTTCAACAACGTACACTTGCACTGACGTTCTATGAGTTTTCGTCGCCGTTTTCCCATAATTTGAAGGAAAACGTCGTTACATTTTGCAATGACACGAGTGCGACGGATTCTTGCGGGTGACTGGTAGCTGTCTTTCAGAATGAGAAGAGTTGAAGATAAGTACGAGCTGTGTAAGGACTAAGATTTTAGCTTACTAACTCATGTATTGTTAGTTTTGTGAGAGCATTCGCCGCGCTTTTCAGAGGAACCTTGTTTTATACACTGATAAACCAAAACATTATGACCACTGCTCACCGCGACATATCTCCTTTTATATCTGTAGATACCGTACAGTGCTGCTGTAGGTACGTAAAAACACACGTGTATTCGAATGGAACGTTGTGCAAAATTTCGGAGCAATTGGTAAAGAACTTCCGTAGATTTAAGGTGTCGAGGAAACGAATATTTACATGTAAATGTTCGTTTTTTCAAAAGTTTAAATCTACAAAAGTTGATCGCCAATTGCTTTGAAATTTTCACATAACGTTGCATTCGAATAAGCGCGTGTTTTTAAATACCTATGTTTTTAATGTATAAAATATATAAATCAATATGTGTCATCTAAATGTCATCCGCTAATACCAAACTTCTCTAGAAATCCTTGACCGATTTACGTCATAGTTTTATATTTACTCAAAGAACATTCGAACGGACAAAGGCTATTACACTGCTTTGACAAGGGTCATGTGGTGCCTTTTAATACCGAGTGGGAAGTACTTTTGCCTTGGGCTGTACAGCAACTCGACGTGGAATGGACTCAACAAGTCGTTGGAAGTCCCCTGCAGAGATGTTGAACCATGCTGCATTTATAACCTTCCATAATTGCGGAAATGTTACTGGTGCAGTATTTTGGCACTGACTGACTACTCGATTATGTCCCATAAATGTTCGATTGGATTCGCGTCAAGCGACTGGGTGGTCATTCGAACTGTCTAGAATGTTCTTCAAACCAATCGCTAACAATTGTGGCCAAGTGGCATTGTGCAGTGTCGTCCTTATAAGCTCCGTCGTTGTTTGAAATCAAGAGCGAAATCAAGTAGCAAAACATAACTGATGATCCAGTTCAGTCCATATAAACACAACCCATACCAGTACGGACCCATCACCAGCTTGCACTGTGCTTTGTTGACAACCTGGTTCCAAGGTTTCGTGGGGTATACGCCACACCCGAACCCTACTATCAGCTCTTACCCACAGGAATCGAGAATCATTCGACCGGCCCAAGGTTTTCCAGACGTCTAGGGTCCAACAGATACGGTCAGAAGCCCAGGAGACGTCGTGCTGTTGGCAAAAGCACTCGTGTCGGTCGCCTGCTACCATAGCCTATTAAATCCAAATTTCGCCTCACTATCCTGACGACTGCGTTCATCGTATGTCCAAAATTGATTGCTGTGGTTATTTCTTGCAGAGTCGCTTGTTTGTTAGCATCCATAGCTCTACGCAAACGCCGCTACTCTCGGTCCTTGAATGAACTGCATTGTCCGTGGTGAGAGGCAGTGCCTGAAATTTGGTTTGCACCACACACTCCTGACACGGTGGATCTCGGGATATTGAATACCCTAACGACTTTCGAAATGGAATGTCCCATGCGTCTAGCTCCACCTACCATTCTGCGTTCAAAGCGTGTTCATTCCCGTCATACGGCCGCAATCACATGGGAAACCGTTTCACGTGAATCATCTGAATACACACGTCAGCTCCGGCAATGCCCTGTCCTTTTATATCTTGTGTACGCGATACTACTGCCATCTTTATATGTATTTCATTTTATTTACACGTACAGTTCCGTAGGTCCAAATTAAGGAGCAAATCTCCAAGGTCTTGGAACTTGTCAGTACATGAAATTACAACATAAAAGTAATAACAGATAAAAATAAATGTTTATGAACCCGAAAAATGTCAAGCCATAAGTTTAAGTAAACGCAATCAACAATACAATACGAATGAGCTTAATTTTTCAAGGAACTCCTCAACAGAATAAAAGGAGTGACCGACGAAGAAACTCTTCAGTTCCGGTTTGAAAGCGTGTGGATTACTGGTAAGATTTTTGAATTCGAGTAGTAGCTTATTGAAAATGGATGCAGCAGTATACTGCACACTTTTCTGCACAAGAGTTAAGGAAGTCCGATCCAAATGCAGGTTTGATTTCTGCCGAGTATTAACCGGGTGAAAGCTGCTTACTCTTGGGAATAAGCTAATATTCACCACTTATTGTCTGAACCGCCCGTTTCTCCGCTTAGCATGGGAAGAGTTACTCCAAAATATAATACCATACGACATAAACGAATGAAAATAAGCAAAGTAAACTAATTTTCGTGTTGAACAATCACCTACTGCAGATATCGCTCGAATAGTGAAAATGGCAGCGTTAAGTCCTTGAACATGAAGCTGAATGTGGGCTTTCCACGACAGTTTACTGTCTATCTGAACACCTAGAAATCTGAACTGTTCAGTTTCACTAACCATATGCCCATTCTGTGAAATTAAAGCTTCGGGTTTTTTTTTTTTTTTTTTTTTTTTTTTGGATTGTGTGTTAGAAACTGTAAAAACTGAGGCTGACTGTTTTCTACAAACCATGAACTTATTGTCATGAACTGCACTATTTGAAACCGAGCCAACGTTGCACACATCCTTTACCCTTTATTTTACCCACCCAGTACCTCATAGAGAAAAGAGAATATAGCATTTGCAATTGTTAAACGACTTCTAAAGCCGAACTGCACACATCACAGCAAATCGTGTGACATAAAATGATCAATTATCTGAAATGTATAATGGTAGTGACACACCAAAATCACAATAGCAATCCGTTGTAGTTGCTACATATTTTATTACAATCAAAAGCATTATAAAATCACAATCACAATAATAAAGGAAACTGCCTTACAAGGCTAGATCACTTGGACAAATAACAAATAAATTTCTTTAACCGAAACAAGGCCCATAAAACTTGAAATTTAAATATGACTAGGTAAATATACCCAGGTAAAGCTTTACTTAAATAGTACAAATGTCCATACAATTCCCATCAGAACTCTCATTACTTCCCATCAGCTGAGGAACAGATTAAGGGTAAGAAGACATATCTTTTAAGGTTTGGCTAGCCAACTTTCCGAAACAAAACTATATACAAATGACTAAAACAATTAAGGAGGTGCTTTAAGTTTGACCAAACAAATCTTCAAATTTACTTACTCAGTTGATTAATCAACAATATTCTTAGAATGATTACAACTAGAACATGACCATATGACAATACCCCTAAAATGAGGTTGCTTCAATATTGCGTGTGAATTAGCGATAGACGCGAGCAGACCAAGGATTCAAATCAATACGAGAGAGCCACGAGACAGGAAATGACATAGAAATGTACTCAACTTTGCACTGCAATTGAACTTCGGATGCTATAATTCTCCGCCGGAAAGATGGAATCACGCAGTAGTGACAATATAACCCAATATGTAAAGGAGAGGACAGGGCCTTAAATATCTCTCGCCCCCCGTGGTGCTCTGCACCCAGTATGCTCGCGTCGACCGCTGCCAATTATCTGTAACACAACACACATGAACGGTAGACAATATTCTGAGACATAAACTACACAATCTTATCTAGAGAACAGGTGATCAATACAATTGAATAAAAACAAATTAGCATCCGTTACTTGGCGAGTGCCAGTCCTTAAACTTTGATTAATAAGTTCGCTAAAAAATCATGCCCTGAAGTTAAGGTGACAAGAATTATCTCGGCGCACATTTACACGCCAAACTACCAAATGAACTACAAGGTAGAATAGAGGACGTATCTCGGCGTGTCTTGAAACGCCAGAGCCGGACTTGCTCACTACTCGTTGCACTTCTAGCTACGTCTTTAACCAGGCCTCATGTCGGTTGGTTGGGCGTAGCCACACTTCCTCAATCGCCGTCAAGATAGTTAGTCACGACACCGAGGTAAGTGATAAACAACTAAAACAGTTTCAAAGGATTTTTAGTACAATGGCACATTCAATTAAGCCGCACGCAACCCACCGAAGCAACTCGGCGACTCCAATTCAATCGGCCGGCGTAGCTTATAACAGACTCAAAGGACCTTGTCCTCCCCACCTCTAGGAAAACCAAATCACCATGGGCGGTGGATCTGCCCTCACGACTCAACACGCCGTAGCCGCTGGCCCCGCTCCTTCGTTGTCCGACTCGTCCTCTCGCCGCCCTGCCTACGTACACAGTCCCACGTGACTCTCGCTCACCGCCGATCCCGACACACCTCCCCAGCAGATCGCACGCGCTGCCGTTAAATCCGCGCCGCCAAAGATCAGCATAAGACAAATAAGCAAATAAGTCGACTCAAAGATCAAAATGACGATCGATGGAAACTGGCGCCAAAAACGCACCAGCTCATTATTCTTACATACACAGCTTTTTCAATAACTTTTGCAAACACTGATGGCACAGAAATAGGTCTAAAATTATCTACATTATCCCTTTCTCCATTTGTATAAAGCGGCTTTACTACTGAGTACTTTAATCTTTCTGGAAACCCACCATTCCTAAAGGAAAAATTAAAAATATGGCTAAATACAGGGCTAGGATGTGGAGCACAGTACTTTATATTCTGCTAGACACTCCATCATAACCATGAGAGTCCTTAGTCTTAAATGATTTAATTATTGACTCAATCTCGCTCTTCCCTCTTGTCTGTATCACAGAGGAGTATTTCAAACTTAATCTCGGAAAGGCATTTGCCAAGAAAGTTATATGATTCCCTGTAGAAACTAAATTTTTATTTAATTCCGCAGCAATGCTCAGAAAATGGTTGTTAGGTACTGTACATGATGTGTTGGCAAATATGCCAACACCTTGTAGATAGAGGAGGCCGAAATGCACGCTATCTAACGCAGACGGGCGTGAATTCTGGAACAGGATTAGTGAATTCTAATAAGAAAAGTATGCAGCTCCTCGAATACTTATCTTTTATTTTTTGATGTGAATACAGCATTCTTGATGAGACATTTCATACGATAGCTATCAAACTATGTAAGGCTAATGGCGCCTTGCTAGGTCGTAGCCATGGACTTAGCTGAAGGCTATTCTAACTGTCTCTCGGCAAATGAGAGAAAAGCTTCGCCAGTGTAGTCGCTAGCAAAGTCGTCGTACAACTGGGGCGAGTGCTAGTCCGTATCTCGAGACCTGCCATGTGGTGGCGCTCGGTCTGTGATCACACAGTGGCGACACGCGGGTCCGACATGTACTAAATGGACCGCGGCCGATTTGAGCTACCACCTAGCAAGTGTGGTGTCTGGCGGTGACACCACAGTACATATATCTGATTTATCAGTAACATAAATTTTTTTGCTGCGAACTTATTTTATATCGTCGAACTTGTGCTGCTGACGAGACACTTCCTTCACAACTGACCATATGGTTTTAATTTTATCCTGCGAATTAGCTATCCTATTTGCATACCACATATCGCTATCCAATGACTTCTGTCACCTCAGCTGGAGTGTGGTTCACAACGTCTTCAATTAACTACCACTTTGCAAGCATAATTTTAACATGGTAATTTCTCTTTTCAGTTCACCTACAGCATTCAGACTGTAATATTTCACGATCCAACTCATATTCCGTCCTCCTCTTGCTAAATCCCCGCCCAGGATTGCCCACTCAGAAGTCCGAACGGGCAATTACTTTACAACTTCAGTGGTTTGTGAAGGAAATAGTAATCACTAACAGACTGTTCTGCAGACTGTATGTACTTGAGAGTTCCATTTCGATTTTGTTTTCCGTCAGTGCATTTTCTCTAACAATTCATCATATGGTCAGGGGAAATAAACATCATAGTGCAAAATGTAATAGTATTTTTGCTACCGCTGACAGAGTAGAAAATTGAAAACACGTATTGTGTGAAAGCAACGAAAGATGCCGTGATCATAGCTGCATTTGTACAGAGTGTCCCAAGAGGCACAGTAAATATTCGAAGAGACTAATTCGAATAAAACAATCCATATAACACGCGTTCAATTATTACTGGCTACAGAGATACAACAGTTAGAATGCATCCCAAACAAATACTCACGGAAGATGCTAAGCAGATGCAAATAATTAATCTCACAGCTGATTTCATAAATTCGAATTCAGTGCTCTTTGGAATTCTCATAACAACACAGTTTATAGCTCCTCCAATGTCGTTTTTGTCTTTCTTTTATGAGGGCACCACTTTTCATAATCAGAACGATCAATTCGTCTCTTGTGTTTAATTTTTGTTTGTAAATATTGCCTTTTAGTCATGCCCACGGGCAATATTGAAAGGGTAAGGCCCCGGCAACGTTAAGTTTCGATGATGTGAAACTTGACGAGTAGAATATGCGAGGCCCCGTTTTGTTGGAAGAACGTACTCATTCTTGTAGCCAATGCGGAAAGCTCGTTTTAAATAGTCTAGACAACAGAGCCCTCTAAGAAGATGTTTAAATGAAACAGTCTAGTAGTCCAAAAGGCCCCAGTCACATTTAAAAAACTGAATAAATGTAAATTCAAATTCAAATTCACAATGTGGACTTCAAACTAAAATGACAATCGATAAATATTTATCTCTGTAATAGGCTGTGTCTCTATACACAATAAAAATTGAACACATCTTTTATTAGAATTAATATATACTTCCACCTCCCAAAGTATTTACTGTTCCTCCTGAGATATCCTGTATAACTTTTTTTTATATTTGCCTTGGCCACAAATATTCTGTTAATGTCATGATGAGTTGGGGCCACTCGCCACCTCCATAAAAACTTAAAAATACAGTGATACAAAGTATTTGGTTAATGTCAGCAAAAATCATAAGTGCAAATAGTAACTACAAAATCCCCCCAATATTAACGAAAATCCAACAATGTGGGACGTCGCGCAATTACAGGCAGTTGCCGGGGTGCTGTCCCCGTCAACATACGGCCGTAACGTTTTGTAAAAATGCAAAATTCTCTGTGGTAAAGTTCATTCTGAACAGATTATGTGCTCCAGGTCCTCTTCAATGCATTCGCGTAAGTGTGTGTGGATCATCAGTGTAGACCTAAATAATTTACGCTGTCTTATATTTAAATTTCACATTCAGTTTCTACCGCAATTTGCGAAGAGGAACGATAAAATGTTGTCGACTGTAAATTACGAATTCTTTGCTTTGCAGATGACAGCCACCCTCAAGGCGTCGAAGAACGTCGTCCGGAGGCAGATGAAGAGCGTCATTGGCGCGCTCACTACGGAAGAGAAGCTGCGCCAGTCACAGATCGTCACCAACATGGTGGGTTTAGATTTAGCGTGTGTGACTGTGCAAGAGATAGATACACACATACATACACACAAACACACAAACACACACACACACACACACACACACACACACACATACACATACACATACACATACACACACACACACACACACACACACACACACACACACACAGAGAGAGAGAGAGAGAGAGAGAGAGAGAGAGAGAGAGAGAGAAGGGCATTATGTTTTCAGTGAAAGCTTTATTTATGTACAGCATCAGCTGCTGCATAAACCTTATTAAAATGTGATACTAGTAGTTTCCGCTTATGTGGACTACTTTCTAGCTGTGGCCAATAATTCGTTACAGCAATTTGGTTTCTGATGTATGAAAATACTTTCCTTAATAATGGCTTAAATGGTCGAACATGAGTATTTATAGATACCTGACATTGTCACCTGGAGGGCTACCATCTATATAGTACATAGAAAGCTTCAGATATGAAGTTTTTATTGTCTTGATCGCAGTGGATTACTAATTTCGGCAGGGTTAAGCTTCCATCTTCAGATCCGCAAGCATTACAAAACTATTACACTGCTGTAGCTGCAATCGTAAATTAACGATTTTACATTTCTTTTTGACATACCATCAGTGTATAGGTTGTGAAATCATGCTGTGCGATAAACCGCACGTTTGTTTATGTGCCATCGTATCGGACTGTGAATTTGAAATAAAAAATGAGATTACCTTTGCAGTAGTTATTGCAATAGATGTACAAATTCCAATATACGCCTAAGATTACATTATCTCATAACGAAAAAAAAGTAAAACGTTAAAAAGCATAACTTTCTTCTCATGGCAACGACATCAAGAAGCGGCGCATGTGTCTGAGATGAATACGTGGTACATATTGCTAGTAATCCAGCACACCTACATGTGATCAAGGCAATCATAACGTCATATCTGAAGCTTTGTATTTATGTTACGCGTCAGTAACACACTTCTGGTAACTGGTCACATTTGCACTCCTGCTGAAAAGGCAGTATGTACACTTTTTGCAAGACCTGCCGAAGTCACTCTCAATACCCTCACGTCGTAACCATCGAAGAGATTTTGTAACTGCATTGATGAAAAACATATTCCGTTTGCCTGTAGGCTAATGTTTTTCAGAACGGAATTTTCGCTTGGTTGCGCTTTAATGTAATAAGAGTAACTTGGCCAGGTCTTTTAAGAAGAGTATACGTCACGTTCCCAGTGCGAGTACAGATGTGTCCAGTTGTCAAAAGAGTTTAAGTGCTGTGCAACAAAATTCTCACGTTTGGCTGTTTATGTCATTTTTAAGGAAACTATGTTTGACAGCCGAGAAATCAAAATCCTATAATAATGGCTTGTTGTCCAGTGACAGAATATGGCCCATATGGACGGAAATCAATAGCACAACTCAGTAAAGCTTATGCAGGAACTGATGGTGAACACAAACTTGTGTTCATTGAAATTGTTACGGCTCTGCAGCATCATCTCGCATTTATAACAGCAACTTTTTTTACACCATTCCCTATTTACGCCCACTGTGAGGAATGGCTCAAATGGCTCTGTGCACTATGGGACTTAACATCTGAGGTCATCAGTCCCCTAGTACTTAGAACTACTTAAACCTAACTAACCTAAGGACATCACACACATCCATGCCCGAGGCAGGATTCGAACCTGCGACCGTAGCGGTCGCGCGGTTCCAGACTGAAGCGCCTAGAACCGCTTGGCTACTAGCGGCCGGCCACTGTGAGGACAGTCTGGGTATACAGAAGGGCACCAACTGCATTGATCATGGGTAGACAAGTATCGAAATATGATACTGGATTTTAAGACATACCCAGGAAGAGATACAGACTCAGATCACAATTTACTAATGAAGATTTGGTTGAAGTTTAAGAGAATTATCAAGAAGCATCAGTGTCCAAATAAGTGAGATACTATAGCACTGAGGAATGGTTACGTGCGTTTGGAGTTCCTGGGCTGTAGATATGGAGATAATGAATGCCACAGTAAATTACTTCGTTGACAAGGAAAGCGCATCTCATTAGTTGGAGAGATAAAAATGAGACGGTAATTCGAGCAAACTGAGCAACACAAGAAATATTCCGACTGATCGACGAAAGAAGGAAATACAGAAAGGATCAGGAACAGAAAGAAGAGAATCCAGCAATAGAAGTCACGTAGAAATAAAATCAGTAGGAAGTTCAAGGAAGCTATAGTGAAATGTCTGTAGTAAAAACGTAAAAAAATTTAAAAAGAAAGGCGTCTGCAGCGTAAATAAAATGCAAAATAAGTAGTCATTGTTGAGACTCCAATTGTTAGACGCAAAGGAAAGAACAGAAATAATGCAGTGAGATCTTGAACGAGGCAGAGGAACTATTCGCTGACAGTGAGATTTTGCACAAGCCAGAGGAACTGTCTGCTGACATGATACGATGAGATCACGCCAGCAGACATTTCCACTCCCTAAGACATGGAAGTGCGAGTTTGAAGGTCATTGGAAGACTTCACCTTTGGAACCCAATACAGTGGAAATTCTGCTTGTCAAGGATTCGACAAGTCTTTGATGGGTTTCCGGAGTACGTGGCACCTGAGGTCAAGGCCGATGGTGAACACGGGAATGGAGCGCGGTAACAACCCATATGTTTCTCATCGGGTAAAAATCAGCCGAATTAACAGCTAAAACCTCAAGGTGAGTTCATTATCATGCTGCTCAAATCATTGAAGATCGCCGCCTAGCCTCCATTGTACGACGGGGTGAGGTACTTGTGGTCCTCTATTATAGGGCGGGTAAGCCTATTCGTGGCTAAGCAGATGTCTGTTCCTGGATGAGCTGTTCTCATATGACGCAGTAGTATATATTGAGATAAAGTCGTTTGGATACAGTTGCGGACTGCAGCTCTAATGGAAATAGTGGCGGTTGACCCAAAACAAAGAAAAGAAATGTAATGCGTCTAAATTCTCAGATTCGATGTCATTTGAGTACACAAGCGGTAACCAGTCACATCCGTTAAGTATTTGTCTGGTCTGATTTGTTGTGAACGAACAAGAAACTCTAGCGGTGGGGAAGACATGCCAGTCAGAGATATCGAAGGAATCCTAAGGATGTGTAATTTTTCTACCAAAGACGTCACTTACGAATATCTTGTCCAGTTTTTGACAAATGTTCGTCGGTCTGGGGATCTTACTAAGAAAGGGACTGCGCCTACTCTCCATCGCCGATTTAGTCCAAATTTCAGCTACATGCAGGGCTTGGCCAGAAACGAAAGTGACAGAAGGTCGAGCTCCAGATGCGAAGGGTTTGAAGGGTTTAGAAAGAAAGTAGCATTTTTGGCGAGGGTAGGGCGACGCATCAATCATTTATGTTAGCGTTGTTTCCAGGCAGGGGCTGACACAACGGAAGGAGTACAGAACGGTAATACGGGGGTCGTTGGCTCGAGTCCCTATGCGGAAACACTGTTTTACTTTAAATTTTTTCGTTAATTGCACTGAAAAAAAAAAACAAAATAATGCTTAATATATTGTGTTTATTAATATGTTTTTACAAAAGGTATGAAAAGAAAAGGCAAAGCAAAATTTGGGAATGCTGTTAAATTTCTGAGAAAAGACTGACAATGTCCACCAGGGCACTGTAAATAACTTTCGAAGAATGGATTGTAATTAAGGAATACAGGATTTCGTATCCTACTAGTTTCTTTTGATCTTTGAGCAGTCCACTGCTGCTAATGGAAACCTCCGATATCAGTTTTTACCGTTAGGAAAAGAATTTAACCAATGAGCTTCAAAACGGATCTTTTCGAGAGAGAAAAACAAATCACATTCCGAGAAGACTGCAACAAAATACATTCCACTGTACATCATCAGCTTATCTCGCCAATATTTGTCGAAATGATACGTTGGCCGCGCGGGGTAGCCGCGCGGTCTTGGGAGCCTTGTCACGGTCCGTGCGGCTTGCCCCGTCGGAGGTTCGAGTCCTCCCTCGGACATGGGTGTGTGTGTTGTCCTTAGCGTAAGTTAGTATAAGTTAGATGTAATAGTGTGTGGGCTTAGCGACCGATGACCTCTACAGTTTGGTCCCATAAGATCTTCCCACAAATTTCCAATTCCCAATGATACGTTACCCTTGGTTTCCTACTAAACAATGCTATGAGAGAAAGTCTTTTATGAATGTAAACCAATTCTATTTTCCTATAGAAACATTAAGACAACCATGTAATTTTTAAAATGCTGCCTTTATAACGTGTGCAAGAACCCGAGAAAATTACTACTTCTCCTGTTTTCACGATGAATATCACCCAGGGCATATAAAAATCAACTGTAACATGATAAAAGTGTTTAATTTTACATACGAAGTTCTCATGTACGCCTTATGATCCCCTCCTGCAAGTTTATTTGCAATCCAAAATTTTTCTTTGTCTTTGTTTACCATGCCTTTTATGCAAACATTAATAAATGCAAAACACTCAGCATTCTTTTGGTTTATTTGCAGTGCAAGGAACGAAAAACCTGAAAACAGAAGAAAGTTGACGCTTAGGAACTAGACCCCACGACCCTCGGATTAGTGTGATTGTACGTTCCAGTAGAATTCAGAAAGTTATTATTTCCTCCGAAACGTAATGTCCACGAGGATAAAGTTAGATATTTCGGGCGTGTACATACGTGTGTCAATAATATTGTCGGGTACCAAGCTCGAGTGCAACGAGAAAGGATGTCTGAGGTAAAGATTTTGTTACACTTTGTGTCCTTCGTGCTAGTGATATGATGGCTTTCGGAATACAAATTCGTATTTTATCGTAGATGGACTATTGTTTGTGTTACACAATTGAAGCTACCGGAGTGGTTGGTGGGGTAGGGGTCTTTCGGCACCGATAGACAAACCGTAAACTAGATTCAGAGTAATATATATATATATATATATATATATATATATATATATATATATATATATATATATATTTTACACACATACAGGGTTGGTTGGTTGTTTTGGGGAAGAGACCAAACAGCGAGGTCATCGGTCTCATCGGATTAGGGAAGGATGGGGAAGGAAGTCGGCCGTGCCCTTTCAAAGGAACCATCCCAGCATTTGCCTGGAGTGATTTAGGGAAATCATGGAAAACCTAAATCAGGATGGCCGGACGCGGGATTGAACCGTCGCCCTCCCGAATGCGACACATACAGGGTGTCCCAGCTATCTTGTCCACCCAAAATATCTCTGGAACAATAACAGCTATTGGAAAACGACTTTCACCGTTCACCGGTATCAACGTAGGGCTAGGGCACATGAATGTGCATATTTGGAAACATTCTAAAATGAAAGCATATGTGTTTTTTAACACAAACTTATGTTTTTGTAAATGGACCACCTATAATTTTTCTTCAGCAATCCATAGCATGAAAAAGCACATACACAATGGCGTTGATTGCATCGCAATATTCCCATTACATCCCGAGATATTGAGACGCGAGGTTAACGCTTGAAACACCCGACATGCGCTGCTAGCGCACGTCCTGAGGCTCAGGCGTGAACCCCATGCTGCCCGTAATCGCGATGTAATTGACATGTGTAATCACACCTCCATACTTATCAAGAGGTCGGAAACGAGTAATACGGTCCGCTGCCATCCTGCATTAACGTCGTACATTCCAGCAGGTATTTATCCCATTGGCTAGGGGTGATGCGGTTCTGTATCATATCTGTGTACCGCAACGTTAGTCACAAAGTTAACTTCGCTTATCGTTAATCCGTTACTAAAAAGGTAATGCCGTTCAACATTAAAACTTTACTTTACTGTAGATCTAACGTACCCGTGGTCTAGGGGTAGCGTCTTTGATTCATAATCAAAACGTCTTCGGTCCCGGGTTCGATCCCTGCCACTGCCTAAAATTTTGATAAATAATCAGCATTGGCGGCCGAAGACTTCCGGCATAAGAAGTCAGCCTCATTCTGCCAACGGCCTTGTCAAAGAGGGCGGAGGAGCGGACAGAGGTTCAGGGCACTCTCTTGTCCAGGGGGTGGGAAATTGCCCCTAAAGGCGGAAGAATCAGCAATGATCAACGACATGAGGATGCAGAAGGCAATGGAAACCACTGCATTAAAGACACGTAACGTGTATCCACAGGACATGTGGCCTGTATTTGAAGAAGTGTCATGATGATCTCTCCATTGGCAAAAGATTCCGGAATAGTCCCCCATTCGGATCTCTGGGATGGGACTGCCAAGGGGGAGGTTACCATGAGAAAAAGATTGAATAATCAACGAAAGGATAACGTTCTACGAGTCGGGGCGTGGAATGTCAGAAGCTTGAACGTGGTAGGGAAACTAGAAAATCTGAAAAGGGAAATGCAAAGGCTCAATCTAGATATAGTAGGGGTCAGTGAAGTGAAGTGGAGGGAAGACAAGGGTTTCTGGTCAGATGAGTATCGGGTAGTATCAACAGCAGCAGAAAATGGTATAACAGGTGTAGGATTCGTTATGAATAGGAAGGTAGGGCAGAGGGTGTGTTACTGTGAACAGTTCAGTGACCGGGTTGTTCTAATCAGAATCGACAGCAGACCAACACCGACAACGATAGTACAGGTATACATGCCGACGTCGCAAGCTGAAGATGAACAGATAGAGAAAGTGTATGAGGATATTGAAAGGGTAATGCAGTATGTAAAGGGGGACGAAAATCTAATAGTCATGGGCGACTGGAATGCAGTTGTAGGGGAAGGAGTAGAAGAAAAGGTTACAGGAGAATATGGGCTTGGGACAAGGAATGAAAGAGGAGAAAGACTAATTGAGTTCTGTAACAAGTTTCAGCTAGTAATAGCGAATACCCTGTTCAAGAATCACAAGAGGAGGAGGTATACTTGGAAAAGGCTGAGAGATACGGAAAGATTTCAATTAGATTACATCATGGTCAGACAGAGATTCCGAAATCAGATACTGGATTGTAAGGCGTACCCAGGAGCAGATATAGACTCAGATCACAATATAGTAGTGATGAAGAGTAGGCTGAAGTTCAAGACATTAGTCAGGAAGAATCAATACGCAAAGAATACTAAGATACGGAAGTACTAAGGAATGACGAGATACGTTTGAAGTTCTCTAACGCTATAGATACAGCAATAAGGAATAGCGCAGTAGGCAGTACAGTTGAAGAGGAATGGACATCTCTAAAAAGGGCCATCACAGAAGTTGGAAAGGAAAACATAGGTACAAAGAAGGTAGCTGCGAAGAAACCATGGGTAACAGAAGAAATACTTCAGTTGATTGATGAAAGAAGGAAGTAAAAAAATGTTCCGGGAAAATCATGAACACAGAAATACAAGTCGCTGAGGAATGAAATAAATAGGAAGTGCAGGGAAGCTAAGACGAAATGGCTGCAGGAAAAATGTGAAGACATCGAAAAAGATATGATTGTCGGAAGGACAGACTCAGCATACAGGAAAGTCAAAACAACCTTCGGTGACATTAAAAGCAACGGTGGTAACATTAAGAGTGCAACGGGAATTCCACTGTTAAATGCAGAGGAGAGAGCAGATAGGTGGAAAGAATACACTGAAAGCCTCTATGAGGCTGAAGATTTGTCTGATGTGATAGAAGAAGAAACAGGAGTCGATTTAGAAGAGATAGGGGATCCAGTATTAGAATCGGAATATAAAAGAGCTTTGGAGGACTTACGGTCAAATAAGGCAGAAGGGATAGATAACATTCCATCAGAATTTCTAAAATCATTGGGGGAAGTTGCAACAAATCGACTATTCACGTTGGTGTGTAGAATATATGAGTCTGGCGATATACCATCTGACTTTCGGAAAAGCATCATCCACACAATTCCGAAGGCGGCAAGAGCTGACAAGTGCGAGAATTATCGCACAATCAGCTTAACAGCTCATGCACCGAAGCTGCTTACAAGAATAATATACAGAAGAATGGAAAAGAAAATTGAGAATGCGCTAGGTGACGATCAGTTTGGCTTTAGGAAAAGTAAAGGGACGAGAGAGGCAATTCTGACGTTACGGCTAGTAATGGAAGCAAGGCTAAAGAAAAATCAAGACACTTTCATAGGATTTGTCGACCTGGAAAAAGCGTTCGACAATATAAAATGGTGCAAGCTGTTCGAGATTCTGAGAAAAGTAGGGGTAAGCTATAGGGAGAGACGGGTCATATACAATATGTACAACAAACAAGAGGGAATAATAAGAGTGGACGATCAAGCACGAAGTGCTCGTATTAAGAAGGGTGTAAGACAAGGCTGTAGCCTTTCGCCCCTCCTCTTCAATCTGTACATTGAGGAAGCAATGATGGAAATAAAAGAAAGGTTCAGGAGTGGAATTAAAATACAAGGTGAAAGGATATCAATGACACGATTCGCTGGTGACATTGCTATCCTGAGTGAAAGTGAAGAAGAATTAAATGATCTGCTGAACGGAATGAACAGTCTAATGAGTACACAGTATGGTTTGAGAGTAAATCGGAGAAAGACGAAGGTTATGAGAAGTAGTAGAAATGAGAACAGCGAGAAACTGAACATCAGGATTGATGGTCACGAAGTCAATGAAGTTAAGGAATTCTGCTACCTAGGCAGTAAAATAACCAATGACGGACGGAGCAAGGAGGACATCAAAAGCAGACTCGCTATGGCAAAAAAGGCATTTCTGGCCAAGAGAAGTCTACTAATATCAAATACCGGCCTTAATTTGAGGAAGAAATTTCTGGGGATGTACGTCTGGAGTACAGCATTGTATGGTAGTGAAACGTGAACTGTGGGAAAACCGGAACAGAATAGAATCGAAGCATTTGAGATGTGGTGCTATAGACGAATGTTGAAAATTAGGTGGACTGATAAGGTAAGGAGTGAGGAGGTTCTACGCAGAATCGGAGAGGAAAGGAGTATGTGGAAAACACTGATAAGGAGAAGGGACAGGATGATAGGACATCTGCTAAGACATGAGGGAATGACTTCCATGGTATTAGAGGGAGCTGTAGAGGCCAAAAACTGTAGAGGAAGACAGAGATTGGAATACGTCAAGCAAATAATTGAGGACGTAGGTTGCAAGTGCTAGTTTTACCGTTGTTTAGGTAAAAATGTTTTGATTTGGGAAGTTCAGGTAGGACATAGAAGATGAATGTAAACATTTGGGTCGAACGCAAAGCGTGCTCGGATAGCCGAAGCGGCTAACGGGACCGCTGTAGAAAAGCGGGAACTTCAGGCTCGAGTCCCGGACCGGCACAAATTTTCAACTTTCGCCATTGAATTATTCCATCGCCCATTTGTGGCTGACATCGGTACCTCCCTTGAAATGTTAAATTCGTGGCGTCAAACGTTCAGGGATATGACATGAAAGTTCATCTGTAACTAAACATGTCCGTCCCAACCGGCACCACTTGTTTTTATACATCGGGTGTAAATATCAACATTTCAAAGGAGGTACCGATGTCAGCCACATATGGGCGATGGAATAATTGAATGGCGAAAGTTGAAAGTTTGTGCCGGTCCGGGACTCGAACCCGAAGTTCCCGCTTTTCTACAGCGGTCCCGTTAACCACTTCGGCTATCCGAGCATGCCTTGTGTCCGACCCCAATTGTCAACTTACCGCACGCTACGAAGTAGCGTCCACTGCCCATTTACCTCATTGCTCGCTGCGTGCCCTGTAATCCACGTCTGGCACGGATCCCACTGTGCATCCGAATTGCGGATATCAGAGACGTCAACAAATTTTCACTTGCCTGCTCAACGCGGATGTACAATAGCGTCCGTACCTCTTGTGAGACTACAAGAAACGCTGCGAGCAAATGAGGTAGTGGACAGTTGAACCTGCTTCGTAGCGTGCGGTGCGGTGCGGTAAGTTGAGAATTTGGGTCGGACGCAAAGTGCGTCCAGACAGCCGACGCGGTTAAGGCGACCGCTCGCTTAAAACGGGAAATCCGGGTTCGAGTCCCGGTCCGATACAAGTTTTCAACTTTCGTCACTGAATTATTTCAACGCCCACTTGCGCCAGACATCGGTACCTCCCCCGAAGTGTTAAATTCGTGGCGTCAAACGTTCAGGGATATGACGTGGAAGCTCATCTGTAACTAAAACCTTCATGCTGCCGTATGGCCTATTCCGAATTCTTTACGGGGTAGAACAAATTAATGTACATTTGCTTTTGAGCTTCAAGCAAAAACGTGTGTGTCTTGCACATGCCCTTTAGCATCACCTGGACATGGACCTTAAAATTCTTTACATAGCTTAATTGTGAATTGCTGACCGAACAACCTTATGAACCTTCTCATTTTTTGAAAAACGAAATCAAAACATTTGTTACGTCCTAACAATATCAGTGACCCATGAAAGACATGCGGAAAACTTGTAGCCTTCCAGATAGAGCGTATGCACAATCTTCACATTGACAACACTGCAGGGCTTGAATTTTGTCATTGGTTAAATAAAAATCGTCGTTTGCTTCCGTTAATACTGTTCACTGATGAAACAATATTTACACGGAATGGAATCAACAACACACGTAATAATCATCAATGATCGTTGGAAAATCCAGATGCTGCAGTTGAAATCTATTTCCAAGTTTCGATTAATGTTTGGCGTGACATTGTAGGTAACGTGTTGGCAGCTCCAGTCATTTTAGAAGAGCAATGACGGGACAGAATTACTTGCATTTTTTTGAAAAATTCATTTCTGGAAAACGTTGATGACGTTCGTTTGGCTACGGGGACTGCAATGTATTTCCAGCATCAAGGAGCCCCTCAACAATTTACCAGACGTATGAGGGAACATCTGAATCGTGCTGTACAGTGTGCAATGTACTTCCAGCACGACGGATCCCCTCCTCCTATTATCAGTCGTGTGAGGGAACACCTCAGCCGCACTTTCCCTAATGGTCGGTTTGGTTGCAGTAGTATAATTAATTAACCACTAACACCGCCTGACCTTACGCCATTACATTTTTGTTTATGGTGTTGGACGAAGTCTGGTGTGTACAAACGACGGTGAATACGCGAGATGAACTGCTTGGTCGCATCATGGACGCTGCTTCCTTCATTAAGTTCAAATGGCTCTGAGCACTATGGGATTTAACTTCTAAGGTCATCAGTCCCCTAGAACTTAGAACTACTTAAACCTAACTAACCTAAGGACATCACACACATCCATGCCAGAGGCAGGATTCGAACCTGCGACCGTAGCTGTCGCGCGTTTCCAGACTGTAGCGCCTAGAACCGCTCGGCTACTCCGGTCGGCCCTTCATTAGGGAACGTGCTGAGTCACTCAGACAGGCAGCACAGCGTGTTCTCCCAAGAGTGCAGAAATGCAATGAAGTTGACAGTGGGATATTTGAACATAATTGTGGACGTTACAGCGGCTATAATGTGGCGTGTACGATGATGGTTAGAGGTGAATTTGTTAAAAATACATATTTGTTCAATTAATATTTTGTAGAATGCATGTTATAGTGGTTACTAAAAGTTGTACATGTGAAAACCTGAGAGTATATTGGATTACACGGAACATAAATAACAGTTTACATTAAATGTGTTCTTTCTCGGAAGCCATTCGAAACAGGACTTATGTTCACATGAAGTATTTTGATTCACATCATCGTTCCTGCCATATATTGATCATTTTTCGTGGGACACGCTGTAGTAAGAGAAGTGTGATGGCCTCTATGTACTCCGCATGAATGTTCCATTAAATGGCAAAGGACATTGCCGGAAACAGATGCATCCATTAAGGAACTACATTCATCTGCTGCGGTGGGAATGAACTGGTTGTCCCGACAGAACTCTGCTCGTTCGCTGAGCGCATCGTCGCCGTGGTCTGCGGGTTGGGTTGGGTTGGCGCTTCCTGCAGCGGTCGTTGGAAGATCGTATATCAGGTGCACCGGAGCACAATTGCGCCGAATGGTGTGCCGAGGTCGCCACTTTTTGCTGCGTCTGAATCTCGCGAGAACTACTCCAGGGCGGAGCTGGCCGCCTGCCAAGATCAACACCGCGGTCTGACCTACTCTGGGGCGCCAGATTCGTAAAGTCTCCACTTCCAGCGAGCAGTACATGAGGAATGAAATAAACAGGAAGTGCACGGAAGCCAAGACAAAATTGCTCCACCAAAAATGTGAAGAAATCGAAAAATCAATGAGTGTCGGAATGGATGACTCAGCATATAGGAAAGTCAAAACAGCCTTCAGTGAAATTAAAAGTAAGGGTGTTAACATTGACAGTGCATCGGGAATCCCACTGTTAAATGCAGAGGAGAGAGCGGACAGGTGGAAAGACGACATTGGAGGCCTGTATGAGGGGGAAGATTTGTCTGATGTGCTAGAAGAAGAAGAAACAAGAGTCGATTTAGAAGAGATAGGTGATACACTATAAGAATCAGAATTTAAGACACCTTTGAAGGACTTAAGATCAAATAAGGCAGAATGGATTGATAACATTCCATCAGAATTTCTAAAATCATTTAGGGGAAGTGGCAATAAAATGGCTGCTCAGGTTGGTGTGTAGAATGTATGGGTCTGGGGACATACCATCAGTTTTTCCGAAAAACATCATTCCGAAGACTGCAAGAGCCGACAAGTGCGATAACTGTTGCATAAACAACTTAACATTTTATACATTCAAGTTGCTTACAAGAATAATATACACAAGAATGACAAAGAAAATTGAGTGTGTCTTACATGACGATCAGTTTGGCTTTAGGAAAAGTAAAGACACAAGAGAGTCAATTCTGACGTTACGGTTGATAATGGAAGCAAAATTATAGAAAAATCCAGACATGTTCATAGGATTTGTCGACCAAGTAAACGTTCGACAAAGTGAAATGGTGTAAGATGTTCTAAAATAAGGGTAACCTCTAGGGAGAGACGGGTAATATACAATATGTACAAGAACGGAGAGGGAATAATAAGAGTGGACGACCAAGAGCGAAGTGCTCGGATAAAAAGGGTGTAAGGCAGGAATGTAGTCTTTTACCCCTACTGTTCAATCTATACATCGAAGAACCAATGATGGAAATAAAAGAAAGTTTTAGGAGTGGAATTTAAAATTAAAGGGGAACGGATATCAATGATACAATTCGCCGATGACATTGCTATCCTAAGTGAAAGTGATAAAGAACTACATGATCTTCTGAATGGAATGAACAATCTAATGGATACTGAATATGGATTGGAGTAAACAGAAGAAAGACGAAAGAAATGAGAACCGAGAAAAATTTAACATGAGGAGTGATGGTCACGAAGTACATGAATTTAAGGAATTCTGTTATCTAGTCTGCAAAATAACCAAAAACGGACGGACCATGGAGGACGTCAAAAGAACTCTAGCACTGGCAAAAAGGGCATTTCCGGCCGAGAGAAGTCTACTAATATCAAACATATGCCTTAATTTGAGGAAGAAATTTCTGAGAATATACGTTTGCATCACAACATTATACGGTAGTGAAACATGGACTGTGGGAAAACCGGAACAGAAGAGATTCGAAGCATTTGAGATGTGGTGCTACAGACGAATGTTGAAAATTAGGCGGACTAATAAGATAGGGAATGAGGAGGTTCTGCACAGAATCGGAGAGGAAAGGAATATGTGAAACACACTGACAAGGAGATGGGACAGGATAATAACTCACCAGGGAACGACTTCCATGGTACTAGGGGGAGCTGTAGAGGGCAAAATCTGTAGAGGAAGACAGAGATGAATACATCTAGCAAATTATTGAGTACGTAGGTCGTAAGTGCTACTCTGAGATGAAGAGCTTGGCACAGAAGAGGAATTCGTGGCGGGCCTTATCAAACCAGTCAGAAGAATGATGACACAAAAAAAGTACATGTCCAGCTGTTGCATAGCGAAAGCTTAAATGTAAGTGTGAACTAAAATTCCTATTGGTAGGTGAGCTACGATGGAAAGCACAAGATCACAAATTGAACTTTTTATTTGATAGTGAAAATTATATGAACGTAAGGACAAAACAGTCGCAGTCATGCTGGCATTCAAGCAATAAGTGCTCATAGGACCACGTTTCAAAGCACCTGAAGAAGTTAGTTAGGTCCACTATCGTGACATATTGCGTAAAAGTGGGATCGCTAATTCAGAAACAGAAAAAATATGAGCATGCTGGTGACTAGCTTAATTAGTGTCATTTCACTGACTTGATGACATTTTACGTCGGTCGGAGACTCGCAGATCATCAGACTGTTTTATTGGGAATGAACAATTATTTAATGCAGATGGACTGCGGCATTTGTCCACTAATTCACTTGTCTAGAATGTCAGATAAAAATCATCTGAGACATATGTGGGTGAAAGACAAGAAAGAAAGATTTTGTGGACTATTTATAAAATTTTTCGTATTTTACGTAATTTAATGGTAGTCTGCAATCTTGTTGTTGTTGTTGCAGAACGTACATTTTCAAACAAGTAATTTAAGTTTAAAAAAAGGTGATCTTACTGTGTTTTACTACGTAAGTGTCTCTGACTATCCAGAACACTTTCCATCGGATTCTCAGGATGCAACCCTCCAGGTTTAATATAGCTCAAACTCAGCCCTTTTAAATTTCTGTTACTTACTGTGCAATTTACATACACTGGTAAGCCAAAACTTTGTGACAGCTTGCTTAATAGTATGTTTTTTCGCCTCTGGAACGGAATACTGTTGCGATTCGACTAGTTCTTGATCCGTTTTCGGGAGTATGTGGCACCTTATGTCAACGCACTGGTAACGGTAAATTACGAGTCGGTGGTCATGCAGTTGTGGTGGCTAAGACATGAACGTGAATCCACTATCATGCTCAGAAATCCACTATAGTACGAGCCTGGTCTTGTTAACGAACAGTTACCCTTCTGGAAGATGCCTCCGTCGGGATAAACATCAAGCGTGACAGGATGCGAGTGACCTGCAATAATCTTCACATATTCCACAATTATCATGGCGCCTTGGATTACCACTACAGGACCGATTAAAGCCCAGGTATATTCCCCCCCCCCCCCCCCCCCCCCCCCCATATTACAATACTGGCCCCAACGGCATGCGCCCGTGCCACAATGAAAGTTTCGAGTAGTTGTTCGCCTGGGTGGCGGCGTCTTCGAACTATACTATAAAACTGTTGCAAAAAATAAATAAATAAATAAATAAAAGATTTATACTACCAGGCGATAATTTTCCATCTATCCACGATTCAGTTTAGATGATGCCGTACGCAATACAGTCGTAATTGACGATCTCACAGGATCAACATTGCAAACGGTAGCGGTCGTTTGCTGTGGAGTTCCATGTTCGACAGTGTATGCCAAAAAATGGTCTCGCAAACACTTGTACTTGCACCAGCACTGTACTTTGTCGCCACATGTGCCACAGATCGCATTCTGTCCTGTAGGAAAGCTTCCAACCTGCGTGTTCTGTGATGAGACGCGGATGTCCGACGCCTAATCGCTTAGTCGTGGTTTCACAGTCATTCAGCCACTTTACGGAGATAATAACAACGGCAGCACGCGAACAGCCGACCAGGTTCGCCGTCTCCGAGATGCTCGTTCGCAGCCGCCAGCCAATGACAATCTGCCGTTTATCAAAGTCGCGTAAGTCAGTGGATTTACCCGCTTGCAATCCGTATTGTCCTTTGAATGAGTCCGCAGTCGTCTCTGCTTCCCTTATATACCAAGGGCGTTCAATACGCTATGCCAAAATTTTTTCTCTCGGCCAATTTCGGTTGAAAAACGCACAATTTGCTGTGGGACGTCTTGGACTATTCCCGCTTAAGCGCCTATAGTCATGAAGTCCCGATGGGTGGTGGCGCTATAGATAGCGTTCAAACAGCGTCTGTAACGCATGTGCAGAGAGCTGCCACTGAGTTTCTTTTGGCAGAAAACCAGACGTGTCAGATATTCGCAGTCCTTGCACAACGCGTACGGAGAGCTGGCAGTGAACAAAAGCACGGTGAGTCGTTGGGGGAGGCATCTGTCATCATCGCAGCAAGGTGACACACACCTGTCCGATATTCCGCCTGCAAGCCAGCCGCGCACAGCTCTGACTCCTACAGTGTTGGAACGTGCAGACACTGTCTTTCGACCTGACCGACAGATCACAATCAAACACCTTGTGCAACTGGACATCTCTGCTGGTAGTGCTGACGCACTCGCCACCAATTGTGCTGCTCAAAGATGTGTGTCACATGGGTTCCTCGCCGCCGAACAGAAGACCATAAAGAGCAACGAAGGACCATCTGTACGGAATTGCTTGCGCGTTACAAAGCTGATCGTGACAGTTTTTTGTCAATCATTGTCGCAGGCGATGAAACATGGGTTCCTCACTTCAAACTAGAAGTAGCTCCACACCACCTCTCCTCCGAAGAAAAAGTTCTATTCCGCGCCCTCAGCCGGTAGAGTTATGACGACGATCTTCTCGGACTGTGAAGGGTTATTCTCAATGATGCCCTTCCTCTTTGTGCAACGATCAACGGGAAGTGTGTTGTGCTACCTTAAGGAAACTGAAGAATCGACTTCAGCGTTTTCGTCGCCGCTAAAATGCAAACGAACTTGTTCTTCACCGTGGCAACTCAAGCCCTTACAGAAGTCTGCACACCCGGGACGAGCTCACAGAACGTCATTGAACTGTTTTTCCTCATCCACCATACAGCCCGGATCTCACGCCTTCCGATGTCCATCTGGCCTAATGAAGGATGCAGTTCGCAGGAAGCAGTAAGCATTTTAAGGGGAAGTTACTGATGCAGTAAGACGCTGGCTCCGACGTCGACCAGTAGACTGGTACCATGAAGGCATACAGGCCTTCCCAGTAAGGTGGCGTAACGCCGTCGCATTGAACGGAGATTATGTTGAAAAATAGGAATTTTTAGCCCAAAAATGGAGGAATAATATGTAGTGGAATGCTTCCAGAGAAAAAAAAAATGTGTTCCATTACTTATTGACCGCCCTCGCTCTTTCCTTACCAATTGACGTGGTCGCATCGTCAACGTCAACGTCGTCAGACGGCACTGAATCCCGCGGTGGGCAGCGGTCAGAATGTTTCGGCTTATCAGTGTAACATTAGTGCTTATAAGGAAAATATTTAATTATTAAGCAGTTAAAGAAGAAAATTAAGTGAAAATAATTTATCGATACTACTGTTACATTAAACGACTTCTTTCCGCCGCATTTTTTGTTATACACGTTTTTCAGTCCTTATTTTTTACACAGTTTTACGAAACCATACAGTTAATGATCATCTGCAGCGCATTAAAGTGGAACCAGGAGACACAGAGCAATCCGAAGACGGACTAATATTCTTTATCTAACCACGTATGCGAAGTCCTGCCCGTAGCGCTCCTGAAAATGTCTTGCTACCGCACCTGCCGTGACCACTCTGTGTCCCTGGAACTACAGCTCTTCGATATTCCGCGAGAGGCCGTCGCTGCAGCCAATCAGCTACGCCATGCCGTGACTTCTAAGCCAGCATCATCTTCGTCTTGGTCTTTTATTTCTTCGTCGGTCACATAGCTTTTTCATTTTCTGTCTCGTCTTCTAGCGCTCTTGTTCACGTTATTGTGGTTACCACCGGCGAGGCGTCAGTCCGTGGTTTTGCCATGGCTCCTCAAGTTGTTCTTACTTACTGACATATTTATAATTGTTCCAAGGCGTTGCTACTGTTCACGGAAACCCATCTGCAGAAGACGGTCGGTTCAAGAAATTCTTGTGTTATATCTTACAACCTGCCGCCCACTGTGGCCAAGCGGTTCTAGGCTCTTGAGTCCGGAATCGCGCTGCTGCTACTGTCGCAGGTTCGAATCCTGCCTAGGGCATGGATGTGTGTGATGTCCTTAGGTTGGTTCGGTTTAATTAGTTCTAAGTCTAGCGGACTGATGATCTCAGATGTAAGTCCCATAATGCTTAGAGCCATTTGAGCCATATCTTACAACCTACACCATTGCATTCGTAATTAACGACACAGTGAAACGAAATAAAGTGTACAACGTGTTACCGATTTCAGATAGCATTGTATGCGCTTCACTGTGTAAGATGGAATCGCAATTGGCTAAAACATGTATACAATAATTATCAAAGGTATCCGAACACCTGTCACTGAACATTATTAGTATGTGGTGCGAAGACCTTTTGCCTTTGTCGACTTGAACTTTGCTAGGGGCACTTTCAATGAGTTTTCTGAATGTCACAAGAGAAACTGCAGCCCAGTCTTGATCAAAAGTCGAAACCAGAGTAGATAGTGATGTTTGACGCTCCAGTCTAGAGCGAAGTCGATGTTATAAAGCATCCCAAGGGTATTTCAGTGGGTTCAGTTCGGGACACTCGGCAGACCAATCCATTTCAGAAATGAAGTTGTCCACAAATCATTGCCTCTAATATGCTGCTTTATGACAGGGTGTATTATCCTGCTGACACAATCACCGTCTCCGAACTGTTCCTCTATTACACGTAATAGACAGTTCTGTAATATGTGTCGTCGTAACTGCCGTCTGCTTTACGTCTGCTGTGCAGCGAGCTACCTTAATTTAAGTATTAACTGTAATTTTCTTACTTGTCACTTCTTCTTCCGTGTGTATTTGCTTTTAGGAAGCTTTAATTGTCGGGTGCTATTAATAGTGTTCCATAGATTTCGTGTTTGTTTTGAATACAGTCAGAGAGAGTCCCTTTAGTCAGCCATAGTGCCAGTAGAGTCAGTGTCGTCGTAACTGCCGTCTGCTTTACGTCTGCTGTGCAGCGAGCTACCTTAATTTAAGTATTAACTGTAATTTTCTTACTTGTCACTTCTTCTTCCGTGTGTATTTGCTTTTAGGAAGCTTTAATTGTCGAGTGCTATTAATAGTTCCATAGACTTCGTGTTTGTTTTGAATAGAGTCAAAGAGAGTCCCTTTAGTCAACCATAGTGCCAGTAGTGCTAGTGTTTGTTTGCAATACAGTCCAGAGACAGGTAGTGCTATTTTCATTGTTTTCTACAAGAAGTGCCTAGCAACCACAGTTTAGTGAATAAACAGCCGCCTATAGTGAATTAGCAGTCTAGTTAAAGGTTGATTAACTCTCATCAGTAAATTGATTCCTTAGGATGGATAGGATGTGTGACTGCTGTGTACGGACGCAGGAGGAGCTGGCCACTGTTCGCGAACAGCTGAGCGTGTTGATGGCCGCGGTCAGCCGTCTTCAGGCTGCTGCCTCGGAGTGTAGCGGCAGTGGGGAGTCTGGTGCGTCGCAAGGTACACCCCAAGTGTTACATGCTTCACCCACTGTCCCTGCTGTCGAGACATCTTCGCGTGTACTGGGCGCGGTTGGGCCACCCTCTCCCCAAGGGGAGTGGCGGGTTCAGCGGCGTTCGCGGCGCACGAGGCGGAGGGTCAATGTGGAGGCTGGCCGTGTGGCATCGCCCGCTCTGCCTGTGAGTGGACATGTGGCTGCTCCTTCAGCAAGGTCCGAGCAGGCACACGGGGGGAGGGGTTTATTAGTTATTGGGAGCTCCAACGTTAGGCGGGTGATGGAGCCCCTTAGGGAAATAGCGGGAAGGTCGGGGAAGAAGGCCAGTGTTCACTCTGTCTGCTTGCCGGGGGGTCTCATCCGAGATGTGGAGGAGGTCCTACCGGCAGCGATAGAGAGCACTGGGTGCATCCGACTGCAAATTGTTGCTCATGTCGGCACCAATGACTCCTGCCGTCTGGGTTCAGAGGTCATCCTCAGTTCGTACAGGCGGTTGGCGGAATTGGTGAAGGCGGAAAGCCTCGCTCGCGGGGTGAAATCAGAGCTAACTATTTGTAGTATCGTTCGCAGAACCGATCGCGGTCCTCTGGTTTGGAGCCGAGTGGAAGGCTTAAACCAGAGGCTCAGACGATTCTGCGGAGATCTGGGGAGCAAATTTCTCGACCTACGCTATCGGGTGGAGAAATGTAGGGTCCCCCTGAAAAGGTCAAGCGTGCACTACACGACGGAAGCGGCTACAAGGGTAGCGGAGTAGGTGTGGAGTGCACATGGGGGTTTTTTAGGTTAGAGAATCCCCTCCCTAGGCCCGACAAGACGCCTCCTGAGACGCAGCAAGGTAGGAGTAGGCAAAATGCAACAGGGAATAACAATATTAATGTGCTAATAGTAAACTGCAGGAGCGTCTACAGAAAGGTCCCAGAACTGCTCTCATTAATAAACGGTCACAACGCTCATATAGTACTAGGGACAGAAAGTTGGCTGAAACCAGACGTAAATAGTAATGAAATCCTAAACTCAGATTGGAATGTATACCGCAGAGACAGGCTGGACAGTGAAGGGGGAGGCGTGTTTATAGCGATAAGAAGTGCAATAGTATCGAAGGAAATTTATGGAGATCCGAAATGTGAAATGATTTGGGTGAAGGTCACGGTTAAAGCAGGCTCAGACATAGTAATTGGATGTCTCTATAGGCCCACTGGCTCAGCAGCTGTTGTAGCTGAGCACCTGAAGGATAATTTGGAAAATATTTCGAGTAGATTTCCCCACCATGTTATAGTTCTGGGTGGAGATTTTAATTTGCCGGATATAGACTGGGAGACTCAAACGTTCATAACGGGTGGCAAGGACAAAGAATCCAATGAAATTTTTTTAAGCGCTTTATCTGAAAACTACCTTGAGCAGTTAAACAGAGAACCGACTCGTGGCGATAACATATTAGACCTTCTGGTGACAAACAGCCCCGAACTATTTGAAACAGTTAACGCAGAAAAGGCAATCAGCGATCATAAAGCGGTTACTGCATCGATGATTCCAGCCGTAAATAGGAATATTAAAAAGGGTAGGAAGATTTTTCTGTTTAGAAAAAGTGACAAAAAGCAGATTTCAGAGTACCTGTTGGCTCAACACAAAAGTTTTGTCTCAAGTACAGATAGTGTTGAGGATCAGTGGAAAAAGTTCAAAACCGTCGTACATAATGCGTTAGATGAGTATGTGCCAAGCAATATCGTAATAGATGGAAAAGAGCCACCGTGGTACAACAACCGAGTTAGAAAACTGCTGCGGAAGCAAAGGGAACTTCACAGCAAACATAAACATAGCCAAAGCCTTGCAGACAAACAAAAATTACGCGAAGCGAAATGTAGTGTGAGGAGGGCTATGCGAGAGGCGTTCAATGAATTCGAAAGTAAAGTTATATGTACTGACTTGGCAGAAAATCCTAAGAAATTTTGGTCTTATGTCAAAGCGGTAGGTGGATCAAAACAAAATGTCCAGACACTCTGCGACCAAAATGGTACTGAAACAGAGGATGACAGACTAAAGGCCGAAATACTAAATGTCTTTTTCCAAAGTTGTTTCACAGAGGAAGATTGCACTGTAGTTCCTTCTCTAGATTGTCGCACAGATGACAAAATGGTAGATATCGAAATAGACGACAGAGGGATAGAGAAACAATTAAAATCGCTCAAAAGAGGAAAGGCCTCTGGACCTGATGGGATACCAGTTCAATTTTACACAGAGTACGCGAAGGAACTTGCCCCCCTTCTTGCAGCGGTGTACCGTAGGCCTCTAGAAGAGCGTAGCGTTCCAAAGGATTGGAAAAGGGCACAGGTCATCCCCGTTTTCAAGAAGGGACGTCGAGCAGATGTGCAGAACTATAGACCTATATCTCTAACGTCGATCAGTTGTAGAATTTTGGAACACGTATTGTGTTCGAGTATAATGACTTTTCTGGAGACTAGAAATCTACTCTGTAGGAATCAGCATGGGTTTCGAAAAAGACGGTCATGTGAAACCCAGCTCGCGCTATTCGTCCACGAGACTCAGAGGGCCATAGACACGGGTTCACAGGTAGATGCCGTGTTTCTTGACTTCCGCAAGGCGTTCGATACAGTTCCCCACAGTCGTTTAATGAACAAAGTAAGAGCATGTGGACTATCAGACCAATTGTGTGATTGGAATGAAGAGTTCCTAGATAACAGAACGCAGCATGTCATTCTCAATGGAGAGAAGTCGTCCGAAGTAAGAGTGATTTCAGGTGTGCCGCAGGGGAGTGTCATAGGACCGTTGCTATTCACAATATACATAAATGACCCTGTGGATGACTTCGGAAGTTCACTGAGGCTTTTTGCATATGATGCTGTGGTGTATCGAGAGGTTGTAACAATGGAAAATTGTACTGAAATGCAGAAGGATCTGCAGCGAATTGACGCATGGTGCAGGGAATGGCAATTGAATCTCAATGTAGACAAGTGTAATGTGCTGCGAATACATCATTTAGCTACAAAATAGCAGGTCAGCAACTGGAAGCAGTTAATACCATAAATTATCTGGGAGTACGCATTAGGAGTAATTTAAAATGGAATGATCATATAATGCTGATCGTCGGTAAAGCAGATGCCAGACTGAGATTCATTGGAAGAATCCTAAGGAAATGCAATCCGAAAACAAAGGAAGTAGGTTACAGTACGCTTGTTCGCCCACTGCTTGAATACTGCTCAGCAGTGTGGGATCCGTACCAGATAGGGTTGATAGAAGATATAGAGAAGATCCAACGGAGAGCAGCGCGCTTCGTTACAGGATCATTTAGTAATCGCGAAAGCGTTACGGAGATGATAGATAAACTCCAGTGGAAGACTCTGCAGGAGAGACGCTCAGTAGCTCGGTACGGGCTTTTGTCAAAGTTTCGAGAACATACCTTCACCGATGAGTCAAGCAGTATATTGCTCCCTCCTACGTATATCTCGCGAAGAGATCATGAGGATAAAATCAGAGAGATTAGAGCCCACACAGAGGCATACCGACAATCCTTCTTTCCACGAACAATACGAGACTGGAATAGAAGGGAGAACCGATAGAGGTACTCAAGGTACCCTCCGCCACACACCGTCAGGTGGCTTGTGGAGTATGGATGTAGATGTAGATGTAGATGTGTTCATATCTTTCCGTATTTAATGTTTTCTTAAGCACAGTGAAAGTGATGACACACTAACCACGATAAACACCCTCATACCGTAACGCCACCTCCTCCATTCTTCGCTGTTGGCACTGCACATGATGGCAGGTAGTGTTCTCCAGATATTCACCAGACCTAAACCATTCCGTTGGATTGCTGCAGGGTATAGCGTCATTCATCGCTCCTAATCACTCGTTTCCAGTCATCCAGTGTCCGTTAGCGTCGTTCTTCACCTCACCTGAAGAATCGATTAGCAGTGACCACAGAAATGTGTGGCTGTTGTACTCCTTCCTTTTTAGCTCGCTACGCACAGTCATTGTGCTATCTCTACTGCTGGTAGCACTTTGGAACTCACTCGTGATACATTCAGCTGATTTCAGGCGGATTTTTACAACCACCCTCCTTAAAGGTCGACGATCCCTGTCCGTCAGTACATAAAGTCCAAGTCGTCTTGGTTTAGCCGTAGGTCTACCTTCGCGTTTTCACTTCACAGTCTCATCCCCAACAGTCGACTTAAGCAGCTTTAGGAAGTTTGAAATGTCCCTGTTGGTTCTGTCTCTCAGCTGACATCCAACGACTGCTCCATGTTCGAAGTCACTGAGCTGTCTCCTGCCCGGCCCATTCTGATGTTACTTCCTCACTACTGACAGTATAATACTCACCACATTGTTTTATACTGGTGGCTCCTCCTCCTGTATAGTGATCAATTCTACATTACAAGAGGGTGTACGGATGCCTTTTATCAGGTGCTGTAGGTGTGGCTACTCCTTGCAACGTTACCGCGAGAGCGCAACATTTCAGGAATAACGTTACGTCTGTCAGCATAAGGCCAGCCATCAATGAGCGGTAGAGCCAATGAGGTGAATGGCACAGTGTGCGACTGAATGTTGGCTGTACGGGAGTTCTGTAAGTATAATTCAAACAACTCGTCATTACCGTGTAGAGGCATGATTCTTTCTCCTAAAAGGTGGCATCTGTCAAGTAGCACGCATTGTTTTCTTGTGGATGACGCCACTGATTAAACGTCAGTGGTATTAACATATTTGACAGAGAACGATGAACCCGCTCTTAGCAGCAGCCGAAGTGAATTGCCAGCGGGCGACCTGCGACTCGTTACAGCAGTGCACAGTTTCTTTAATACAGTGCGCTCAGTCGTAACAGTTTATATGCCTCCGCATATTGTCTTGAATGCCCTAACTTGTTCGTGACTTCTCCTCTGATTGAGATGTACAACAGCATGTTTCGCCAACTGCTCTTGTTTTCAATTGAGCTGATGTTTTAACTTGAAGCTTGACAGTTTAGGGTTCGCTGTTGGGAAAACAGTTTGGAATCCTGTAGTCACAAATGTTGCACCCTTCTGAAATGTACATAGGTATCAGAAACTAAGACAGACACTGTCGTTTGTGAACGATACACGTAAATGAGGAAACACCTGACGAGACTATACGGATTAAGTTCATGCAATATACAAAATCTTACGATAAAAATGAGAACTCAATCGTTTTCAAAACACAAAACAATGTGAAATCAAAAATGGACTGTAATCTGATGTGACATGGGTTCACAACTGTCCTATACACTAATCAGCCAGAACATTGTGACCACAGACCTGCTATCGTGATAAACCCGTTCAGGCGATAATAGCGTAACCAGGCGAGGAAAGACTGCTGGTCACACATACACACGCACTGTTCATGTAGTATCAGTGAGCGTGCTGTCCATGTGTAGAATGGGGAAGGCACACCATCTATCTGCGTTTAACTGAGAGCAGACTGCCATGGCCCGGAGGCTCGGTACAAGCATTTTGGAAGCTGCACGACTTGTTGACTGTTGTCCACAGCTCGTGGTCTTGTGGCTAGCGTAGGTGCCTCTGGATCACGGGGTCCTGGGGATTTTCTCTGCCTGGGGACTGGGTGTCTGTGTGGTCCTCAGCATTTCATCATCATCATTTGTGCCAGTGATTAGATTGGATTGTGAAAACAAATGGACGGAGTAAAAATTGGGACTTTGTACGGGCGCTGATGACAGCACAGTTGAACGCCCCACAAACCAATCATCATCATCATCATCATCATCATCATCATCTTGTAGACTGTTTGAGAAGTGTTGTGGTGAGTGTCTTCAACACGTGGCGAAACCAAGGGAAATCATGTCCAGACGTCGCGAAGGTCTGTCGACTACCCCTCATTACAGATGTCGATCGTTGTAGGCTCGGCAGGCTGGTACAATAGGACAGGGGGTGAACTGTGACGCAACTAACATCAAACTTAAATACTGGGCAGAGTACAAGTGTGTCTCAACACACGGTGCACCGAACATCCCTAACGGTGGGCCACCGCAACCGACGACCCATACACGTGGCAATGTTAACACTACGTCGGCAACTACGCCTGACATGGGCACCTTACCATCGGCATTGGGCGCTGGCGCCTCGCAGCGCGTTGTATGGTGTGATGAATCTCGATATACACTCCTGGAAATTGAAATAAGAACACCGTGAATTCATTGTCCCAGGAAGGGGAAACTTTGACACATCCAGTCCCAAACATGCTCAATGGGGGACAGATCCGGAGATCTTGCTGGCCAGGGTAGTTGACTTACACCTTCTAGAGCACGTTGGGTGGCACGGGATACATGCGGACGTGCATTGCCCTGTTGGAACAGCAAGTTCCTTGCCGGTCTAGGAATGGTAGAACGATGGGTTCGATGACGGTTTGGATGTACAGTACACTGTTCAGTGTCCCCTCGACGATCACCAGTGGTGTACGGCCAGTGTAGGAGATCGCTCCCCACACCATGATGCCGGGTGTTGGCCCAGTGTGGCTCGGTCGTATGCAGTCCTGATTGTGGCGCTCACCTGCACGGCGCCAAACACGCATACGACCATCATTGGCACCAAGGCAGAAGCGACTCTCATCGCTGAAGACGACACGTCTCCATTCGTCCCTCCATTCACGCCTGTCGCGACACCACTGGAGGCGGGCTGCACGATGTTGGGGCGTGAGCGGAAGACGGCCTAACGGTGTGCGGGACCGTAGCCCAACTTCATGGAGACGGTTGCGAATGGTCCTCGCCGATACCCCAGGAGCAACAGTGTCCCTAATTTGCTGGGAAGTGGCGGTGCGGTCCCCTATGGCACTGCGTAGGATCCTACGGTCTTGGCGTGCATCCGTGCGTCGCTGCGGTCCGGTCCCAGGTCGACGGGCACGTGCACCTTCCGCCGACCACTGGCAACAACATCGATGTACTGTGGAGACCTCACGCCCCACGTGTTAAGTAATTCGGCGGTACGTCCACCCGGCCTCCCGCGTGCCCACTATACGCCCTCGCTCAAAGTCCGTCAACTGCACATACGGTTCACGTCCACGCTGTCGCGGCATGCTACCAGTGTTAAAGACTGCGATGGAGCTCCGTATGCCACGGCAAACTGGCTGACACTGACGGCGGCGGTGCACAAATGCTGCGCAGCTAGCGCCATTCGACGGCCAACACCGCGGTTCCTGGTGTGTCCGCTGTGCCGTGCGTGTGATCATTGCTTGTACAGCCCTCTCGCAGTGTCCGGAGCAAGTATGGTGGGTCTGACACACCGGTGTCAGTGTGTTCTTTTTTCCATTTCCAGGAGTGTAGTTTTCATCATGCCGTTGGGAGGGCGTGAATCCGTCTTTTCCAGGGGAACAAGACATTGACACATGTACTGCGGGAAAGAGACAAGCTGGTGACGGCTCCATTATGCTCCGGGAAACGTTCATGTCCATCCATGGGTCCAGTGACCCTCGTGCAAGGCACCATGAGAAGTATCGTACGTTGGTTGTATACCACGTACAACCCTCAATGACGATCATGTTTCCCGAAGCCAATGGCATTTTTCAACAAGATAATGCGCCATGTCACAAGGCCGTGAGTGTGGTGGAATGATTCAAGGACCACAGTGTCGAGTTCCAATTGATGTGCTGTCCCCTAAATGCCCTCCTCCCCGGAATTTATGGGAATTAGATGACTTGCGTGTCCAGACGTGGTGCCAACTCCCTCCAGAGTGTAATGGTTCTTTATTTACGTGACCGTTACGGCACATAGTACTACTTTTCTGCGAAGTAACAGACATATTTTTGTGACGATATCCACTTTTGGTTTTATTAATGTATAGGTACTCCGATGTATCGATATATTACAGTGATATGGTTCTTGTGTGCATTTATTTCTGTGAGGCTGTCAAAATCTTTGACTTACTTCTAACCGTTTTGGCGCGAATACGCACAGAGCAGTCTTGGTTTCACTTTGCAGAAGTTAAGTTGTTATTTCGCTTTGTAAAAGAACAGTCAAGTCTTGTGTTTGGTTAAAGTGGAAATTAAATACATGAAGATTGATACAAAACTGTTTTCTTGATGATGTGACAGTTAAGAAGAAGTATATGTGAATTTGCAAGAAGTTTAATAAAAATGTGGATCGTGAACACAAAGTCAAAACTTATTTCTACAATACCATTGTTCTGATCTGGAATTGTTTGATCATTAAGAATTTCCTGAAAAACGCATTCGTTAGGTCTTCAAATATTGCTAAAATACAGATCTGGACATTCTAGCAGTCGAAGTGGAATCACCCTAGAATCAACAAGATGAGCCATAACAACTTCGACGAAATCTGCGTGGGAATCCATTCAAGATAAGTGCCAAAATTAATGACTTTTTTACAGTGACTTCATTATTTCCATTCTGACGATACCATCCACAGTCAATAACTTTGTTGTTGCCCGATAAAACGAATATATGATGCGTGAGCAACATTATTAATTTGATTTCTAACCTACTTTGCAAGTGGTGGTATTGTTAGAAGAGACCTACCAAGGCCTCATTGCTTCCATACCACGACGCGTGGCCGCTATTATCTGTGCCAAAGGTGGACATACGGGCTATTAGGTAGGTTGTCATAATGTTCCGACTGATCAGTGTAATTGAAAAACATATTAGTTATTGCGAACAGCTCTTAATATTTTTTATTGTTTGCGATCATAATTTCGAGTATTCCGGATTTTCAATCAAAAATCGCAAATTCATTTTTTTATTGGTGTTTACAATGCCTGTGTTTATGCAGCTTCTATACCTGCACGGTTCAATGTCCTTGACACACGCTTGTATGTTTAAGGGAACAGACACTGTCTTTGACGATTACAGCAGTGGTAAACATTACGAAAAAGATTTGCTTTCTGTTGCGGTGCATTGACGTCAGATATTTGCGACACGTGAAAATTTGTGCCGGACAGAGATTCGTATACGGATTTTCCTTTAATCGTGAGCGGTTGCCTAATCAAATCGGCTATCCGAGCACGCCTCGCGGCCGATCCAAACTTTCATATATCACTTCATCACAACTCTTATGCTCGCATAATTCGTGATTCCCGCACAGGTTGACAGATACTATATCGTAATTTTAGTAATGTCTTTTTAAGCTGCACAGTTCACAGAGACGGGAAGTCTTATCTGATAGCTCCCCACACCTTAAGAATGGGACTTGTCCCCAGTTCGCCGCGAGAATCGCCCGACAATGGACATCCGGGGTAAGAGAGAATCACGCTTCATCGCTCAACACAATGAGAATCCGCTTATCAGCAGTCCATGCTTCCCTCTGCAAACGTTGCCGTCTGCTAGTCTCCCACTAATGGTGCGGGATGTCACAGACTGGATCAACGGGTCCATTACTTGTTCTCGTATGGCAGGCGCTGATGTGAAGGGGTTATGATGTACTTGGTGCACAGTATGAGGATCCTCCCTTGTGATGGGCCGGCCGAGGTGGCCGTGCGGTTAAAGGCGCTGCAGTCTGGAACCGCAAGACCGCTACGGTCGCAGGTTCGAATCCTGCCTCGGGCATGGATGTTTGTGATGTCCTTAGGTTAGTTAGGTTTAACTAGTTCTAAGTTCTAGGGGACTAATGACCTCATCAGTTGAGTCCCATAGTGCTCAGAGCCATTTGAACCTTGTGATGGTCAGACGTTGGCGACCGGAAACTGAATGACAAGTATGTCTGCCCTCAAGTTCACGTTCCGTCAAACCTCGAGCCACTGTCACTTCCAAATGCACCAAAAATCGAGATATTGCACGATTCGACCGAACGCGTAAATGGAGTCCCACACTGTCAGGTGCTGATAACATTGTCTAATACGGATGTGCGGTATCTCTGTGTCTTTCAGTGTTCACTCAACACCTGACGCTTTTCACCCTTATATAGCCTACAAGTCTTGGTAACAACATTAATGGACTGTGGTGGCCGTTATGTCTGTCATAGAGAATTGCAACTCTAAAGCATTTACACACCCGCCGATAGCGTGTGCGTGTACAAGTTACACAGATGTCTACCATGTCTTCTTGGTAATTAACTTCTTATCTCCAAGCAGTGTATAATCCAACTGCCATATGTTTCCTACGTAATAAAGAGGAATGTTAGTGGTTGCACTCAAATAAGACGACCCTTGATATTGAAAAAAATTAATTTTATTTCCCTCTGATTACATGTGTTTTGCTAATATTCTAGCTTACGATAACGTCACAGTGCGGCAAACGAGGTCCACGAGAAAGACAAGCCACAGTGCATACGTCATGAGGGGAGGCCCGAGCTCGCTCCCTCAGCTCGGCAGATGAACTGCGTTTCTGCACGTGGTAACTCGTGATTGCGTATTTATGTACAAACGAGAATAACATCTTCTACTGGAATCTGCTATTACGGAGGCTTATCGATTACAAGTACAACTACGAAAAAATGTTCAAATGTGTGTGAAATCTTATGGGACTTAGCTGCTAAGGTCATCAGTCACTAAGCTTACACACTACTTAAATTATCCTAAGGACAAACACACACACCCATGCTCGAGGGAGGACTCGAACCCCCGCCGGGACCAGCCGCACAGTCCATGACTGCAGCGCCCTAGACCGCTCGGCTAATACCGCGCGGCCAACAACGAAATACATAACTTTGCGGTATGCTGTAATTTTAGATCCGTGTTCGATATAAATGGTATAACGGTATGTTTATAGCATTCCGTCTCTTCTACTTAACAGTCCTCATTTCATGCAAGATGTAGTGTCGCATGCAATAGATGGCTATTTTGGCATGATTTTAACTTTTTTGTACCCAGTAGAGACCTAACAAATTGTTAGTTGCCTTGCAGAATTCCAACCGTTGTAGGACTAATAATCAGTACGGCTCCATAACAGCGGATTCCTGCAGAAGATGCATTTCCCGTTTGTACCTAAACATGCAATCGCAAATACCGAATTGCAATTTATCAGGTGTAGAAACGCAGTTCGTCTGATGAGCTTAGCGAGCGAGCACGAGCCTAGTCTCGTGAAGTACATGCCCCAGCCAGTCTTTCTCGTGGGCCTCGGTGTCAAGACGGTACATGATAGAGAAATAACCGAGGTCGAATATGAATTCGGTGCTAAAATAGTGCGTGGTTTAGCTACTGTGGGCCAGCGAATAATTTGTAAAAAATCTAATTGCTGTATAAATGCTTGCATGTTGAATCCGTTTCAGGCTTTTAGAATGTTGTTAATGCTGTCTTTCGCCGTTCTCAACACTGGCTCTCTATTTACTTTTTTAGCACCCAGAAAGTGATTTAACAAAACGTGAAGCCTGCAAATAGAGTTCCTAGTGTCCACTTCATCTGAGAATACCATTATAGCTGCAGCTTATAGCTCTGAGGAATTAGGAGATTGTCTGGGATTTCTAATCAAAAACGATTTTCCAAAATAGTTGAGTATATTCTGAAATTCACTGATAAAAAACACAAGTATCCTTACAACCTAACTAACAGAGCAGTTCAGAGTCTAATGCGCTGATGCAACTATAAATATCCGAATTAAATGTTAAAAAGAATGCTCGCCATAATTTGATGAGAGTATTTCATCAAACGCCACGCTAAATATTTGGTAGAATGTCTGTCCCGCGACGGCACGTGAAAATTCGACAATACGCAAACTGAAGCTAGATAATGAAAATCATCCCAGAATTAACCCTTCACTTGAAATGATTTCATGGTTCCGCGTATCTCTAGTAACTTAATACGGCATCCGAGGCTGTTTGTAGCAGTGATACCGATGCGACGCGACTCCCGACACAGATGGCGTGTCATTCAGCGTCTGGAGAGAACTGGGGCCTCCCTTCCTCGCGCAGCGTTCTTATATATAAAGCCGCGGTGCGGACGGCTAAGGGAACGCCTGATCAAATCGGCTCTCCCGACTAGCCGCTGGGCTAGTAACGCACCACTTCAAGTTACATAATAATTTATAGCTTCTTTTGCTGATGGCCGATGAAGCTCTTAATTTAAACGTGCATTCAGCACGCAGGTAAGTATTGATAACAAAATTTTGACGTGGCTAAGTTAAATATTTTGGGCGAGAGAATTAATTAAATTACACTGCACGCAGTAGATGAGCTCTGAACTGGCCCTTTTGAGATCCGCTATCGCTATAATTTTATAGGTATCCAAAAGAAACTTTTCACATCTTCATAGTCATAGCGGACCTCCAACCTATTTAAATCTAAACATCCTAGCCTTATTTATTAGCCTACTTAATCTATCTTGCTTCCTTCAGTTTTGAGATGAAAACCAGAAAATCATGAATTTCCACTAAAATCTTAATTTGTGAAAACCAAAGTACTGTTTTTATTAAATCATTATGAAAGATGAATCTAAATATAAATTTTGAAGTCTCTAGCTCTTTTCTGTTGCGCCAATGATTTTTTCAGAAAAACGTCCAAATTTCGAAAATGGCTGAAGTTATCGAACTGATATTTAACACACATTAATTTAGTATTATTCCTGACATGCTAGAAAAGTTTTAGGTCATTTGCTTGATTTTTAAGGTATTGCGCAACATTTATGACGTCAGAGCTAGTTACAGCAGACTGGCTGGCACACAATGGAAACTGATGTGAATTTACTACAGCGTGAGTAGGCTGCTTCCCTACACTACTAGCTATAAAAGATAATAAAATATTTCTTCTTGATCTATTTATGTTCAGTGAAAAATAGCTTCGTGAAAAAATACCTCAGTGGTCGCTTGATAACGAGTATTACGCAGAGAGTGTCTCAGGTTTAAACGAAAAATACTAACAAGGGAACCTCCCCATCGCACCCCCCTCAGATTTAGTTATAATTTGGCACAGTGGATAGGCCTTGAAAAACTGAACACAGATCAATCGAGAAAACAGGAAGAAGTTGTGTGGAACTATGAAAAAATAAGCAAAATATACAAACTGAATAGTCCGCTTAGGCAACATCAAGGATTAAGTGGGCTCAGGAACGCCGTGGTCCCGTGGTTAGCGTGAGCAGCTGCGAAACGAGAGGTCCTTGGTTCAAGTCTTCCCTCTAGCGAAAAGTTTTAACTTTTATTTTCAGACAATTGATAGTTCAGGCACTCACACATAACCGATTTCGCTCTCCAAAATCCCAGGACACGTTCAGATTTGCTTGGACATATGCAGGATTTGACGGTCTACCACGGAAAAATTTGAAAACGTTAAAAACGTATGATTTGACAGAGCACAGAGAAAACTGTGCGACTGTGAAACTGTTGCATTCATTTTTTGCAGTTTATGTGACACACTCTTATGTTTTCATCACTTTTTTGGGAGTGATTATCACATCCACAAGGAAACCTAAATCGGGCAAGGTAGAAGAATCTTTTTACCCATTCGCCAAGTATGCGAGTTAGGTGGGTCGACAATATATTCCTGTCATGTGACGCACATGCCGTCACCAG